>NC_137623.1:19787927-19820427 GCF_963280865.1 Gymnoscopelus braueri | reverse complement strand
TAAAGCACTGTATGTCACTTGCAGCTGACAAACAGCCTACCTTTGCTATCATCAGCCTTTGAGAATTCTTGAGAGATCTCAAATTATTAATAATTTTTCAGGAAGTTAATGGCAAGTGTCATTTTGAATGCTCTTGATGCGCTCAGCGATTGTCATTCTTTATGAGCTGTTGTGTTTCCAAGCAAATATTGAAAGAGAGTATCACTGCCACTGTTTTATCTTCACCCAGTAACAATCATCTCTCACTGCACCTCCCCGGCCTATACACTACTGTATGTTTTTTTTCTTTTAACAGTCTAGATAGAAATAAAAAAGGATATTATTTTTATTATATCAATTCGTTTTTCAGTGCAAATATTACATTATTTATTTTTGTGCCGAGACCTCTCGAGTTCATTGTCGCTTTAAGCCCCATCTAACCTCACATTGGTTAAAGTGATTGCAAACGTTGGAGCATGCAAACGCTCTGTGCACCATGCATGCAGGGTTATCGCAGTGACAGAGCCTGTCACCTAAGAGCAACCAGGAGTCCAGTGAGGAGTACTGTAGAGTCTGTAGTGGTGTCTTCACACTAGTCGGCCCCTGCATGCGCTCTGAATTCTCTGCAAGCTGCCCACGTGCCATGCAAAACACAAGCAGAAAGCTGACAAATGGCGTTAAAGGCTCGGGGGAAGGGGGAGGGGGGGGGTTTTGGTCAAGGTGTAGGAGTCAACATTGTGCAGCCCAGGCTAGCCTGGAATGTCAGAGGGCTTGTTTTATGGTGGACATCAGTACACGATAAAGCACCGAAGTCTGACATCACTGCCGCTAGAGGGCGCTAGGTTGGTGTCTCCAAGGGTTGGAGACGCCAACCCTTCTGAATTTGTGGATTTCAGCCGTGACACAAATGTTCCCACTCCCTGGCTCTCAAACCATGTTGGTGCATGTGCAATCCCACTTCCTTTTGAAAATACATTTGAAGTGCTCAACTGTGGAAATATCTCAGAGAGATCATTCTGATGACATATCTTCGCCTCTATGGGTGTGACTGCACATGTTTAAACTTTTAACCAATGCTAGTGAACAGTGACATGAAAAGGCTGGATTGGTGTGCTGTGTCTCCCACCAAAAAGAGTAAATTGCAGATGCTTTATTTTCAGAAAGGTGCTGTTTTTACACTATATATATTTTAGTGGCTGATTTCTGTGGCATTAAATGTTGTTAAGAAGAAGAAGAAGAAGAAGAAGAAGAAGAAGAAGAAGAAGAAGAAGAAGAAGAAGAAGAAGAAGCGGCTTGCGTCTCCCATAGAGATAGATAGGGTGAGGAGTAGAGCTGCTCCTTCACTTGGAAAGGAGCCAGCTACAGTAAGGTTTGGGCATCTTGTACGGATGCCTCCTGTACGTCTCTCTCTCTCTCTCAGAGAGAGAGAGAGAGAGAGAGAGAGAGAGAGAGAGAGAGAGAGAGAGAGAGAGAGAGAGAGAGAGAGGTCCTCGGTCCACTTCCCACTGGGATGAGATCCCCTGGCAGACCAAGGACCAGATGGAGGGATTATATCTCCACGCTAGCCTGGGAACGCCACTGGATTCCCTGATGGATGCATGGATTGATGGGTAGTTTGTTCAATGAGATGACATACAAATCGCTCAGCATTTCCGTGAAAAGGCAAATTCCCAACTCTTTCCTGTGGGATGGGATTTGAACTCTTTCAGCACCACTGGCATTGCGTGTCGACTTGTCAGTCCGTCCATGACGACGCGGCAATAAAGCACGCAAGTCAGCAGCAAAAAAACAACAACTGCATTCATCAAAACACATTGATTATGCAATGCGGTCACATTCAGTGACAACTGCTTTATATAGTATGGGTGTGTGCTGACCTTAATCTCCCATTGATTTCCCTCTGCCTATCTCAATTTAGTTTCCCCGTGGACAGACACACACCGGTGTGTGTCTGCCCTCCAATGAAATATGATTATGCCATCACTCTGCAGCACAAGACTTCTGGAGTGCACATGGAAATTGGAATATTTGCTCTAACATTTGTGTGTGTGCGTGTGCGTGTGTGTGTGTGTGTGTGTGTTACTTATCCCCAGTCCCTCCTAGTGGCCCAGCAGCTGGCCAACGCAGTGGGCGGGGGTGATGTCCGGGGGCGGCGGCGGGCATGAACCAGCCCATCCTCATCCCCTTCAACGCCGGCGGACACCTGGGCGGGCAGCAGGGCCTGGTCCTCTCCCTCCCCACTGCCAACATCCAGAGCCTGGTGGCTGCCGCCGCCGCGTCGGGGATCATGACTCTCCCTCTCCAGAACTTGCAAGGTAAGAAGAAGAGGCGTCTTTATACCTGTAAGAGCTCCCATTAGACACAGCTTAACAACCCATTCAATCCGGGAACGGCATCTCATTGTCATTTTAGATTTGAGCTAGAACCGTTGTTTTATACTTTGGCTTTTCTAAAATAGCAGATCTACTGTACAAGCTCTACGAGCTTGTAGATCTGCATTTTTTTTTTATTATTCTTGAAGATTTTTGCAAATCTTGGAATTCATATATCTTCTGATAATCTTGCTGGGGGGGGGGGGGGGGGCCTGGAAGAGCATATTTTGATGGGGGTCGGTGGCCAAATACATATAATTTTGGGGGTCTTTGACATGAAAAAGTTTGAGAACCACTGATATTACAGCAACATACATCTTTCAGAAAACTGTTAGGATTTAGAAGACGTGTAAAGATTTGCAAAAAAAATATCACAATTAAAAAAAAAATAGCAGATCTACGAGCTCATTGCGTGGCACTCTGTGCCGTGCTATGAGCTTGTATATCTGCTATTTTTGAATACCCAAAGAAATCTTAAAATGACACAGATGCGTTCCCGGTCTTAATGGATTAAAGTCACATAAAGGCTTCCTACTCTTATCCTACAAGCCAGAGATCAGTAAGACTGCAAAAAAGAGGCTGTAGGTATTTTTGGTACTGAAGTTCATTATAATAATGTCATGTACTGTATAATCATTTGTGACCATGTCTTTTACGTGTATATTGTTGTTATCTAAACCTCAGCCATATTTGTGATTTGAAAATATAAAACATTTAGTTATCTTTGTTGGGCTATATGGAGTTAAGATGGACTTCACCTTTTAGTTTTTGAAAGCTGTGACATTAACAAAAAATGTTAGCACTTTTCATATCCTGAGAAAGTCAATGAAAGTGCACATAAAAACACATAAACATACCGCATGGTACGACATTCTGTGCATATTGTATGTGTAAAAAAAAAAAAAAAGTCCTCCATAAAACCCCAGACCAGGTAAGAATTCATCAGGGGGTTGTACAACCAAAAAGCTGCCATCCCCAACTCACCAGGAGCCGAGGAACGGCCATATTAATTACAGGTCAGCGTTTTGCAGCGGAGCCGAGCGCAAAAGGCACTTTATGCTTCTTTCCTCCTGCATAAGAGTGCACTGTTACTCATCCTGCCTTATCTCCTCACCTCATCCGTCCGTCCACATGCCTGTACTTACCCCCTCGCCCGTTTAAACTTTAATGCCCAAGTGTTCTCTTTTGATCATAGTTGTAAATGGTTTTTCATTTTAATGTTTAAAACATTGTCTCTTTTATACCATTAGATTGAAGGATGGATGGGGGAAGCCGTCAGTCATGAATCTTAGATGAGAGAGGCCCGCTAATGTAAAAAGATGCCAGGCTACATGTAAAGCAGTGTGTTTTTTTTTCGGGCCCGGAGATTACAATAATGCCAGTACAGCACAAAGTGCAGAGGAAGCTCCCTTTCGTGTGTGCGTATGTGCGCGTGCGTGCGTGTTTGCGTGTGCGTGCGCACGCGTACGTGCGTGTGGTGTGTGTGTGTGGGGAGGAAGTGGATGGACAGATGCCCTGAGTGAGGAAATGTGGAAGTAGGAGCCTAATGGACACAAACATGCATAAATAACAGCACCATCGCTGTGGGGAGAGCTTTTAATAAACCCCACATCCAGCGAGGTAGTGGAGGGACCTCAATGTATCCCGGAGCAAAAAGAAAGATAATGGGCCCAGCAGGTCCATCTGTTTTGCACTTCAACAGCCCTCCAATGACGGTGCGTGCGTGGGCAAAGGGTCCCGCCGCGATAAGTGATCGACAAACAACATGTCAGGATGCCGTGACCGAAGAACGAAAGCACAAACCCCTCTCTCACTCTCATTGCGTGCTATAGCGTGCGCATTATAACTATAGCTATAACGTCCTAGGCATAATTCTTCATCAAGTATAATATCTCTCCAATGGAGAGAAATGAGAGGCTGTTTTTGGGGGAGAAACGCGTCTGACTGTGGGCAGATCTTATTTTAACCCATTCAGACCTGAGGGCGATTCTACAAATGTCTTCTAAATCCTAACAGTTTCTATATCAGTGGTTATACATTTTCATGTCAAAATTATATGTATTTGGCCGCCGACCCCCCATCTCAAAATATGTTGTTCCAGGGCCCCCAGAAGCTAAGATTTGAGTTAAAGATGTTCGCTTGAAAAAAATATAGATATTCAAAGATTTGCAAAAAATGTCCACGATTTTTTCTAAAATAGCAGATCTACAAGCTCATAGCGTGGCACTCATAGCGTAGCGCTATGAGCTTGTATATCTGCTATTTTTGAATAGCCCAAGTATGAAATAATGGTTTAAGACAGTGGTCACACAGATGCGTTCCCGGTTTCAATGGGTTAAGCACTTCGACTTGACAGGCGGCGGCCCCGCCTGTTCACATGTCCCTCTCGTCTGAAGGGCGGGCGGGGGAATGCGCCCTGAAGAGCCCCTACGGTGGGGTGGGAGGGGAAGTGACACGAAGTCACCGAGTGAAGCTACCATGTCTTGACTGTGTCCGGGGCCCCCCCGGGCCTCCGTCGGGCGGCCCCCGCACCTCTCCCCCCCCCCCCTGTCGGAGTTCATCAACGGCCAAAGCTGAATGAGGCCTGCTGGCACAGCACCTCTGTCAGACGACCGTAGCTCTGGCCTCGGCAACCCCCCAACCCCCTCCTCCTCTGTGACACCACACACACACACACACACACACACACACACACACACACACACACACACACACACATACACCTCCCTTCCTCCCCCCTAATTCCCTCTTCCGACCACCCCCCCATCCACCCACACCCCCCGCCGCCCTGGGTTCCCAGGCCTGATTAATCACACGTATAATACAGTGTCTTGCTGTCGCCGGGGACCAGTCAGCTCATTTCATGACCTCGGGAGAGAGTGTGTTTTACAGCACTCATGCTGCTAGCTAATTAGCGTCAGATCAGACGTAAGACAACTGTGAGGCGCGGTAATGAGACGGCAGGAGGAGGGAGGGAGGGAGGGAGGGAGTAGGAGGAGGCGATGGCTGTATTTAAATGTAATGAGCCGTCTAATGACCGGCTAATAAGGCTGTTTGTCTTTGGGACTGGTGGGGTTTTCAGCAGGGGATGGGAGACATAGTACAGTTTACATAAGGAGCGTAGCATCTCCTCACCCTGAGGCATTTACCCACTGTATACTTAAGAGACATTATATCAGTATGGGAGCCTTGTGTTTCCATATAGCCTCACAAAAAGAAATTATGAACACTATCAGTATGGAAGTTTTTAATCCACATACTTGTGTGACTTTTAATAAGCACTCTCTCAATCCACTTCGGGAGAGAAGTTAATAACCATAACCAAACATTAACAACAAACTTCAACAAAATGGATTTTAATGATGCTTCTTTGATGGGGTCTTTTTTCAGAAGACATTATTTTATGAGAGACCCTTCTATATGTGTGAATGTGGACAGGCAAGGCAGAAGAGGCTGCTGGAGACTAGTGAGCATTCGGAAGGCGGTTCTCTCCTCTCAGACTGTGATGAATAACTATCACTGTAATGGGGTTGTGCTGTAAAGTTGGAGCGGTTGCTTAAATAAAACTGAGCAGCATCTTGTGGCAGACTCGGTAAACACAGGCACCGGCCGTAACTGGTTATTTGTCAGAATGATTTATGCCTGCAAAACATGCCGTAAAAACAAATTCCCAATGAAACTAAACAAGGGAGAAAGTTATCTTTTGTGACAGAGTGTGCACACCATTCTAGCTGACTTCACATGAGGCGAAAACTAGGTTGGGTCATACTAGAGGTCTGTAATATGACAGCTCATATGAATAATAAAAATAAAAAAACAAAAAGTTAATGCATGGATTTCAGCCTTTCAAATATATATACTGTAGGTGACAACGGAAAAACGCAACATTTCTTCAAAGGAGTAGTTCACCCAAAAAATTACTTATTTTCTATCAATTACACACCCCATGAAGCCTTGGATTCATGGAGATTTTTTTGCTTAGTCGCATTCCTAAGCCAATAATTTGATGATCGGCGGAGACTCCGGTAGGAGACTCAAAGAGTCTCTGTGTCTCCTATTGACCAATGACCCGGTCATCAAATAATTGGCTCAGGAATGCGACAATAACCAAAAATCTCCATGAATTCAAGGCTTCATGGGGTGTGTAATTTTTCGGGTGAACTACTCCTGAACTACTCCTTTAAATATATCTTCTTGATATAGATGTTCCGATAAAGCATGCTGAGTTTTTGTTGTACCGCTAATAGGTTTACATTTCGCATGATTTCATAACAAGCAAAAATGCAATTACCCTTCTTGTAAAACAAGGAGTATCAAAGCAGCGGACGTGTAATGCTCAATGTCTCCGTCTACGGCTGCTCTCTGTGACTCACTTACAATATATCTAGTATGAAGCATATCCCATCTTATTTGCACTGCAGTGAAGAAAACAAACCAAAAACATCAGAGATTCAAGTTCAAAAGTCGTGTAGTCCCACTCACCTGCGGTAATGAGGCCCCAGTGTCGGTACCAATCAAATGCATGTCTGCATGTGGGTTTGATGAAAATGCTCAGTGGTAGGAGTTTCGCAGGCAAGCGTGGGCGTTAGTGAGATACAAATTAGGGAAATCTCTGCTCATTACACCACCAAAGAGTGGGCCCCTGGGGGGACAAGACAAGCCCAAATGTTTCCACACTAGTTAGTCCGTGTCAGGCTCCATCTCCTCTCCCCCCTCGGCTGCCAAGGATACGCTGCTCCTCCTGTCAGGAGTTAGCACACCGCAGGGTTCCAGCCACAGACTTAACCTCTGTCTGTGGACAGAAAGCCTCTGTGTCCCTTTACTCATTACATTACAGGCCCGCTGGATTAGACTTTCAACACACTCGCGAGGCTTCCTTGTGGAGGCAGTAAGACGACGATGTATTTTTTTAATGCTAACCCAGGGAAGCTGTCAGAACCTATAGCTTCCCTAAAACATCCGGGACAACGCTCAACACGTCCCAGACTCTTCTCCCTCCTCCTGGCTCCCAAATTGGTGGAACGAACTCCCCATTGCAGTTAGAACTGCAGACTCACTCCCAATCTTCCGCCGTAATCTGAAGACTCACCTCTTCAGACTCCACCTTAGCCCATAGCACTTGCCGTAAAGCACTTGCCCTAGCCTTGACGACCTTGTAGGCTTATGCGAAGGCTAAAATGGAATTTAGATAGCATGTTAGACAGATGCCAGGTTCATTTGCTGACCTGGCATCCTATAGTTTGCATAGTTTCAATGTACAGATTTCTTTTTAATATATACTGTTTAGTCTGATGATTCTTGGTTTACCTATAATCCTAATTTCCTATTCCTATGCATTTGATGTATTACCTCGTGTTTACCTTGTTTACTGTAAATCACTCTGGATTAAAAGTGTCTGCTAATTGTAAATAGTTGTATGGGTCCCCATTTTGAATCAATTACAGCTCAGATGGAAATGAGATATAGTTCATGTGACATGTCTGAGGAATCATGTACATTAGCAGTGGAGGAGTATAGCATTACTAAAGGAGCACGTCACGTTATATCCCCACACCATCTCAATACAACGGAGGGTCGTAAACCCCGGCCCCCAGTAGCACACCCCAGCCCACCCCAGCCCACCCCTCTAGCGCTCTTTAATTTAAGGTGTGTATTCCACGTCGTCCTTTTAATGATTTAACTCCAGCACACGGTTGTTGAAACGAGGACTCACCGGCAGAGAGAAAGTTGCATTAAATAAATAACGGTGATAAAATGTAAGACCTCATACATTTCAAAGCTAATGCAACTAGCGATGCAATAGGAGCAGCTGCACACACAGTCCGGGAGAGTGGTAATTTGATTGATTTGTTGTGACAGCGAGCCAAATAATTGAGAGTGAGAGGTTGCCGGCAGAGACGAGGCGTTGACGCCGGCAGGTTCACCAGGCAATCCCAGCAGATATGGTGGCGGTGCTGCTGTGGGGTTCTCATCTCTGCCATTGATATCTGCCAGTGGTTTATTGTTTGTCTTCAATAAGCAGCTTGGGAACGTGTGAGGTTACTGCCTTTGTGACAGTTCATGGGAGGAAAAAATAACTCTAACCAATCTAAAATGTACAGAACAGTGTTCAAAAGGTTAGAATCAAACACACACACATACACTCACAGTTCTTTTTTTTTGAGGGGGGGGGGGCGTATTGTGCTGTATTGTGCATGGGCGCAGACACACATGCGTTCCCTTGAGAATTCCAATTTTTCAGAATTCTTTTTTTGAAGTTCACTTGTAAGAAAATCTTTAGTCCCTGGTGGTTCACTTGTTGCTATCATGAACATGATGATGATTTTGTTCACAATTTCAGCTAGATGTATTTCAATAATTGTGCGAAAATGACATCTGACAACCGTACAGCACGGTGTGTTTAAAAAAAAAACAAAAAACAGATTCCCAGATCCCGTATGCTTGCGTGTATGCTTTTATTTATTTGATTTAAAAAAAAATGCTTTGTTTGTCATAACCTACTGTATGCTGGTATTAGACACTTGTTGTGCACGGTGGGCGCGGTGAGATCAGACCAGCGCCAAAGCCCTTCTCGGGGGCATGCTCTCCATTGCGATTGGATCTAAATTAGCTTATATAATTTGACAGCACTATCCCAAAAAAAATTACCTCCCCCTCTGGTCTCCTGATAGTTGTTTTTTCAGGCCAATTTTGAAAGAAACCAGTGTTACACATCTTTTAATGGATGGTGTCAGCCTGTCAGGGCATTCCACATTTTGGTGGCAAAGCATACTAAGCTGATATTTTTTCGATAAGTCGTTTTTAAGAACAAGAGCCGTGTGTAACTACAGCGTACCCGCTCTGACCTGCTGATGTCAGGTCATATTACTTCCGCATTGCGCACGTCTTGTTGACATCTCTCTTCCATCAGATTTATTGATTCACACCACGATAGATAGATAGATAGATAGATAGTCTATCTATTAGTCAATATCATCTCTCTTGCATCAATGAATCCGATGGAAGAGAGATGTCAACAAGTCGTGTGGAATGTGGAAGTAATCTGTTGTGACGTCGTCAGCAAGTTGGAGCTGCTACGCTGCAGTAACATAAAGCTCTAGTTCTTTAAAAACAATCTGCTTAGTATGGAAATGCTCATCATATTTTCAGCTTGTCAGAAATATCATAATAACAATAAAAAAGAAATTGGATATTTTATACGCTAATTTAGGTCTAATAGCATAGGCTTACAATGGAGTACTCAATACTGCAATGTAGAAATACTCTGTTACAAGTAAAAGTACAAAAGTATTGGTATAAAAATGCACTTGGGGAATCTTAGATCGAATCTTAGATCACGTCATATAAGAACTGTGTTCCAAAAATAAACAAGCCACCCTGGCGATTTTACTCATATGGATATGAAGCATCAACTGACGATGAAAAAGTACCGTAATTTTCGCACCTGAATATAAGCCGCAGCAGCTAAATTGAATGATTTGTACATATATAAGCCGCACTGGACTATAAGCCGCGGGTGTAAAATCCATAGATTTAGGAGGTCCCCTAGTGGCCGTTAGCTGTAAAAATCCATAGATAAGCCGCACCGTTATATAAGCCGCAGGGTCGAAAAATGGGGAAAAAGTCGCGGCTTATAGTCCGAAATTTACGGTACTCATTTATCCAAACAGTACGATTTTTTTCTTGTCTTTCTCCAAACACAGACGTAAACACAAACTCAGTATCATAAACGACACAGAGTCACATACCTGACAAAATCGCCGGGGGTGGTTTGTTTATTTTTGGAACACAGTTCTTATATGACGCAATCTAAGATTTCAGGTATTAAAAAGGTCTTAAAAGTCCTTAAATTTTCACTTCACTGTCATCTAGGGACCCCCCCCCCAATCATGTGGGGGGGGGGGGGTCAACCCACAGGTTGAGAACCCCTGCTGTAAATACACAAGAGATGAACTATACTTCAGATACTCTATACCTGTGGGCGTTGTAGGCTGTAGGCAAAACATACCGTTTAGTCCTTGAATACGTAGTTTACTATGGTATTTATTTACTATAGCTTGTACCGTTAATCATGTTCCCTGAAACGCTTTTCTTCCAGTTCCAGGTTAGGTAGAACCTTCTGTCTAAAGCTCTTTGGAATTTAAATAGCTTACGAGAGTGGAATTTTCTGAATATTGAAATTCCATACAGTATAATCAACATTTTGTAATCTTGCAGGTTACATATTACCAATGCAGTGCCAGCAACTATACACACAATACATTTTGCGGTATTTACTCTTTGTTCTTGAGTAAATGGTACAATTTACAATATAATATAATTGTTTATGCCAGTACCAGTACCAGTTGTTTTCATGCGATTAAAAACAAACCCTATATAATGTTTTCTAGTGATATGGCTTGACCACTTGGCCCAGAGTTGTTTTTATACAATTAGATTGCACTCTTTCTTACACTTTTCCTTGCCAGACGATTTGTCAGAGATTTGCTCCCCTCACATTAAAGGTCTGCCATATTGCTGAGGCGCGATTCATTCAGAGGCGTTCAGGAACAATCTGTAGTCAAGCATTTTAAATGAAAATTGATTTGTGATTTACATGGTCAGCGAGGGGAAAATGAACTTATGAAATGCTGTAAATGAAATATTAGACAAGGTGCAGTGGGAGGGTGTGCGCAGAACAGAGATGGTAATCTTGTGGAACTGGAATTCCCGCCTGGCAGAATTGGGTGACATTTTACATTTATCTGTGTTCTGCATGAGTTGTAATGTTAATGGTAATTTTATGGGACTGAACTGGAATGGAAAATGGTGTTATCGCAGATTGCCGCAAATGTAGAATTGTGTAAAGCCGCATCCTTTATTTCCCCCCCATTCCCTCAGTAATGTGAGTTATTGCATGATCTGTCCTCTAAGTTGAATGTGTGTATTCAGCCTATTTTTATCAGGCCGTTCTTACTCACAGCATCCTACAACGCCCCCCTTTTTTTTTGCCAAAGCATAAAATTCACAGTGACTACAGAATTTTTGATATAGGTCATTAGAGCATTAACTTATCTATTGGTTAGAGATTTGAAAGTTGTGATAAAAGAGTTACATTTTGCTGCTCGGTGGTTCCACTTTTATTCAGAAGTTCTCGGTTCATCATGTTGTTTATTCATCAGAATAGGAGATTTATTAGACCAAAAGGGGTAACCAGTAACCTACTAGTCTGTAACAATCCTGTAACAACTCTGACAAAATGCAATTACTTTTATTTGTATCTTTATAATATTGGTTTTGTTTCAGTTCTCACGTCTTGAAAAGTGACCATAAAAATGCTTATGATTCTTTTTTTTTTAAATAGCATTGCCTTCTACCAGCCCTGTCTAAAGATTTTCTCCATGATCAAAGATTAGTGGAAGTGTAGCTAAATTGTCATTTAAATATATCATTTTGTCAATATCGCTGGGCGTGCTTATCAATATGAACCAACATATTTTCAATACAAATCTATCATCAACTTAATAATACAAGAAAGTCAATATTGTTTTATCTACCGGTCAATACCGCTTATAATCCACTCTGCGTTTTCTAATGTCGATCGATATCCTGTGCACTGAACGTTTCCCATACTCCTACCAAGGTCTGGGGGGGTAAGTAACATGGATTTTCAAAGCGCTGGTAGTTCCTCCACGGTTGAAAGGGAGGGAGGCAGGACCAAAAGAGCCTAGCGAGAGAACAAAGTCATACTCCGTTAAAAGAAGCGTGGGCTCCCTCAGTCTCAGGGGCTAACCCTGCAGATCACACCAAGGTCATTATTAAACACGGCTCTCCGGTTCCCTCGCCTGTGTAACCAAAGAAGCCATGGCGACATTTGTCAGCAGATGGTGTGGAACCAAACCCCTCCACCACTGGGGGATGTCGTCTGAGCCACGGCTAAAAGCTTATCTGCGGTTACTAATTGCTGACCAGGGCCTAATTACCTTAATTAATGGGCCCGGTGGTGTCTGGGGGGCCCAGATTAGTTTGAGGGGGCTTTTATCAGCATCAGTAGCCGCACAAAAGGTCCCCCGGGACGTCTGAGGAGCATGTACGTCCCCCAGGGTGCCATTTTCCTGGACTAACTGCAGACACATCACAGATGGATCCTGTGGCATCGGTACAGGATGGCATGTTTGGAGAGAGAGAGAGTGAGAGAAAGAGAGAGAGACAGAGAGACATAGAGACATAGAGAGCGAGAGGGCTATCTGTTACTTACAGATCATGAGGGAACATTGCTAAGTATGTCTCTGGGAGGAGAGATGTTCTCCATCTCCGTCTCCATCTCTTCAAACACATTTTCTACCACTTTGACTCTCTATCCCATCCTCTTTCTTATCTATCTATCTATCTATCTATCTATCTATCTATCTATCTATCTATCTATCTATCTATCTATCTATCTATCTATCTATCTATCTATCTATCTATCTATCTATCTATCTATCTACAGTATCTCTATCTCTATCTCTATCTCTATCTCTATCTCTCTCTCTCTCTCTCTCTCTCTCTCTCTCTCTCTCTCTCTCTCTCTCTCTCTCTCTCTCTCTCTCTCTCTCTCTCTCTCTCTCTCTCTCTCTCTCCCTGTATTCCTGAATTACGCCGCCCATAATTCACAATGACAAAGTAGACTTAGCTCCATTTTCCACAGACCGTGGGGGTTTTGTTCAGTGAGCTCTCACTGTGAAATTAGCCCTGGTACTTTTCATTCTCCATGCAGCGTCAGTGAAATGGTTAAAAGACACAGATCAGCCAATATGAAAATAGAACCGATTCAACAAATCTGCTGCTCCTCCGCCTGGCCTGCTCCTCACCCATCCAAGAACCCTTTTTTTCCTCCCCCTATTTTACTCCCCCCACCCCCCCCATTACACCTCCCCCACCCACCCCCTTCCCCGACCATCAAACCCACCATGTCCCGCATTTGAAGAAGGCTTGTAACTTTCAGGTGCATACATTTCTTTTGATGATATATTGTCCCAGTGGGGAATTTCATTTACTGCTGCTGCCCTTTGCTGAACCTGTTGCTAGTCAGTGAGCACGATAAGCGCATAAGCAGCATGCCTCTTCATTCATCATACATCGTTCTGGGCTCTCAAATATCTCATATGCGATTCCGGGGGAAGAAACTACTAAACCGGCACAAAGAATCCCACCAGGAGCATAACTGAGGTTCCATTAAAACGGTCTGTGTACAAAAACATAGTGCACTGTTTGGTATCTGTTATCAAACACGCACATATTAGATGTTATGTCCACAAAATATTGGCCTATTTCAGTTTTTTTGCAGTGCATGGTCAAGATGGTTTATATACACGCAGTGAGAAATGTTTTCCAGCCTTGTGTCGTACATAATTCTCAATATTTCGCCTTGTGTTTTTTGAGCTGAATGCATTTCGGAATCTGTTCGCCCTCCGACCCCCCCCCCCCATCCCCAATCACAGTGGCTTGCGCTCTGTGTTGTATTAAACAGCATTAATAATCACAAGAGGCTCCGTGTCACTCAGAACTCTAGCACATCACTAAGGCAGACAGTGTTGTGCTGCCGGGCATGTTGTTGTGCTGTGTGAAAGTGCTTACACGCTCTCTCAGACAACCAAAGGGAATAATTAAAGACAGAAGATGGAGGCAGAAGAATGGAAAGCAAATCCCATTGTTTGGGCTTATTTCATCCCACCGAATTCTTTTTCTCTCCCTCTCTCTCTCTCTCTCTCTGTTTCTCTCTCTCTCTCGCTGCGTTTCTCCATCCTCACACATTCCTCCCCAAATGCACTGTGGGTATGTGGCGCACTATCAAAAGCATAATGTAAGCGGAGCAGCACAGAACAAAGGCCCTATGATGTCCCACTCATACCCACATTGTCTTTTCATTATTCTACAATCACTTCGTATCTGCGCAAGTTGGGAGAGGAAGGCAAGGCATAATAAACCCTATAATGTATATCACTGTGTAGCTATATACTCAGAAAGCCGCAGTGAAAGATGAGTTCCAGAGGGGTTATTTTTTTCCCTCACCTTAAGGGGCATCAATTCTTTAGACCCTGACAATCAAAAGACTGTGTGATCAAAAATAATCCCCAACGATGAAATTCTAATTTAAGGTAAGCAAGACTATTAGTGCAACTCTACTCCACTCCATTTCTGGAGCCGTAAATGTAGCCCCTCAATCTCTCTTAGCTTTTACTGTCAGTCAGAGAGCACTCAGTCATCTCCGTGCATCAAGCCCGCAATATTGATTTTTTTTTTCACCCACTGAAACAGCCGCATGAACATAAATTTTGCATGAGGCTTTTACTCGCGGCCTCTGCTTTGGTCTGACGACACATGATGGGACCCTGAACACTACTGTAATAACCCAGTCCTATCCTGCCGAGCAAAACTGGCTCGTTTTTTGACAGAGAGGGCGGACACTGACTCCAGCACCCTTTGGGCTCCAGAAGGACAAAACCCAGAGTCAGAAGACCCTGTTTTAGTGGACACTGTGTGTTGACACACGTACTACATCCACTAAGATGTCAGTGAAACTCTGCTGTCACTGGGAGAAACCATTTCTGTTCTTGAAGTCTAATGTCGGAGGAATGGAATTTGATGAGCTGAACAGGCCCCTACCGTACAGTATGTGTATGTCAGACCAATCTTGTTTCGCTTTGAGATTCATTGAGATTTGCCAGCAATTACAGTATTACACTCACCCCCCGTATTCATCCCTTGAACCCCCTCCCCCGAGAACTCTCACCTACTGTACTACACAGTCAGTGGTGGAAGAAGTACTCACATTTCTTACTTAAATAAAAGTGTCAATGCTGCAATGTAGAAATACTCTGTTACAAGGGAAAATCCGGAATAAAAAATTAAGTACCAAACGTAGAAAGTACTCATTATGCAGAACGTCCCGTTTTACAAGGTATCATTATGTATAAAATGTATGTAACATTATGTTTTGTAATAATAATTCTAATCTACAAAGTAACCAGTAACTAAACTTAATAATTGTAGTGGAGTAAAAAGTACAACATTTGCCTTTGAGATGTAGGGGAGTAGAAGTAAAAGTATTGACAATTGGAAATACTCCAGTAAAGTAAAAAAAAATAGCTCTACTTGAGTAAATGTACTTAGTTACTTTACACCACTGTGTGTACAGTACATGACACCAAATGCCAACATTAGAAAGCACACAAGGGGATTTACTTGTACCGTATGACTAGCATGTCCATTGAGAGGATTCAATTCCTTCAAATGCCTCCCCTGGAGTGAGAATTCTACAGCACAGTTTGATATCCCCTTGCATCACAAAGTGAAAGCATTATATATCTGGATCCCTACAAGCCATGTGTTTTGCTCTTAGACGGCTGTGGCTGACTCTTTTCAAATATCAACTGCCTGTAGTCTGTGTAAAATCCCTCTAAAGTGAGACCGGTTGCACTGATATTGTCTTCAGGCAGCGACTGCAAATATTTTCACACAGTATTTGTTCGGTATGTCTTTTTTTTGTTTGTTCTTGTTTCATATCACTGTTTATATCAAACATTTCCCAAAGAGCTGAGCTATATTTTTCATGCATACTACATGATACAAAAATAATTATAACAAATAATGAGAAGCAAAGTTATGTTACAGAAACCAAACGTTTATTGAACTTTACTTTTGTAAAGAGCTTTTGTAAAAAATCTAATCTTGAGTGTTCAAAATCAGTATTGTCCTCCACTACTGATGACAGGGTGAGCTTGTGCACAGTACATTCTGGAGTGTTGTTTTAGTAGCACTCTGGATTTTACTGTGTACAATCAGTGATTTTTCTGTGTAGTGTAGTATTTTGAGGTAAAAAAAAAGAAAATCTGATGAAGCTGACACATATCCATACTGTAACCCAAAACAAAGACGTTATTTTGAAAACGGTTTATTTTCCCTAAATCGCCAAAGCACTTGCAAAAAGATACTTTACATCACTTTAAGGCTGAAGAACAAATTACATCAGGGAAGAGATCAGAATAATAATAATTATACATAAAATGTATATGGTGCTTTTCTGAGCACTCAAAGCTCCATTGTTTTTGTCAAGAGAAAGGGAAGAAGAAGAAGGGGGGGCAAGGGGAAGAGAGGGAGAGAGATCAATTCAAAATAAACAAAGTATATTTACACATAGTACTGTATATCTATCCGGTGCGGTAAGTACCTGAGGTAATTAAGAGGTGCGGTAAGTACCTGAGGTAATTAAGACATAAGGTGCGGTAAGTACCTGAGGTACTCATCATCCGACGATGATATAAATCTTCCAAGTGCTTCTCCACACCATCCACAGAGTAAAAATGACCTTCCTTTGACCACCTTCATATAATGACCAGATCTCATCGTTGGCGGAAGCTCCTTTATACCTCCAGTGGGGTAATTATTATGAGCGTGACTCATTGAGCAAAGCAATTGCGACAGTGGTTTATCTGGACTCCCATCGTGGGACGTGATGCAGACCAGTAATAAGGGATTGTGTTTTCCCTCCTCGTACCTCTGCTTGTTAGGAGGGAATGACAGCTGTGTTTTCAGACTAGGATGGCGCTTTAAAAGCACAGGGCGGGTCACATTGGACATTTTCATTAACTCCTGACGGGAAAACTCTGCAGTTCCGCGATTACGCCTTAATTTACAACCCTCTCTAGCGATGCCAAAGACAGAGAAAGAACCGTTTTATAGTATAACCGTACCACACTGCGAGCTTGTACATCTGCTATTTTTGGAACATTTTTGAAAAAATCTTGAAAGTGTTTGAAAATTTTGAATAATTTTGAAATTTTAACACAAATCTTCTCTTCTGGGGGTCCCTGGCACAACATATTTTCAAATGGGAGGTCTGCGGCCCGATACACATCATTTTGGGGGTCCATGGCACAAAAAAGTTTAAGAACTACTGATTTCGAAGGCATTTGTTGAATCAGCCTCAGGTCTTATGGTTAAACAACCTTAGTCACCTCAACAAAATCATCTTCTCCACCCAATTTGTCCTGAGCTTTATACTGTACAGTGTACTGTACAGTATGATATAGTATGTCACTGTTACTGTACACAGTCACCATTCAAGTTGGCCTTGGCTGGGCCCTTTTGTATGACAAATAATATGACGAACATAACAGGATCCGAAATAATTTCTTTCAATTATAAGGCCATGCTTCTGCTTACAGCAACCCAACCTACTGCTGAGCTGCTTTCTATAGGCTTACCCGGCGAAAATCCAAGTTAATCAATAGCTTTGTTTTAATACTTAAGCTTCTTTGTACTGTAATTTGCTGTATACACTATACAGTGAGTCATATTTATAATTGTAAACACAGCTGATCAATAATGAGATGCAGATGAGATGAGATATACTTGATTAATCCCCGGGGGGAATTGAGGCATAATGTGATAAAATGAATATCTACCAGACAAACAAAAACACATCAGACACACATGGACAAGGCCGACACAGAACCACATGCATTTTAGTACCAGGGAGAAAGTTCTCATGCATTATGCAGTCTGATAGCAGTTGGCACAAAGGAAAGTCTGTACCACTCCGTTTTTCATCTGTGGAAGGGTGAACCTCTGGTTGAAGGTGCTCACCTTCTTCTGCAACCCATCCATAGAGTGGATGGGAGGCGAGTGGAGTTAGTACCGCCAGTTTGAGCAAGACCTGATAAGAACACGCTGTGATTGGCCACTAGTCGCTGTGATTGACTGTTCTGCCTTGTTGAAATTCATAGCATTTTTGCAACTATGCTTAAACCAAACTTAATTTACTTATCCGTAACCTTAACCTCAGTAAAATGATGCCTAAACCTAACCTTATTCCTAACCTTAACATCAGTAAAAGTAGCGTTTTATCTGAGAAAATAAATTGTCCACAAAAAGTAGCGTTGGACAGTGGAAAATCAATTGTCCGTAGAGAGATTCGAACCCGAAGACTAAGGCCTGGGAATCTGATGATTAACGCGGCATGCCATTGAGGCCATGTCCCGTCACGGCCTTTGCACTTTGCGACGCGTTGTGAACTTGTAGATCTGCTATTTTCAAATTATTTTTTTATACATCCGAAAACTTGTGAAATGGGACAATGTGCAAAATGAGTACTCTCAGTACTTTAAGTATATTTTGATGCCATTATCTTTGTACTTTTACTCAGGTAAAGTTTGATTACCGGAACTTTTACTTGTAACAGAGTGTTTCTACAGTACATTCATACATTAACTTAAGTATAGAAATGTAGTACTTTTTCCACCACTGGTCAACAGTGTGTGCAGGTACACACACGCACGCACGCACGCACGCACGCACGCACGCACGCACGCACGCACGCACGCACGCACGCACGCACGCACGCACGCACGCACGCACGCACGCACGCACGCACGCACGCACGCACGCACACACACACACACACACACAGGAAGTAAACAGCTGTAAAAGTAGGGGTCTGGTGGTGAAAAAAAACATCAAGTCAGAATCAGCCCCAGAGAGAAAAGTGCTGTAATGGGGGAAAAGGGGGGGGGGGTATACGTCTGCCAGGGACCACTGAGATAGCGCTAGTAATGAGAGTGCTGGCTGCTTGTGTCTCACTCCTCCTCAGCCACGCAGGAAACAAAAATAGCGGTTTGTCTGACAAATGAGCCGGCTTGACCTAGCCTTTTCGACCTCTGACAATCAAGTCTCCATTCGTGTATACTTCGGTACTTCACAAGTCAGGGGGACGTCGCAGTCAAAAGATAACTGTTGATTTCTACACAGTGGCACTGTGATAAAGCCAAATCCCCCCAGAGAAGACAGACTGGAGAGACAGACAGTCGGTGGACAGGTTCTTTAAAGCATGCGGGTCCGTGGCCTTAAGACACCTCTGTGCACACGCACACATAACCACCTGCTACTCCCAGGGAAATGTCATGGTCCCAAGATGATGGCTTGCCATGTCAATTGACATGCCACAGTGCAATTCACATCTCATCATTTGGGCGGCAGTGGCTCAGGAGTAGAGTTCTCAACGGGCCTGAAAATTAAGGCCCGCCCTAACTGGGCCCTAACTGGGCCAGCCTCGAACAGGGCCCGGCCCGAACAAGTACCATAATGTTACTGTAGGCCCGAAAACCTGAAAAACCCAAAAGTGTCATTTTGTGCTTAATGCCCTCAAAGTCACGCATCCAACAAGCTTTGATCTGAGCAGATTGGACCTTCCGTTCCAGAGATAATAACATCTTGAAAACGATTTTCTAGATTGGACCTTCCGTTCCAGAGAAAATTAACATCTTGAAAACGATTTTCCAGATATCTGAGTAAAGTTCACTTTGAGCTGAATCCAATGCATCCACTGCCATTTCCCTCAGCCTTACTGTTCGGCCGCTAGGGGCAGTTGGAATTATTTGTTGAAAATGTTTTACGGAACCCGAGGCTCGGCTAATTAGCATTAGCTTTATTATGCTAATTATGCATTAGCCAAATGCATATTAGGACCCCCCCCCCACACACACACACACCCTGTCATAAGTTCAATTATTATTATCGTGAACAACTGTTCAGAGTGGGGGCCTCCTCGCTCTCTCGGACCCCCCGGGCGTGATGTCTAAGTGGGGAAGACCGGTGAGCAAGCACGGGCACAAAGGAGAGAGGAGGAAGGATATAATTATAGCTCTATAGGATCCTGGCATCTCCTTTTGCCCTCTCTCTCCATCATAAGTGAAGCTCCCGCACTCTCATCCTTGGTCATGTGTCTGCCAGAGGAAAGGAGCGCAAACAATTAGCCGAGACAGGGCCGCTTTGGATTATGTGCTCAGCCACGGCAATCAGACAAGCTGCAGTTAAAAAGAATGAGCTTTAAAAATGCCAGTTGCCCAGTTAGAGGGGAAGGGAGGGTCAGTGGTCCTGACAGTCCTAACAAGATGACAGAATTTATAAAGCACCGCTGTTAAAAGAATATAGTTACCTGCGGTGTAGCCCTTATAATAAGGCCACATGGGGCTTCTTCCATATTCCCTCTGTATTTGTTTTCCTCTCTGCTTCATATTCTTTTGTTGTGCCTCTTGTTCCTTCTGCCTAATGGCCGGCGCTGGAGGAAAAATTCTCAGATCGTCTTTGATCTCGCCCCGGTTTTCGATAATTTTCTGACAGAAATATCATTTCTATCTCTTTCATTCTACTGTTTTTTCTTTTTTTTTGTGTCTTTCTTTCCTTTCATCCCCATCGCCCCTGTCTTTAAACAGGGTTCAGTGTTTTCTCGCGGCAGCATACTGTGCAAAAGAAGGGAAGAGAGAGCGCCCGGGTTTCTGTCAGGGACTCGGGGCTTTTGCCAGACAACTTGCCCCAACATTTCAAGTGAGAATTGGACTCTTGGCTTCTTTGCGTGTTGCAGATGATATATAATTCATGGTGGGGTGTGAGGGAGGTGTCAATGTGTCAGGAGGTAGAGGGGAAAAAAACGTTAAAAAGTGCACTGTTTACTGGCCGAGACTCGGCTGGCTTTTTTTTTTCTCCCACTGTGCTCTCTGACGCTGTACTGTACTTAAGAGTGTGGAAGAAGACGTGTGTGTGTGTGTGTGTGTGTGTGTGTGTGTGTGTGTGTAGGGGGGGTCATCTTGATGTTCATCTTTGCCCGCCGTGAAGTCTGAATGACCATGCTAATCAAAGGCATGTCTGCCGTGATGTTTAATTCATTTTTCATGAGACAACCCCACTTAAATTATTGAAGTGCATTGATTCAGTACAGTATGTACTGTATACAGGCTTGTCTACATGCCTCGTTTCACAAAGCATTATCAATAGACATCCGAGACACTCTGACACTGCTGACCAACTCTCCTGTTGTTCTTCTTACTCTTTCTCACATACAGTGGATTATTATGACCTACAACTGTTTAACCCATTAAGGCCTTAATTTCTTCTAAATCACTTAGTTCGCAAACTTCTTTGTGCCAAGGATCCCCCCATCTGAGAATGTTTTGTGCCAGGGATACCCCCCCAAGAAGAGAAGATTTGTGTAAAAATTAAAAATAAATCTAAAATCTAAAATCTAAAAATGTAAAAATCTAAAAAAAAAGTTTAAAAAATGTAAAAAATGCTGATGTACAAGCATGTAAATAACAACAATGCTAGGCTTATCATCATGGATAAAGCCAAAAAAATCACACTTTGTCAAATGACTGTTGCTTGTGGAAAATAACAGATTTTCAAGTGGAACACGTGACACATCTTAGCCTTAAGGCTATTTTCTAAGCAGCCATGAATGAATGTAGATGTCTCTTCTGTTCATTACTGACTGAACCACATACTGTACCTGCACTTAAGCTTGACAGCAATCAAAGTAAGTGAATTTGATTACATGAATGTTGATGGAGTTCCATTCAAAGGAATTCCTTGGTGTTGTTTCCCCACTCTGTCAATGGAATATTCCTCTGCACACCAGGCCTTATAGTTATCCCTATCCCTTCCAAGTCTGTGTTGTTATCATCTATATCAGTGGTTCCCAGCGGGGGTCCCCAAATTATTTTGGGGGGTCCCCAGATGATTAGCTTAATGTGCAACATTGTTTTCTCACTCAACAGTAAACAAACCAACATACAGTATAAGTGTATACAGGCTATCTGCACATTTTAGTTACAATTTAATGACCATTGGCCAAATTGTCAAATAATATGTAAGAAAGAGGCAAGCATTGTGAAAATAGCCGATGTACAAGCTCTCAATGCCTGTAAAAACAACAAACAAAAAAAGCTATTTTCTCAGTGTTTCTAAAACGGGGGCATATTGTTGCTGTCGGGCAGAAACCTCTTATCTCCATAATTTTTTGTTTTTTGTTTAGTAAATTAACGCCCTACTTGATCATACTACAGCGTCACGCAAAAGTATCGAAAGTAGCAGATCTGCAAAACAAGTCGCTTCACGCCGCGTTTTGAGCTTCTTGGTCTGCTAACTACAGTATAACTATAATTGTGTTATATTTAGCACTTTTACAGAGTTGGTTTAAGAACCACTGAAAAGACATTTCTGACTGAATAGAGGCCAAGCAAAACAAGGAACATTACATTCTGCATACATTTTGCAAAATTATACAGTATATGCCTTGAAGTTCTGCTTTTTATATTTCTCATACTGTAGCTATTTTATTTTTACTGATAAATGCTAATCTATGCTGTACAGTACTGTAGGTGCAGCGCTGTTTTTCGAGACTCAGTCAATTGTTTTCAGAAATGCTGAGTAAAAAATCTCAGAGATTCCATACAGTGTTTATCTGAAAAAGAGCCCAGTGAATACTCACAGACCAAGCTCAAGGAAAAATCCAACAACAATATTTCTGTCCTTTGTGTCAATCATTTGGTTAGACCTTTCTGCTCCTGTATTGAAGGAGTTGTTAAGGTCAGTTTGAAGAAAATGTTTAATTCAGTGGCGTAAAGTAACTATAAGTACATTTAATCAATGTGTCGTGATGCGACACATTGTGAGCTTGCTAGTTTCAAAAGATTCTTATACATTTTATCAATTTGAAAACTTGACTTGAAATGAGACATTCTGCATAATGAGTACTTTTACTTTTGGTACTTTAAGTATATTTTGAAGCCAATACTTTTGTATTCTTACTCAAGTAAACAAAAACAAAAATAAGTTAACAGACTTGTACTTGTAGTTTTTCTATTGACTCTTTTATTTAAGTAAAAAATGACAGTACTTCTTCCACTACAGACCAAGCTGAAGGAAAAAACTGTTTTTCTGTTCTTTGTGTAAATTAATCATAGACATTTGGTGAGATCTTTTGTATTGAAGTTGTTAAGGTCAGTTTGAAGAAAATATTTCATTTACTGTTACGCCTTACTACATAATGTATGCTTTTAGAAATGTTTTGCGTTACTCCCTGCCTGCTAAAAGCTTAAAAGAGTTGAAGTGCTGAACATTCTTACAAAAATGTCTCTCAGGAAGAAAAAAATGGAATGAATTGTATCATTAAATGATTTCACTGCATATATATAATGTTACTGTAAAGCTGAATTACATACTGTAACTGCACACCAGGATAGTGTTTGATATGCTCTTTTAATTTTAGATGGTATGTGTTTCCACATAGCTGGTTAATAGTGCTAAAGGCTCGTTGTCCATCTCTTAAGTGGCTGATAACAGTTTCAAAAGTGTGTAAATTCTTTTTTACAAGCATCTAAATCCAGAAATGGAGTTCTTCTGATGGCATGCCATTACTGAATCCAATTAGTTAATGGGGGCTAATTTCTCGAGACTCTCAGAGAAGATGGATTGCTGTTCTTACGAGATTTAAAGCCATTAAGCCAAAATATTCTGACATTCTTCGTCCAAGTGACACAATGGAGAGCTTTTGCTCCACGGAGAGCAATTATATCACTCAAACTTGATAGCTTTGTCCTCCAGGCTGCTAACTATCCTCTCTTCTCGCCACTGAAGCTAGAATCATACAGGACCTTATTGTGGCACCGAGCAATTTACATCAATGTCCCACTCCTACTACTCGCACTGTGTCCATCCTGGGGTGTTCAATTACCACTTCACTGTTGGACATGTTGTTGTCGTGTCCATTGTTTGTGAGAGTTGTTTTGAGAGAACGTAGGTGTGAGAGTCCTAACATAGGGTGATCCTGGCCAGGATTGTCCCGATTTCAAGCTG
This sequence comes from Gymnoscopelus braueri, assembly GCF_963280865.1. Lineage (NCBI taxonomy): Eukaryota > Metazoa > Chordata > Actinopteri > Myctophiformes > Myctophidae > Gymnoscopelus > Gymnoscopelus braueri. Next base: position 19,796,425 of record NC_137623.1, on the reverse strand, counting down.
CGTGTCCCGAGTCCTGACAAATATCTCTAAAACACGATTTAAAAACAGAATTATAATAGTAGCATTGCGTGTGTGAATTCAACACTGAGGCTGATGTTTGTCAGTCAGTCGTTGCCTGTATGCTGCTGCAACACCTATAAATGGTAAATGGTGCATTTATATTGTGCTTTTATCCAAAGCGCTTTACATAGATTGTGCATTACATTCACCCATTCACAAACCATGCAAGGCACCAACCTGCTCATCGGGAGCAATTAGGGGTTCAGCGTCTTGCTCAAGGACACTTCGACACTAACTCTGGGGGAGCCCGGGATCGAACTGGGAACCTCGCGGTTCCCATCTGGCCGCTCTACCAGCCACTCTACCCCTGACATGTACGCGTGCGCGCGTGGGTCCCGGTTTGTTTGAGGGGCTGAATATAATGGTCACCCTATCCTAACAGCTTGTCTTCTCTGATGTCCGTCCACAGCTACCTCATCGCTGAACTCCCAGCTCCAACACCTGCAACAGCTGCAGCAGTTACAGCACCACCACCACCAGCAACAGCAACAGCAACAGCAGCAACAACAGCAACAGCAACAGCAACAGCAACAGCAACAGCAACAGCAGCACCATCACCACCACCAACAGACCCACCATGCCCAGACCCAGCTGCCGTCCCAACATCACATGACGACCCCGCCCAGGCAACGGCAGTCGTCCGTCCCCTCTCCCGGTGGCTCCACCTGCTCCTCCAACTCCGGCCAAGCGCCGCATTCTCCGCCTCACAGGCTCAGCCAATCGCCGGCCCGCAGCCTGCCCTCACCCGTCACCCCGCCCATGCCGCTGCAGGTGAGTCCGAGTGCTTCCTGCTCTGCATGCATGCGCTGTTGTTGGGAGAGTTCGATTTAACAATTTTTTTCACCCAGTGCCAATTGCCTAAGCTGTAATTCTGGGCACTACTCTCCCTCTGCCAGCCTGGGAGAGCCCCAAACTGAGCTCATGCTTCCTTCAATGCATGAGGAGTGAGCAGGCCGCTTCTTATCACCTGACAGGGGGGAGTTTCCCCGGTTGGACATAGCGCGTGGAAGGAACACGTTATTCCAACCAGTTCCTTTCCCCTCCATCAGGCGCCCTGGCTGACCAAGGGGAGGCGATAGAGTTCGATAGTTGTGTGCGTGCGTGCGTGCGTGCGTGTGTGTATGCTGCATGCGTGCGTGTACCGTGTATACTCAGTTAATTTTGCAGTGCATAGATCCATGCTTATCCTCCTTTTCATGCAGTGTGAATCTGCAACATGACTGGAGTGATATAAAACACTTTTCCCCTTGATCCTTCCCTTGTACAATGAATTAAAAGCCAGTGAGTATCGGTGCGACAAAAAAAAGAAAAAGAAAAGCTGTGATGTTAAGAAGTCAAGCAGCAGCGTGTGTATTTGAATAGTGTGATTATGTCGCTGAGCAGGGTCAACCTTGAGATAAAACCTCAAGCAGCAGCAAGACCCGCTGTTTGATCGTCTGTCAGCACTTGATCTTGATCAAGTGGGAGCGTTTTAAATCATTTTCGGGAGCTCTTCTTGTCCACGCTGAGCTATTAGAATATGCATTTCGCTTTTCCGGGTAGATGTGCTTATGCACATGAAACCTCGCCGCCCCTCGCCGGTGATCCTGTGAGGTTATCTCTCTCCACGTACTTATCATCTGCAATCGGCCCCGTTTTTTGTGTGTGTGTGGGGGGGGGGGGCTCTTCCCCCTCAAATTCATTTTTTTTTGGGTCAGTGTGTCTGTCCATCTATCTCCCCCCCAGTGTTCTGTCCGTTCGGCTGTCACCGTGTGACGATAATAACCTATTTTATATCCCTGTGGTTTCATTTCTGGTGGAGACTGGCCAGGGTCGCCTCTCTGTCCCCGGTCACATTCATCAGCGTCAGACCCTTATTGGGTTGTGGTGCAACCTTCTTTATGGCCAGGATGAGTTGGGCTATTTGTTTCCTCCACCCACAACGGCCCAGCAGTGGTTGAAAGTAACGAAGTACATTTACTCAAGTACTGTACTTATAGTACCATTTTGATTTCTTTTTTTTACTTTACTGGAATATTTCCAATTTTCAATACCTTTACCACTACATCTCAGAGGCAAAGATTGTACTTTTACTCCACTATGATTATTTGAAAACTTTAGTTATTAGTTACTTTGTAGATTTGACTTATTATTACGAAACCACTTCAGACCTATTTGGCAATTTGAAAACAGCAGATCTACAAGCTCAAAAGCATGAGCTTGTAGATCTGCTATTTTCAAAGGATTTTATACATTTGGAAACTTGCAAAATGGGTATAATGAGTACTTTCACTTTTGGTACTCTAAGTACATTTTTAATACCGGACTTAAACATGTAGTAAACATGTGAGTACTTCTTCCATCACTGCGGCCCAGTCAGTGAGGCTCAGCAGGAAAAAAACAGCCTCAGGATTGTAATGGCCTCCTAAGGCTATAGGCGATTTCACTGCCACCACGCTGGCGCCACCTCCACGCCAAATGACACTGTCCAATGTCCACTGCTCTCCAGACTCCAGCCATAGGGACGAGAGCCGCACTGACCAACGCTTATACGGATTCACACACTCAGCCTCTCGCATCGTGGGGCCACAGCACAAAGTCCCTGATATTTTCCAGATGACAGATAACGGTTTTGATCAGATACACACTGCGGTCAAGACGACCCGTCTTGCGTCTTGTTCAATTTGTGATATTTCCGGGAAACCATTGCTTCGATAAATTTCCAAGAATCTATGAACAACGTCCTCCGGGGCAAAACAACGGACACAGTAAGACAGACAGACAGAAGGGGCGGGGGAATGTCTCAGATGTGGCCTCTATGCTGCTACTGACAGTGGTGTAATGTAACAAACTAAGTACATTTACTCAAGTACGTTACTTGAGTAAATGTATATAAATCATTCTATTATAAAACATACATTAACCACTTCAGCCCTATTTTATACATAGGCTATTTAAAAATAGCCTATCTATTGTAGATCTTTTTCAAACATTTTAGTACTTTAAGTATATTTTGATGCCAATACTTGTGTACTTTTACTCAAGTAACATTTTGAACACAGGCCCTTTACTTGTAACAGAGTATTTTTATATTGTGGTATTGCTACTTTTACTTTACATAAAATATCTGAGTACTTCTTCCACCACTGACTACTGACCAAACTGAGACCCTTTGCTTTATATAGATTGTCTTTCCTAAAGCAAGCAGAGAGGCTGATTATGATGACTGAGGACAGAGATGATGGGGGGTGGGAGGTGAAGGGGCCAAATCAGGCATCATTAAGATATTGGCTCATCAAATGGGATTAAGGGAAGTGTGTGTGTGTGTGTGTGTGTGTGTGTGTGTGTGTGTGTGTGTGTGTGTGTGTGTGTGTGTGTGTGTGTGTGTGTGTGTGTGTGTGTGTGTGTGTGCGTGCGTGCGTGCGTGCGCATCTGCTGTGCACTGGGGAGCAGGACAGACATAAAAGGTTTAGTTTTGCTGGGTCAGAGGGAGAATGTGCCCATGTCACCAAATCAGTGGCCCTCCCAAGGTCAGGCTCTGGCCCTCGGCTCAGCCTCACACCCGAAGCATGCAATAGGATTTGGGGGCCTCACCGTCGCCTCCGCCTGGCGCCTGGCACTTGGCTCCTGTCTCACTGCACGGGTCAACTGATTGGATTTTCAGTCACCATGAATTTATTTCAATGGTTATTGTGTGGTTTCAGAGGTTTTCTGTCCAGGGAAGAGTCTGCGTGCCACTTACCTAATCAGAGAGAAGAACCCCTCCCCTCATAAGCCCAAATATATGTTTACATACAGTACATTAAATTCCATTGTCATGAGTCCACTGTAACTGTTTTAATTAATTTCCGGCCTATCTGCCTTTCAATGGCGGATTTAAGTTATCCAATATCCAGTTAAAAAATGGTAAGAAGTGTGTTTACTCCGGGACCTTCTGTTTCCCAAACGGCCTCTCTACCCATTCAACTATGGCCGCCCCTTGTAGAATAATATCGTTAAGTAGAATAATACTTCTTTGAATATGTTTGAGGATTCTCTGTCTTCTGGATTCTTATATTTGATATTTATGTATATAAATGTATATTCCTGTTGATTATTATGTTCGGTATCTCGGCTACATTGAAAATGAGGGCCCGCCCCTCAACTGTACTCCGACTTGAAATAAAGGTTATGATGATGATGATGATGATGATGTAAAAGGGTGGCCATTGTGCAGAATGTTCCACACCATTCCCCCTGAGGGCGGAGTAGCAGTGTAGAAAGCGTAAAAAGAAGAACCTTTCTCCGATGACGAGTACACACATACTCAAACCTAAACGGTCGCCTTGACCATAGTCTTGCGTAGCCAGACAACTATTCCACAATCTCCGAATGCTATATAGAGTCTGGAACTACACCTCCAAATCCAAGACAGGAAGCTGTCATCTGTTTGTCATTTCCGTATCTAATCTATATCTTAAATATATCTTAAAATTTACATTAAAATAAATTATTTCCATTTCTGCTAAGCAGCAAGCTATATATGCTTAGATGATTTTGATTTATATTCAAGATAAATTTGAAGAAACATAAGTGGGACGGAGGCGTCACATCCGCTTTATCGCTTGATCATTTTCAGAGCTTCCGTTGCTCCAGTCTGTTTGACTGAAGCATTTGAAAATTGTGGGAGGTAACAGTCTGGCTTGCGAGACTACCGTGACCATGAAATGGCTTCTGTTTGTTTAAGCTGAAAGCAGTGTTAAGTATCCCTAGCACTATGCTTTACCCAGCAAGAAGTCCCATCATAATAACCCTCATTATATTACAGATACTGTGACACTCCTCTTTCAGTCTCTCATTGGGTCAACCAGGGCCACTCAGCCATTCAACTAATAGTTGACCAAATGGAGAGAGAACGTGTTATTATGTTGCAATTAACCTCCCAAACACATTTGCTTCCCCATAGGGGATGATGGGGACAAAGCCAACAACACAGGCTTAGACACTACATCCTTAATGTAGTTTAATCTCCCCCTGGTTTTAATTCTGGGAGACAAAATGCATTAATTGGCTATTAGGGTAGAATTAGTTGTACAATGTGAATTGTTTTGCCTTTGAGTCGCGGGTTCCCAACTCAGATTACTCCAGCTAATTTGGCTGAAATAGAATTGGAATTCCCCCCCACCCCACACACACACACACACACACACACACACACACACACACACACACACACACACAGTCACCATGCACAGTACTACAAGCCTGCGGCCTAGTGGCCTGTCTGAAATACCCAATGCAGTGATGACAAATAGGCAGGGGGGAGATTATGAAATTTGCTTAAGTGTGTTAATGGGCTGATTGTGGGAGCCCGCTGGATTTAGACTGGAAGTTGATTGATTAGAGCTGCGGGTTTTCTCCACGCCCAGAGAGCTCAGGGATTTGATGTGGTGGTGGTGGTGGCGGGGTGTGGGGTGGGGGGGGTGAGGGTGTGTGGGGCGGCGCTCCACCGCCAAGTCTGTTACACCGGAATTGATCTTAATTAGATCTGAAAGACCTGCCACAGCAGAATGGTCGCGGCGATTAAAATGAAAAACAGGAGAAATTACTGATCAAATTAATCATAATGTCGGGCTACAGCTGTAGGTCTGGTGTAATTTGCCACTCCAGTGAGTTACATCGGCCCGGGCAGAGAGAGGAGAGGCGAGGAGAGGCGGTACATACTGATCCATGGCAGTGTGGGAGGCTTAGGCCAGCCTATCAACTCTCTTATTCCATGCTGGGTGCCCCCCACAGCCCCCCCCCCCATTGACCCTGCTGTACCACCCAGCAGAATCCTACCAAGTCTCTCTCTCTCTCTCTCTCTCTCTCTCTCTCTCTTTCTCTATCTCTCTCTCTCTCTCTCTCTCATCTCTCTCTCTCTCTCTCTCTCTCTCCTCTCTCTCTCTCTCTCTCTCTCTCCTCTTTTCCTCACGAAATACAGTGTCTGCAGTTTGAGCAGTGTTGCCATGTCCGGCTTATTATAAGCGACTTTGGGCAGTTTTTTCTGTGAGGTCGCTTTGAATATTGGTAGTTGCGGGTTGCGTTTCTTTGGGCTTGTTTCTAAAGTGTAGTACTTGCTTATTTGGGCTTGCTGTCTAATGTTGTTTAAACCAGTTGCGGTTCTCAAATAGTTTCATGTCAAGAACCCCCCAAATTCAATGTATTCGTCCGTGGACCCCCCACCTGAAACTATCTTGTGCCAGGGACCCCCCCATACAAATATCTCACATCTTTTTCGAGATTGTTGAAAATAGCAGATCTACAAGCTCACAACGCATCACATTGCGATGCGTTGTGAGCTTATAGATCAGCTATTTTCAAATAGCCGATGTATGCAGGTTTAAAGTGGTTAAACTGATACAGTTGGTTCTTTTGGGCTTGTTTTCATAGACCCGGTTGCTTATTTCTCTCTCTCTTTGAGCATTTGCAGTAGATTCACATCGGCCTCACTTGGTAATAGCTCATCTCATCCTTAAAGGAGCACTTCACCCCTGGAAGAAGTTTTCGTCCTTTTAATGAAGTTTAGGAGTCAAGAAACAAGATCCTGGGTTTTTTTTTAAAATAATCTGTGTTTTTAGATATCTAGTAATCTTCGCAATATCGTGACGTTATTTGCATCATGAGAGATTGGTCTCATTCTTTTCCCGCACTACATGTCTCGGCGTGTCTCAGTCAGACCATCTCAAAAGACAGCCCCAATGGGGTGTCCGTAACACTTTGTTCAACCTTCTTTCGCCACTCGGCCACTCCCATTAGCTGCGGCCAGCGGCCCCTTGTAGAGTGAGGCATTACTTTACCTGAGTTATCTTCTGATAGTTGTACTTGAATGTTGACATGAAATAATAATCCTGTGTAGTGTTTCATAAGCGCAAGCTTGAAAAAAAAAATACAGCGTGGAGTAGCAGCGCTGGTAAACAAACACCGTCACGAAAGGCTAGGATCATAATACCAAGGATGTGACAGTGATGTCAATACTATGCGACATCGGAAGTGAAACTGCATGAAGATACTTATATGTCCCAGTGATATGACATCACTAACGAATCCTTGGACATAATATGTAACTAGATGAACGTTTGCGAGGACAGCCAGTGTTGCCAGATATTGTGAGAGAAATAAGCAGCCAGGTCTATGAAAACAAGCCCAAAAGAAAAATAACTATGCCAAGAGCACTTTACCTAGACATGGGATATTATATATTTGAAAATTGCTGATCTACAAGCTCACAACGCTTCGCAACCCATTGTGAGCTTGTAGATCTGCTATTTACAAAAAAATCTTGAGGGGGAAAAAGTCCAAAATGTGGATTTTTTGCAAAAATATTTTTTATTTGCTTTCAAAATGTGGAATATTTTTTACACATATTTGTTAGGGGCTCCCTGCCACAAATTATAATTTCAGATGGGGGTCTGTGGAAAAATACATGAACATGTTTGAGAACCACTGGTTTAAAACAGCAATCAAAACATTTGGAAACCAAGCCCAAATATCAACTACATTTTAGAAAGAAGCCGCTTATAATAAGCAGACATGGCGACACTGGCATGCTGTTTGGATGTTAGGGATGTTATTGTTGGAGATCACACCCACATGGAACCTCCCCTGCCACAAGGCACCAAAGCATTCTGGGAGTTGAAGTTATAGGCAGTGATACGCTGTGGTCCCCCTGTGGTCCCCCCCTGTGGTCACCCCTGGAACTTCTTCCAGGGGTGAAGTGCTCCTTTAACCGCATGAACCCCTAGCATCCCTATGGGCATAAGGGTCATATAAGTGCTTTTACTGTATCTGAGAACCCTTTTGCCGGAGTTAATACTCACTGCGAAGTTCCGAAGCTCCATCCACCAATGGCCAGCAGGGTCTTCAGATTGCTGTTCCTGAAAAACAAAACAAAAAATTTACTTTGAGTTCTCACACCTTTGCATTGTGCCAGCCCTGTATGTACAGTAGGAGATATGCATTGGTGCATGTTAATTAATGTGTGATGTTAATTAATGTGTGATGCCAGATCACAACCACCATCATACTGATGTAATAAAAGCATGTAGCTTAACCCATTACATTCGGGAACACAATTTCGTTTTAGATTTAGATTTCTTTGGCCATTTAAAAATAGCAGACTTACAATGAGCTTGTAGATCTGCTATTTTTGAAAAAATCGTGAATATTTGTGCAAATCGTTGAATATATAAATATTTTTAAAGCGAACATTTGTAACCCAAATCTTTGCTTCTGGGGGGGGGGGTCCATGTTTGCTTTAAAGATAAAACATTTAGATTTTTCAAAAAAATAGCAGATATACAAGCTCATAGTGCGGCACTCGGTGCCGCGCTATGAGCTTGTATATCTGCTATTTTTGAATAGCCAAAAATATAATATAATAAATCTAAAATGACACAGATGCGTTCCCGGATTTAACGGGTTAACCCACAACCGCAGCC
>NC_137623.1:19459540-19787727 GCF_963280865.1 Gymnoscopelus braueri | reverse complement strand
GCAATATTCTCCAAAAATAATAAACGAACCTTCGGCAAAGGTTAGCCTGGTTACAAGCCCATAACAGGTCGCAGCGTGTCACGTTGTGAGCTTGTAGATCGACTTTTTGTTTTTGCTATTTTACATACAACAAGGTATAGGGTTTAAGTGGCTAAATGTCCAGACAGGCCACACCAGTAGCTGTGGTCTAATCAGCAAAATGATTTCCACAATCTGACAAATTTATTTTTATCATCTGTATTTCTGTATGATTTTATTTTTGCTTTTCTTTTAAATAAGGTGTAATACAGCCATGAGTTGTGTAAAGTCATTTTGCAGAACATGACATGTTACTATAGACAAATGTGTCCATGGCAAGACTTTTAGATTTTGTTTTTACTCACCATTATAATGTTCCTACTTTGATCATAAGACCCGATTACTGAATGTCAGTCTCCAGGTTTTCTTCAGAACATGCATGACGCTGGTTTACTATGACAATATGGAACATTAGGAGTCCACTGGTACAGTGGTTCTCAAACATTTTATTTTCAAGGACCCCCATAACTCGTAACACTTGTACTGAGAGTGTACAAATGGAGAGCATCCATTTGTACACTCTCAGAGTTACAGAACTGTAATGGTCATTTAGGAGTAGCTCTTTATGTGTTTGTCTACTCATTTTGTATGTCCATGGAAAAAAATATATTTTTTAAACGCCCAACACAAGCCAGCATGGCGATGACCCCTGCTAGTAGTGTGTTGCGCCGTGCCCCTCCCTCCCATGTTGCTGCCCGTACCTGTCATGGCTTGTCCTGTCTCGTCACTAGGATGTCCTGTGTTCACTAATAGCCTCTGACCTTGGTCTCGTCCAGCTGCTGGCGGCTTGCTGGTTTCAGGGCCCGGGCTGGCGAGGAGGAAGACGGGAGATGGAGCTCGGCGCCCCCTGTCCCCATCTTCCTCCTACATCGTCTGTCTGTCTACCCCCCCTCCGTCCCTCCCTCCTTCGCAAGCCCTTGTCTCCTTGGTCGCTCTGTCAGAACCCCACGCTGGGCCTGTCCACTCTCTCCCGTCCCGCACACACACACTCACAGAGAGTAATTACAGCCTAGGGGCCCTGCCCTGGCCGTCGCCGCGCTCCACAATTTACCACCAAAAATACGTGCGCAGACATCTCTCTCCTTACTTTCTCTCTCCCCGCTGCCTGCACCCCAACATCACAGGAGGACCGCGGGGCCTCAGACCCATACAAGTGCTGCAATTACCTGAGCTCTTTCTCCTCCTCTTCTCTCTTTTTCAACTCCTCCGCTCCCCCCCACCCCACTTCCACCCCCAACCCCAACCCCAGTGCTCTCTCTCTCTCACTCTCCCCTTGGCTCCCCTCACTATTCCCTGGCAATCAGCCTTCATTAGAGGCCTCTAGTGAAAACCCATCGTCACCAAGGTCAGCAGCTGCCAACCACAACGGCCTTTCAGGGGCTCTGGCTGTCTGCTCTCTCTCTCTCTCTCTCTCTCTCTCTCTCTCTCTCTCTCTCTCTCTCTCTCTCTCTCTCTCTCTCTCTCTCTCTCTCTCTCTCTCTGCCTCCCTCTCTCCTCCCTTTCTCCTTTCCCCTCTTCCTCTTCTTCCCCAACAACCACCCTTCACTCCCCTCCTCCTCCTCTTCGCTCCCTCCCTCCCTCCTCCTCTTCGCTCCCTCCCTCCCTCCCTCCTCCTTCATCATCCTCTTCAGTCTCTCTAGCCCCATCTCAACTGCTTTTGTCTCCAGCTGAGGTCCCTCTCCCCTCAGACGTCCGTGTCACTGTCTTTCCGCTGCGGTGCACTTTTTTACTCATGTCAGCCGCTGTTAAAATCACCACTGACCAATTTGCTCTGATTGTGTTGTTATCCCCCCCCCCCCCCACCCCCCCACACACACACTTTTTTCCAGGTGTTTCTCAAGTTATATTAACACTGTGTATTAAATGGGGCCCACCCCGCCTACTAGGGATGGAACGATAATCGTTATTATCGTTTATCGTGATGAAAAAACACTCTCAATAATATCGTATCGTGGAGATTTTAATATATCGTGAAACTGTCTTCCGTCATACACTAGGAGGAATTACCGGTAGCTTTTGTTGAGCTGCAAATTCAGTACCAAACCCTCTTGATAAAACGGACCTGTAAAGAGCGCACTTGGTACACTCTTATTTCACTCTACACAAATTGATCTGCAAGCTCACAACATGTTGCAAAGCAACGCATTGTGAGATTGTAGATCGTCTATTTTTGGCAAAAGGTCCCCCCAGAATAGGGATGCTGGGGGTTCAAGTGGTTTAACAAAAGTGGAACGTTTTAAGCATGTTTAATGTTTTGATTTGATATCGTTAATCAATTTTTTTTTTGACACAATAATCGTGACATGTAATTTTCATGTCGTCCCATCCCCACCGCCTGCACATCATGGATTGATTGATTTTCCAGATCAGACATCTTTTTCAATTTCTCAAAAATACTGGTCTCAATCATTCCACTGGATATTATATCGAAATTAAAAATGACATGGTCTTTGCATGCTTATGAATGCAATTGCAATGGCTCATACTATGTCCTGTCAGTGAAAGTGAAATAGTCCATTATTTATCTGGCAGGGATCATCTCTGCCATCAGTTAATCGGACGCAAGATATGAGAGTCTAATTTAAACTATATTTTGGATTTTTATGTATTTTCCAGCATTATTCGTTAAGTTCCAAATCAATTGTGGTTATTGTTGCAGTGAGAATACACATATATATATATATATATATATATATACACACACACACACACACACACACACACACACACACACACACACACACACACACACACACACACACACACACACACACACACACACACACACACACACACACACACACACACACACACACACACACACAGCATTGCTCAGTTTTTGTAAAAGGAAACTTTTACAAAAACTGAAGCATGTATTTTAGATTTACATTAAAAAGACATCGCTTGTTTTGTAATTACTATTTCATAATGTGTGGGCTAAAGTGCTAAAATTCTAAAAAAATCTTAGTATAATGGACTTTGAAAATAGACCTTTTTTCTGCACAAAAAACCTCAATGCCATTGGCTGTGTGCTTTTCGTCGGTCACATGCTTTAAAACACGAAGCAGCTCAGCTTAGCTGCTTATTAATGCACAGGAAATCCAGCTCTTAAGAAGGCAGAAAATTGCCTTACATAACACACGCTCGCCACAATTTAGAAATACAAATGTGCACTGTTGACTGAAGCAGAAAATAAGACTGTTGCCCATCAACAGCGCCGCATTTCATATGAATAATTATGAAGCACATGGGGAGGGGTAAGATGAGAGAAAACAGCCTGACCATGACAAGCTCTACTACTTTTATTTACTTCAAATGAGGGATTAAGCCTGTGAGGGAATCTACGGACTTAAGAGCCAGGCAAGGTGCTGCCTGCCGCTGAATTTCCCCAATATTGAGTTAACTCAACTTAGCCATATTCTAGGAATGACCACCGTAATGCCAGTCTTCTTCTATTTTTGTTTTGTTTTGTTTGTTTGTTTTTTCCATACTACATTTCATGCGGTCACTTTTTGAAATTATGCCTGAAGAAGGTCAGTGACCGAAGCGTTGCTTCTTTGAATAAATCGTTGCTCCTGTACCGTGCAGTTCGGCAGTGTGCAATTGCGGGCGTATTCTTTCTATTGTTGATGTGCACTTTTTGAAATTAAAAATGCACCCACCCAGCACATTCAGTGCTTGTAGCGTAACTATACTTTGGGGTTTTCCAGAACTCACTCGCTGAGCTCTGAGCATGATATTCTCTCTGCTGTTTTATAATTCCCCCCCCCCCCTCTCCTCCATTCTATTACCTGGCATGAAAAGAAAGACCTCTCTGGGTGGGCAGAGTGCTTCCAGCTCTGACACCCACAGTGAGAGAGAGGTGCGGTGCGGGGCTGATCTCTCCCATCAGCCCCGCACTTGCATCGGGGGCAGCGTCGCAGCATTAGACGCCCACAGGGGAGCCCTCAGACAGAGCAGCGAGCTAAGGCTCACCTAACAGTGGATAAAGAATAGGGTTTCTTTAATTATGAGGCAGGCCTGTGACATTGAGTTCTGAGCCCCCCACCCCCCTCCTCCCTCACCCTCACCCTCCTCCTTCCCCCTCCTCCCCCTCCTCCTCTTCCTCTTCTCCTCTGTTCCTGCTCTCCTCTCCCACCAGCCTCCTCCCAGACACTGTCTAAGTGCTCCGCTCCACTGAGGAGGCCAGTACCCCCGCGGGGCGCGATTCCACTGCCTGTAATTTCTGATGCCCATTAGTGACCGCAAACAGAGCACCAGGCTCACACACACACACACACACACACACACACACACACACACACACACACACACACACACACACACACACACACACACACACACACACACACACACACACACACACACACACACACACACACACACACACACACACACACACACACACACCCACACACACACACACACACACACACACACACACACACACACACACACACACACAAGGAATACAGCCAGCGCAGCACTGCACTGTAAAAGAAAAAAAAAAGACCCTTTTAATGCAACATTATTGCATTATGACCCCCTCGTAGACCCAAGTCAAAAGTCCTATTTGCGGTCCCCGCAGGAATATTAGCAGAGAATTCTTTCTCTGCAGTGTTTTTTCCGGATGAAGGCATATTTTCGATGGCTTTATTTTTGGATACACGTTAGACTCCTCTGAGGTGAACCTGACTATGGAAATGTTAATGAACAAGTTTAACGTGAGCAATCTGACGAGTAGAGCTGTCACGATTATGACATTTTACTTGACGATTAAACGTCGCTCAAATAATTTACGATTAAATTTATTTAATTTATATTTAAGTTTCTGTTGTTGAACATTGATTGGAACATTATGAATAGAAATTAGTCAGGCTTTGTTAACTAAAGTTGCACAGGGCATAAATGACAAATAACTTATTTCATAGCTTTATACTTTTTATACTTTATATATAACTATAAACTATTAAAAAAAACATGAATAGTGGAAATAGCCGATCTACAGTACAAGCTCGCATCGCAACGTCTTCTGAGCTTGTAGATCTGCTATTTCCCCAAAAAATTAAAGCACCAGGCTCACGCACACACGCACACACACACACACACACACACACACACACACACACACACACACACACACACACACACACACACACACACACACACACACACACACGAGTTTGAAAATATATGAACATTTTTCAACATTAATAATTATGACGATTATGCAAAAATAAATATTGCAATTTGGCAATTATGCAATAATTGTGAAAGGCCTACTGAGGAGCATTCTGTGTTTTTTTTCCCAGGTTGATGATTTTATGGCTTATTTGATTTGGTAAAAAAAAGGGAGATGCAAAATTGATGGTTTTGTAAATGAACTGGATGAGAACAAGCACAAGCGGTGCATTTTTTTAACTTAACTCCTTAAAAGAGGCAGAAAACAAGTCTAATCAATACACAGAAGTCTGTAGATGTCATCAATTCATCTCTCCACTTAATGCTGATTTAGCTCGCGCCTATGAGAGTGTGCATGTTTGGCAGAGAGAGAGAGAGAGGGAAAGCGAGATAGAGAGAAAGAGAGAGAGTGAGGAACAGGGAGGCAGAAAGAGGGAGAGGGAGAGAGAGACAAGGGGGAGAGGCAGAGAGGCGTATTTATCGATCAAGGGTGACCACATCTTAGCCACAGAGCCCCTCTCTCGTGATTAATCTTGGGGCTCAGAGTTGGCCAATGACACTTGACAGGCCCTCCCCCCCTTCAAAGTCCTCCATTTCTCTTCATTACCGGGCCGTATTTTTGGACACCACAGTAGAGAGTAATCATTTACCTTTATTGTGTTTATAAAGCTGCGAGCAAAAGGATGACCCTTCCTATATTGAATTGAGGACATCAAAAGATCACCGGACATTGATTAGGATGATATTAAAGTCATTCAAATGCTATATTTATATGTCAAACAACGGCAAAGTGAAAAGAGATGGCATTTCCCTCCCTCTAAATGAAAACGAATGGAGTGGGCTCTGTGAGGTTGACGTAGTATTCCCCAAATCAAGAAGGATGCTTTATTATGGCGTACATATGTTAGGTAATTGTGATGGTACCCCCATATAATATACACTGCTGATCTGTCGTTGCTTCATGGATCGTGTTTGTTTTTACCATGCTGTTTTATTTTCAGTGCAATGAATAAAAAGCATAGCACAACGCAGGCTGTATGCAGGAATCTACTTTTGAAATCATAGACAGAGCAGTAGTCCATCTCCTTGGCTTAAAGGTGCCATGATTCTCAACCTAACACTACTAGCACGGTACAGAAATAACTGCACCAAATATGTCACATCATGGGGGCTGAAATGGTCAGCACTTTCCCGCGGATACTTAATCACGAGTGTGTAGTCTTACGTTTAATACATACTGGAGAGAAGCTAAATATTATGGATCATTCCTCAGGAAGAGGAATAGTGTGAAAGGAATGTAGTATAACTTATTTTTTTACTCATCGAGTGTGTGTCTCTCCCCCCCCCCCCCCCCCTCCGACCAGTGGAAATATACTGCTGCGGTGATGGATGACAAAGAATCCACTCTGCACCTCCGTGCTTCACAATTACCAACAAATGGGCCGGAGCAGATTTTATGTAATGATTAAATCCGCTGTTAATTTCACATGAAGGTAATGAGAGGGAAGATTGACGACCACTGTCCGGCACTCTGTCATTCCTTTATAGTGAGTTTGAGCGTTTTCACGACTCTCTCCTGCCGTCATTTGCATTTTGCCTCATTAGGCCCGGCCATTCCTGACACCGCCCGGGATGTCCATTTCCTGCAGTTAATGCCTTTTATTTGATCAGCCCGAACCTCCGTGTTTTAACTAGCCCGTCGTTTCGGGCCGCTCCTTATGACATCACTCCATTAGCGCCGCTCGTCACCGCCGTCCCTCCTTGATCCCCTCGGCCAATTACAGCGTCCAACCTTCACCCATCATGGCACTATTATATTTGTCAGATGCCATCTTCTTCCCCCGGTTGATCTGTCTGTCTTTCACTTTCTGCCATGTCGTTTTGTGTTGTTTTTTTGTTTTTGCCTCTCGATTGTGCCTCTTAAGGGTTGTTGTTTTTTTCCACAATGGCCGAAGCAGAGGCCCAGTGGTGGAGCTACGGCCATGCACTCAGAGGGCCTCAGAGGGCAGGGCCATACGGTGTGAGGCCTGTAGACCCTGGGACCAGAGGTGTTTTGGAGGGCCTAATGGCATTTTGATGTTCATAAGCACAGTGGATGATGGGTGGGGAGAGGGGAGTGGAAGGAAGAGGCAGAGGACTGTCAACGGAGGACTAGCCGGGTCCTGACAGACAGAGAGCGTGTTTTCTCATGTCACAGCTGATTACATTCACTCTGGGGTAGGAAAAGAGCAGGGAGGAGACAGAGATGTGGGGCTCAGAGTAAAAAAAAAAAAGAACGTCCATGTTTCTCCCCGAGATACAGGGCCTTCTTCTCTTCCAGAAGCAATAGTGCTATTGATTGTTCACTTTTTTACCCCCCGCTCTTCAGCCCACTTTGCAACATTTTTGCTTGAGCGACGACAAGCGGCGAGGCCCGAAAGAAAAGGCTAGAGATGGATGGAGCACTTTGGTGGATGACTCACGTCACCTCTGGCTGCGTTCGGTGGCGTCGCTTTTTCATACTTTTATTTACATTTTTGCAAAGATCTGATCTAAGTAAGTCCTGCGGCCACTTGACGTACTATAGGCTGCTACGCGGCCTTCAAATCTAGTTTAAAGTGGTCCCCATATGGGCATGTTACTCCAGTACTACAACACTTCCAAATACTGTCTTCAAGTTTGATAAAGCAGGCCTGCTCTATAACGTTTATGACCAGTTGTGTAATATCAGTGGTTGTCATAACAAAGACACCCCAAGCTACAGTATGTCTACTCGAAAAGCGACATACTACAGTATATGTCACTAAATGACACTTGGTGAAGTCCTAAACATGAATGCAGAGGTTTCATATAGCACAGAAGTCTACAGTACAGTAGACACTGCAACAGTTCATCCCTGTGTCTTCATTGCTTTGTTTTGCGTACGTCAGAAAAGCAAAGTAGGTTTCAAATGGCTACATGAAAAGAGTAAACCAAGAATCAACTCCACTTAGTTTGTGTCAGACAATTTGAGCCTCCATGCAGTGGTCTCTCCACGGTTTCGGCAAAGCTATTTTTCCTTCTATTCCGGAGATTACACGGGTTGCTGCACAGGTGACCCTCATGGTCAAACGGCTAGCGGAGAGCCTTGCCAGAGTTTATACCCCCCCCCCCCTCTAAGCCCATACAGACTGCAAAGGATGCATTTTTAACAATTTGCCAGGCTTTTCTTTTCATCAGAGACATTTATTTTGTATTCTTTGAATGTATTTGGCAACATGAGAAGCGTGCAAGCAGTGGTGGAATGTAACTAAGTACATTTACTCAAGTACTATGTACAGTACTTAAGTACATATTTGAGGTACTTTTATTTTACTTCAATTTTTTTTTATATTTCATACTTCGACTCCACTACATCTCAGAGGCAAATAGAGACAAATAGAGATATCTGCTATTTTTGGTTATTTTTGGCAAATCTTGAAAATATGTGTACAATCTTTGAGAAAAGACAATTGAAAATGACAAATTGAAAATTCTGCCCAAAATAGGGATGCCAGGATTGTGGTTAAAGGTCTCAAACATTTCTCTCATTCAAAGAGTCTCGATACCTCTTTCGTCACTTAAACCAGTTGACGACAAACAACATATCGTCGGGTGGAAACCTCATATGTCCAAAACTGTTACTTTTCAGGATTCAAATTCAAAAGTAGCAAAAGTAGCAGATCGACGAGCTCAAATTGCGTTGCTTCGAGCTTGCGGATCTGCTACTTTTGATGCTTTTGTTTGACGCTGTAAAATGTAAGAAAGTAGGGTATTGATTTACGAAAAAAACACCAAAAGTTAAAACATTGAGATAGGAGGTTTCTGCTCCGACAGAGACGATATGTACTGACTCTGTAGCACTGGAACCTTTTTAAGGCCCGAGTCATATGGGACATAAAGGAACGACGCACAATGCAGCCCCCGAGTCATATGGGACATAAAGGAACGACGCACAATGCAGCCCCCGAGTCATATGGGACATAAAGGAACGACGCACTCAATGCAGCCCTCTGCAAACTGGAACTGTTTATCTCCTCCAACACATGCAATCAGTACAGATGCTAGAGGCCGGTCTGTCATTTTCTGCCTCCTGCCGAGGTGTTGAGAGGAGCCACCGCGGTGGAAAATCACCTGTTTAGGTGTTGAACACACCCACCCTCCCCCCTCTCCTTATATCCCGGCTCTCTTCCTTCCCAACCTATCCATATTATCGCCCAGCACCGCCGGAGAAAGAAAAAAAAGAGAAAAGAAATAAAGAAATCCTGCCCCGTTATAAGGCCCTGCTTTCTTTTCACCTTTGATTCACCAGAATAACATGGCATGATCCCAAAAGGCTATCATTGAATAAAACATAATGATGATATCAAAGATACATTCTGCTGCATTGTGCTATACTGAAAGCGTCTCTCGCGATGCCTATCAGCGTGTCACAATAACACTGAAGAGCAGAGCAGACCTCCACCAAGCTCCACATGTGCTCGTCCTGAGAATCGTTCAGCTCTGCATGTGGCCTTGTTGAATTCCATTCTATATCTCTGTTCACCACGAGAGCACATCCATTATGGTGCCGTATAGCATCTCTAACTATTGCAATTACTGTAGGTAGGGTACTTTATTGTGTTTACTCAACTTTGCAATTTAGGCGAATTAGCCAAATTCATTTTGTATTTATATTTATATTTCATTCTTAATTAAACTTTATGTAATTACAGATTGAGAAATCTATGTCTTATTAAAATCTCTGGAAAGCAGATAGCGCAGCTAAATGGGTTTTGCTGGTAGTGAAAGATATGCTTTTGGTCTATAGGCGAAACACTAATACGAAGAAATTGATGAAAACCAAGGCGACTCCTCTTTAAAGCCTCACTATGTAACTTTTTTTAATGAATAACATTTAATTTTGTCCAATCTGTATGGTAGAGTATGTTAATATAATATAACGTTTGTGTCTCCCTGCTCTTCTATTGAGACATTTAGGGCGGATTCAGACTGGGTCCGATTGATTCGAACCGTTCCCGAGTACGATTGGCCTCTCCCAGCTGGCCAGCATTCACATTGGCCAAAATTCTTCCGTACTCGACTACACTTAATTCAACAGTAATGGTAAATATGTGCCTCATGGGGGCGCTGTTGACTATGGGGCTTTGGGAGATAGAGAATGTCATTCACAGAAGAAGATCACTTGTCAGAGTGCAGAGTGAATAATAAAGTTTGACTGTGTTCCTGACGTTGTCTATAATAATAACAGAACAACAATACACAACCAAAGCAGTGTGTGCATTGGTCTTTGAAACCTCAAAATGTAACGTCGTCTCTCGCTTCTCTGTTATTATCAATATGATCGTGACGTCACTGATGCATTCTTGGTATTTTAGCAGTGACGTCACGGACTAATCCTTGGTATATTTATCCTTATATACACGTTCGCTACACATGTGTTTTTTGTTTATGTTTTTCCACGGCTCGCGCTACTCAAACACTAGCGGGATTATTATTTCTTGTCAACATTCAAGTAGAACTATGAGAAGGTACTGTGTAACCCAGCTAAAATAATGTGTCATTATAAAAAATATATAAATTATATATGATTAGCAGTCCACTTCCTCCTGTCGGTACGGATGGATTCACATTGCAGTGTTCCGCTCCCGAGTGCGCAGCAATCGGACCCGAGACTACCTCCCCAGGTGGTTTCGGGTACGGTACGATGATGCGTTACGGGGAACGGTACGCTACATTCACACTACCACAACATCCATCCATGTGGTCCAGGGTGCGCACCCGGGACCATAGTCTGAATCCGCCCTTAGATAATGTCAAAGGTCATGTCTCACCTAGACACAGGATCTGACACGAATTTTGACCTGAAGGTCAGATTAAATTTATCCCCTGAGCAAGCAGGCAGGCTCTATTAGCTCAATTAGCTCAATGGTAAAAATGTCAGCGCTTGTGCAGGAAACCGGGTTCTAATCCGTGGGTAGGAGAGGAAAGTTACATAGTGCAGCTTTAAGGTACAAAAGGGCAAAAGGTTTTATTCAATCCTAATAAAACACTTTAAAAAACTCTTGACGTGTTTCAGCCAAAAGACTCCCTGAAGAAGAGACCTTTAGTTGACTAGAGTTTACCTGGGTTTAAAAAAAACTCTTTTAAAGATTAATAGCTTCTCTTTCAAGGACAACCTTTCTAAAAGAACAGCAAGACGGCATAACATTTTGCAGAAAAACTTATGGACAAGAAAGGTAATAATCACAAATTATTAGAGCAAATTCAACAGAACTGCAACAGAAGCCACAGGGATGTCAGTATAGTCTGTCATACGGGTACAGCTACTGTAACATCTGAACATCTCAGCTAAAACCATTAGAGATGTACCGATAGTATTTTTCCTTCCCGATATACAGATTCCAATACCCATTATTTGCGTATCGGTCGATACCGAGTACTGATCCGATACCTGTGTGTAATTTAAAAATAATCTAGGATAGTGGCTCTCAAAGTGGGGTCCAGGGACCCTCAGGGTTCCTTGAGGCGGTTCCAAATGGACCCTTACAGGTCGGTAACTCTTGAGAGTTATGGAGGTCCTTGAAATTAAACCACAAAAAAATATATAAAACAGTAGTGCAACATCAACTGAAGTATTCAAAATACAAAATAATTGATTACTGTAAATGACATATCATCATGTGATAAATTATGTGGTATGGGAATGGCATAGACTGGCATACTCACCAATACCAATACCAGCATTTTAAGCAAAAATTTGCCAGCTTTTTCGATACTGGTATTCGGTATCACTATCGGAACAGCCAGTTCCTTGTTGAATCTGCCTAGTGAATCCTTTCCTCTCCAAAACCGGACCTTATTATTAGTATGTGTCCCTAAACATGTTTGATTTACTTCTTCTCAGCGGTGACGGAGGGGATCCGTCGTTCAGATTATCTGCTAATGCAATCCCTGGCTGATATCAGCGTCCACCATCCGGCCCCAGGTGCCCTCTCACTGATACACGTATTTACTTGAAGATTTTAGGCAAGATATGCTTTCCTTACCCTTCAATCTTCCCCCTTTACTACGGTGACAAAGCATGCTGAGAAACTCTTTATGTTTGCAGATGATGGCCAGTGAGTTCTTTTCTCTCTAATACTGAGCTTGTTTTATTTTGTTTGTTCAGGAAATCGTTATAATAGAATGAGCTATTATAATAATTAGAAAGGTTCTTTAAAATAACAAAATGAAAAACATCAGCAGTGCGGTTTTGGTTATACTACAGTATATGTGATGGACATTTCAGTCATGTGATCAGATTACGAACGAGTATAAATTAAGACCTGTCTTCTTGGCAAGATATTCTGGAAAAGGGCAATTTGGTGTGCAGACAAACTATTTGTTATCTCTGTCAACATCGCCTCAAACGTAATCTGAAATGAATCAAATGTGTTTTAAGGTTAAGAGTCAGTGCATATCACCGACGATGGATGTCCAAAATGACAAGATTACTTCGGGGCACATATATCACAGTGGAGTGACATGTTTCAAAAACGATTACTTTTATGAAAAGTGGTAAATATATGCTTCTGTCACTGTTGAACTCTTTTCTCTGAGTCCAGCTTTTATGCTATCACTAGTTTATTGTAGATGTAATATTCCTGTGTTGAATCTTTTAAAGTGTTCATTGGTGAACTTTTTGACAAACCGTGACCAATGTCAGATTGCGAATTAGAGATTTATTGTTATTCTGCAACCCCGTGCCCTTTGAGGAAAGAAAAATGTCAAGTCAAAAGGCACCTTTATGCTCCCTTAACATTTGAGACGCAGGAAGGACAAACACCGGGCACATAAAAGACAATCTTGCGATTATCGAGAAAGAACTGGATGACTTTCAGACGGAGGAGACGCAATATCAATCACGGCCAATTTGAGGCCACCAACATGAAATATGATTTCATAAGACAAATGCGGTGTCATTCTTAATGTGCTTAACCTTTACTGTCAATGAAAAAGTATCGATCGCTCCGTGGCATTTTTTCATCATTTGATTTCAGAAAGTGTAATAATATATGGTGGTGGAGTAAGAAAATAGATGAATGGCAACTCAATGATCCCAACTGAACAGAGCTTAATTCCCCTCAAGACCTGGAAAAGTGTGGAAAGAGATATGAGTGAAGTTTATGCCCTTGGTAAAAAAAAGGATTTAAGATATCTTGACTGTTACACAACATTGTAATGTACTGTATAATGTATATACAATAATACTACAATAAGGGTAATAATAGAAATAATAATAATAATAATAATAATAATAATAATAGTTTTTAAATAATAATAATAAAATAATAATAATAACAGTAAGAATAATAATAATACATTTAAAACACGTTCTACTACTTCTATCATTCAAAAAAAATTTTAGTAAAGTATTTATATCTTATTTATAATTTAAACCACTTTGCCCTGGTTGAATGTGTATCATCATCAGCCCACTAATATTACCAGCCAGGAGTAAGCAGTAGTGTTTCTATTATTTCTCTATTCTGTTGAGTAATTGGGTGGTCTCCTCTGCCCGCCTGCTTCTTTGATCTACTTACTCAACCTAATAAGACTTTGCTCTGCTGTGCGGCAACCAAATCAGCAGTGCATTTTCAGTCCCTAATAAGTGGTTATCGCCTTGATTTATATGGGGTAATCTCAACGATGTGGTGCCGGGCCGCGCTACAGCCTCCGACCGTCACCGCGAGCCTCTTTTCACGTCCACATAGGGCTCTACTACACCAGATGGGTCCATTTACAACAGGGAGTGAGGAGGATGATCATTTTAAAAACATTCTCTCCCTCAAAAGTAACGGAGGCAGTGTGCGTTATGACAGGGCCAGAGTAATTTTGTAGTCGAAGCGTAGTATATATCGAAGCGGCTTGACCATACGTTTGATGCATGGCCTCATCGCCTCGCTTCCATTGTGAGAGGTAGATGGTTGTCGGGCCGTGGGCTCCTGGTAGGAAAGCTGTGCTCAGCCCATGGGGAGCCCTGGGGGGGCCAGGGGAAACACTTAACCCATTAAGGCCTGAGGTTCCGATTCTAAAACATTTCTTCTAAATCCTAACAGTTTTTTTTTTAAACCCATGTTGCTATATCAGTGGTTCTCAAACTTTTTCATGTCAAGGACAACCCAAAATTATATGTATTTGGCCGCGGACCTCCATCTGAAAATGTTTTGTTCCAGGGACCCCCCAGAAGCAAAGATTTGAGTAAAAAAAATATGTTTAAAAAAATATTTATTTTCAAAGATTTGCACACATTTTCTCGATTTTTCTAAAATAGAAGATCTACAAGCTCATAGCCGCGTTATGAGCTTGTAGATCTGCTATTTTTGAATAGCCAAAAATACATCTTAAAATGACACAGACGCGTTCCCGGTCTTGATGGGTTAAAGTGGTAAAATGGCCACTTATTCACAATCTCCCTCCCTCCTTTTTTTCACTGCTCCTCCCTCGGCGGGAGCCTCCTGCAGGGTTGTGGTTGTGGAGGAGCACAGACCTCTGGGAGCACGTATGATGGACTGTGCAAGTCCTCACTATACACTCTCTGGACTCTTAACAGACCTCAGTGCAGTTTGGCCCTATTGTGGCCACTGGTAACAAACAAAGCTCTGCTTGATGATGAAGGCTTCACTGTGTGTGTGTTGTCCTCTTCCACAGCACAAGAATTAAGAGTTGTTCCGATATATACCGATACCAGTATCGGAAAAAGCTGCCGATAATGCTGCCTAAAATGCTGGTATCGGTATCAGCGAGTATGCCAGTATATGCCTCCACGATCCACGTCATTTATCACATGATGATATTTCATTTTACAGTAATTCTGATCGCTTCAGTTGATGTTGCACGACTGTTTTAGTCTCTTACTGTACAATTTACATTATTATCATTTTACTAACTTGTAGCTGCACATTAACAATTATTAATGGAATTCTTATTCATTCCTAGATCACTGGTTCTCAAACCTTTTAATTTCAAGGACCCCCATAACTCACAGAGTTACAGACCTGTAAGGGTCCATTTGGAACCTGATCATGGAACCCAGAGTGTCCCTGGACCCCACTTTGAGAACCACTGTCCTAGATTTGTTTAAATTACACACTGGTATCGGATCGGTATCGGATATTGGATATCGGACCGATACTCAGGTTATGGGTATCAGAATCGTTATCGGGAAGGAAGAAATTGAACAAGAATGGGTATCATATGGGTCCACGATGTGAGCAAATGGGGCTTTAATAGATGTGGTGATTGTTTCTTTCTTCTTCTCACCAGCTGAATCCGCTGGCCAGCCAGGCGGCGGTGGCAGCAGCAGCAGCAGCGGCCATGGGCTCCATCGCCGGGTCACAGGTGTTCGGCAACGCCCTGTCCAACCTGCAAGGAGCCACGGGTCAGCTGGTCACCAATGCACAAGGACAGGTGAGTGATCAACGTCATGGCAGGATGACACGCTCTAATGCAGGGGTGTTCAACAGGGGGGCTTGGACCCCTAAGGGTCCTCAGAGTTACTACAGGGGGGGAGGTCACCAAATCTTTGTGTGATAGGATCTTTTTTTTTACATTAACCTACAGCATCCTTATTCTGGGGGAAAGATCGGCTATTTATGGCAAAGAGGTTTGGTGTGTAGGGGGCGAAAAAAGAGCAGACCAAGTACTGAGCTAAGTGGTTAAATACCACAAGACGTTAACATTGCTAGCTGGCCAAAGATGCTGCATATAATGCTGGTACAGTCTGTTGGCCCCTATACCCCATACAATTCTTCTTCGTTTTTACCCCTTTTTCTCCCCAATTTAGTCGTTTTCAGTTTTCTCCCCACACACATTTCTGTGTTGTCACTGCTGCTGTATCCTAATGACTCACCTACCAGTTAGGAGCCCTCACCGGGAGGATGTAGAGCCTTCGTCCTACTCTTCCCGCCCAACACTCCCTGGCCAGTATAGCACCGGTGGAAGATAGGGCCCTTACAATGCATCTTACACACACACACACACACACACACACACACACACACACACACACACACACACACACACACACACACACACACACACACACACACACACAGACACACAGACACACACACAGACACACAGACACACACACACACACACACACACACACACACACACACACACACACACACACACACACACCCCAAAGGGAACCCCGAGTCCTCAGTCAAACAATAATGTACATCAACCCATCTAGACCAGTGATTCTCAACCTATGGGCCGGGGCCCACTGGTGGGCCACAAGGGCATTGCAAGTGGGCCCCAAAGATTTTAATGATAACATTAATAATATTTATAAAAAAATGATGATGTTAAAACAAATTATATATATTTTTTTCTTCTTTAAAACCTTGAAAAATTAGTTTTCATTGTGATACCGATGTACCGAATTATTCTATGTTACTGTTAAGGGGTCAGATGGGTGGGCCCGCCGCACAACTCTATTTTCAAGTCGGCCCTGATCCAGAAAAAGGTTGAGAACCACTGATCTCTAGACAATTCCAGACAGGTATGAATGAACCTGTGTCATTCAGTACAGGAACCCACAGCTACAACCCATTACAGGTAGTGCTGTAGTGTTTCTGATCTCTCTCCACCATTTCTGACGGTGGATTTCTTGCGTTCAGTTCACAGTGGTTTATCCACAGCACGGTCGTATGTTAACCCATTAAGACCGGGAACGCATCTGTGTCATTTTTAGATTTCTTTGGCTATTCAAAAATAGCAGATATACAAGCTCATAGTGCGGCACAGAGCGCTAAGAGCTTATAGATCTGCTATATATATTTTTTTGTCATGAACATTTTTGCAAACTTTAGTTTGAATATATATTTTTAAAGCAAACATGTGTAACTCAAATCTTTGCTTCTGGGGATTCTACAAATGTCTTCTAAATCCTAACAGGTTTCTGAAAAACTTTTTTATGTCAAGGACCACCCAAAATTATATATATTTGTCCACCGACCCCCATCTCAAAATATGTTGTTCCAGGGGCCACCCCCAGAAGCAAAGATTTGAGTTACAAATGTTTGCTTTAAAAAATATATTTATATTCAAAGATGTTTCAAAAATAGCATATCTACAATAGCGCGGCACTCTGTGCCGTTGAGCTTGTATATCTGCCATTTTTGAATAGCCAAAGAAATCTAAAATGACACAGATGCGTTCCCGGTCTTATCGGGTTAAGCCTTTTTTGGGCAAATAAACAAAGCCCTTCTCTCTCTCTCTTATCCACATCATGCGCCTGTGCTGTCGCAGTAAAACGCTGACCTTGTCATATTTACAGGGTGGCTGCAGAATTGTTCCATCAGTAGCCAGAGGCTTGAACGATGATGCTTGTCACAGCGGGGCCCTATCTAATGAATCATCTTATCGCCAGGTGCACACGGCATATTATAAAGGAAAATTGTATGGACGACGTGCCCTTTCACGCCAGACCATGTTGTTTACCATAGCCCCGTCGTTCCAACCTTTTAACACACCACTTTTACTGATCATGCTAACTTGAAAACACGCCGCGAACCAACACCTCATGTTGTACTGTGTGTGTACGCACAATATACGCATACAGCCTGCTGCATTCAAGTTGTTACGGAGCGCCAATGTGCCTATAAAGGCAGTGCACTGGTGTTTCACACCCCAAAAGTAGCCCGATCTACAAGCTCACAATGCGTCGAAGCACATGCTTGTAACTCTGCTATTTTTTGGTGCACGGCACGTGCCCAACCAAGTATATATCAGGCATAACTTAGTATACCGGTATAACATGCTATGTTTATTGCAGTGGTTCTCAAAGTGGGGTGGAGAGGGGGGGGGGGGTTCCAGGCCGTGGGTTTAACCCCTTTATCCATATTTTATATGTTTGGCTATTCAAAAATCTTGTCATTTTTGAATAATTTTTTATTTTTTAACACAAATCTTCTCTTTTGGGGGTCCCTGCCATAAAAACAAATCAGATGTGGGCGGGGGGGGGGTCATATAATTGTGGTGGTCCGCGGCACGAAAAGTTTGAGAACTACTGGTTTATAGTACAGTGTTTGTATGAGTTGCCGCGCGCGCGCGCGCGCGTGTGTGTGTGTGTGCGTGTGCATTAAAGCCCTTGATGTTAAACGCTGGTAATGATACAGTATGGATGGAGCCTCACTGGCTCCGAGGCAGCCTGGAGCGCTGGGGGACAGATCGCCATGGATATGGATTTGATGGGACGCTCTGTGCTTTTGTAGTATCTTTGGCGGCTGACACTCCCTGACATAATCAGGTCACTAAGACGGTCAAAGCCCGGAGCTACAGCCTTTGCTGCCCCTCCTCATTATTATTCCCTGGCATTATTCAGAGAGAGAGGGGGCCCTGTGACTTGTGCCACCACCCCCTATCAGAGAGGGTCGGTCCCCCATTTCTCCCTAAACTTCCTTCCTCCCCCATACTTGGGGCTAATGTCTGCCTGTAAACATGGCTGGAGGATCCAACAAACACACCCTCCGCAGCGTTGCCAGATTTGGCGAGGAAAACAAGCAACCAGGTCTATGAAAACAAGCCCAAAAGAGGCGACTGGGTCACACTTTAAACCTATCTATATCAGCTATTTGAGAATGGCAGATCCACAGGCTCAGATCTGCTATTGTCAAAAAAATCTTGGGGGGGGGGGGAAAGTGCAAAATGTGGAATATATTTGAAACATTCTAACTACACAAATCTGGTACGGGGGTCCCTGGAACAAAATATTTTCAGATGGGGGTCCGCGAACAATAATAATATAATAATACATGTTAATTCGGGGGTCCTTGACATGACAATTTTTGAGAACCACTGGTTTAAACAACATTAGGAAGCAAAATAAGCAACTACACTTAACCTCTCCCTAACCTTCCTTCTTTCCCCATACTTGGGGGATAATGTTTGCCTGTAAACATGGCTGGAGGACCCAACAAACACCCTCAGATGTTCAGCAACCATTACAAAAGAAGCTTCTCTCCCTGTCGTAGAGAGGGAGACAGGGAAGAAGCTTTCATCAATTTTTGTTTGTTTCTTCACACCAGAGTATGTGACATTTGCTTGATTTTTTTTTAATACACTAATGATTATGTTGAATGCCAGGAATTTTTAAAAACAAATTGGTTATCATTTATTGGACAGAATTCATGAACAGTATTTTTTTTTTTTACACCTTTCCTTTTTGAACTGCTAATTTATTCTCAAAGTCTCATAAAAGAGACGCGTTCTTGGAACGTGTCTGGAGACCTTGAGATGTGTTTTCGCTTTGATCTTGATTTTTATTTTAAAATGTAACTACACTGGTCCCGGGCTTCTTTGGCCTCTGAAGAAGATCGATGATTATTTTCTTGGTTAATTTTAATTAAGCAAAGAAAATACTGTTAATACAGTTCCATTCTCAGTCTTAAGATTATTCTCCCCTTCAGAGGTTTCTCATTGTATAATTTTATGCCTCGCTCCCGCGCTTTTATTTAAAAAAAACATCCGTTCCCTGTGAATTTTCACTTCACCTTCGACTTTTATTCTGGAGGAGAAGAACTGAGGTGGGAATATAAGAAGATTAAGGGTTCTTTCAAGGATGACCTGAAAATTGTAGACACCTCCCTTGAACGGTCTGTGTGTGGGGAAATCCCAGTTCTGTTAACCCCGGAGCCTCGTGGTTGTGTTTGGTGCGTTAACCTCCTCCCCCAGCGACTGCACTTCCGGGCCCATTCATTCCCTTCACTGTGTCTCCTCTGCCTTTAGTGTAAAGGCCAGGGCCCCCAGGGCCAGTGTTGCCATGTCTGCTTATTATAAGCAGACTTTGGGCTTGTTTTTCTGTAAAGTTTATTTAAATAATATTGGTAGTTGCAGGGTTTTTTTGGGCTTGCTTCAGATTTATTTAAATTATTGTTTAAACCAGTTTGCAACATTTGCATGTCAAGGATATCCAAATTAATGTATTTCTCCGCAGACCCCCATCTGGCTTTTAAAAAATATATATATATTCCAAATATTTCACTTTTTCTTTTCAAGATCTTTTTGAAAATAGCAGATTTACAAGCTCACAATGCGTCGTGTGACGCGTTGTGAGCTTGTAGATCTCAATGTATACAGGTTTAAAGTGCATGTAGCCTAGTCGCATCTTTTGGGCTTGTTTTCATAGACCTGGCTTATTTCTCTCGCAATATCTGGCAACAGTGCACACACCACTTGTCCTAATACAGGGAACACCAGGTAAAGGAGCACACCGTAAAATCCTTAGTGTTCCTTTAACTCTTGCGAGTATTAAAAATGGTCCCCAAATGGACCTGTGTGCACATGCTCAATAATTAACGCGGCAAAGTAAAGGTAGCTCTCCACCAAACAGACTACTGCAGATTATTACAGACTGGCAGTTGAAGGAAGTCGGGAGATCAGTCGGTTGGAAGGTGTGAAAGAAAGTAGCTGAATGCACCTGAGAGTCGATACCGACAGACGGCTACTATGGTGCTAAAAATAGCCTATGGCTTGATGTCTTTCTCAACAACAAGCCCGCTGCTATCCGACAGTCGACGCTTCCTTACAACTTCCGACCCGACGCAACGGTGTACCCACCGCCCATTCAACACCAGATTTTCGGCAACAGACGCTTTCCAACACTGACCGCCGCCAACGTCGGTGCGGTGGAGAGCTACCTTAACTTTGAGAGTATGAAAAATGGCCCCAAATAGGACCCGTGTGCTCAATAATTAACCCGGCAACGTAAATTTAGGCCGTAAAGCTCGCAAAGCTCAAATGCAATACAAACAGGTTGATGGACCCTCAGAGAAATAATAAACACAGTATTGTATAACCTGATACTGGCCCCACAAGGTGTACAACTATTTTACCCTCATACGTGAGAAGCAAAGACAATAGTTCAATAGAGGGCGAAATGTCCACAGAGAGTATCCAGTGTATGGAAATGGATCAAAAAACAAAAGTGCATTATAGATCATTGTGAAGCCATATTTTTACGCAATGACAAAAGGGACAGAAGTCCAAAATTCTTTAAACATTTCTTCCCCACATGGGTCTCAATTCACGGCACGGAGGATGCAGGACAGAAAAGGATGGACAGAGATATTGGCTGGCGATCGTGGCTTAAAGTCACAGATTGGCCTGGCCGGAGAGATGAGATGACATTTCTGTGGAAACAACAGCCAGCTTAATCTTAATGAGTTCTGCTGGGCCGCAAGAGCATGGAAGAACCGGACCGGGCCCCTGACACACCACACCAACTAGGGCAGTGTTTCCCACCCTGTGTGCCAAATTATTTGGAGGGTCCCCAGATGATAAGCTTAATAATGTGCAACATTGTTTTCTCACTCAACAGTAAAAAAAACAAAAAAAACATACAGGATAAGTGTATCTGCACATTTCTAAAGTGACAATTTAATGACTTTTAAGACCTTTTTAATACCAAATTGTCAAATATGAAAATAGCCGATCTACAAGCTCACAACGCCTCGCACTACGAGGCGTTGTGAGCTTGTGAGCTTGTAGTTCGGCTATCTACCGAGTCAAACTAAATGTAATGCCTCAATTAAGTGCTTGTCAGGGTGGGGGGTCAATCTGTTCAAATATGATTATTTGGAGGGTCACGGCCTGAAAAGTTTGGGAACCACTGACCTAGGGTGGAAAACAAACACAGGTGGCTGGAAAGAAAAAAGAAGGCGAAGAGAAAGAGAGACGAGAGAGAGAGAGAGAGAGAGAGAGAGAGAGAGAGAGAGAGAGAGAGAGAGAGAGAGAGAGAGAGAGAATGACAGTCACAGACAGGAATCCTGTTGCATGACAGGATGTTTTTGAATGCTGCTTCATAACCCTCTGCGTTAATATCTTGAATGCCTTAATTTTTCTCAATTGTAAAATAGAGCGATCCTATTAAGTTACCCACAAGACAACTGACTTGGCCCACCAAAGAGCTATGTTGCCTATAAGCAGCGTGCGACACTGAAGGAATAAGACCGAGTAGCTACGCACGGTGGCAATGGTTGAGATGAGAGCCGAGCTGTCAGTACATTGCTCTTTTATTATGCTTATAGAACAACCACTTAGTCCAATGACGATGAATAATTGAGTGGAACAAGTTCCCCCGCTGCACAAGGCACGCGAAGCGGGGATCTCTGGGACTCGGTGGAGGGGGGTGGGCGGTGGACATGAGCGTCAGGCGCGGGGCAATAAAATATGCTAAGTGGCAGGAGACTACATTACAGGGGGAATCTGTAGAGGCGACGGACGCGGAGAGAGAGATAAATTATCTCTCTTCTAATGCGAAGCAACGTAAGCAAATGAGCCGTGGCGGGGATGAATTACAGATCGCCGGCCCACCTTTCTCCGGCTGATCCTTCCCTATTATGTCAAGGAGAGGAGTAGGGGGGTGTAGACATGAGACAGAGGGGGGGGGGGGGGCAGGAGGAATCAGATTAGCTAGCACCGTGGCGGTGGAGCAGCTACAGTATAAGGCCAGGGGGAGAGATAAAAGACCCAGCTGGCGTGCGGCGAAGCTGTATATGTGCGCAGTAAAAATATATATCGCTTTTTGCTGTCGGGGAGAAACCTCTTATCTCCGTATTCTAACTGTTTTTTCATAAATTAACGCCCTACTTGATCATGCTACAGCGTCACACAAAATAAATCAAAAGTAGCAGATCTAGCAGATTTGAGCTTGTAGATCTGCTACTTGTGCTGTTTACATTTTTTTAATCGGTTTGGGACATACCGTATGAGGTTTCTACCAGACAGAGATGATATACTTATTGGTTAGTTCATATCTAAAAAGAAAACACAGAAATACAAGTGTAAATGGACCCCCTTTTTTATCAAAGAGGAGTCATGTTCAAAAGCACAGTGGCTTGATTTTAGGTCAAGTAGGTCGCCTTTTTGACCAGATGCCGTGACCCAGACCGAATGACACATATTGTAGCTTAGAACGATGATGGGCATCTCATCCACCCAGCGCAATGAGGCTGGAGTGGAGAGGAGGTCTGTCAGTGGGTGGTGATTGGTTAAGATTGACCAATCAGATTCTAAACTAGCAGGAGTGGCCAGTTTTGAACAAAATGCCGCAAATCATGAACGCAGCGTCCGATTGCGGTGAAACTTTGCACTTTTCTAGTTAT
Organism: Gymnoscopelus braueri; assembly: GCF_963280865.1. Taxonomy (NCBI): domain Eukaryota; kingdom Metazoa; phylum Chordata; class Actinopteri; order Myctophiformes; family Myctophidae; genus Gymnoscopelus; species Gymnoscopelus braueri. The sequence continues at coordinate 19,764,313 of NC_137623.1, read as the reverse complement.
TATTATTTTTGAAAATAGCAGATAGCAGATCTGCAAGTAGATCAGCTATTTTCAAATAGCCAATGTATATGTTTAAAGTGCTCATGTGGCCTAGTCTCTTCTTTTGGGCTTGTTTTCATAGACCTTGTTGCTTATTTCTCTCTGGCAACGGTGCCCATGACCCCTACAGATAACATTAACCTTCATCATGGTGAAGAGGTGCTAAGAACCCAAAGCAGCACTCTTGGCCACATTCTGTCAGCTTCTGAGAGCTTAAAACACTGCAGTGACACTCTGCCATTCCCTTTGATCTGGCCCTTCCTGAGTACAACCACAGGAAGAGAGGAGAGGAGAGGAGAGGAGAGGAGAGGAGAGGAGAGGAGAGGAGAGGAGAGGAGAGGAGAGGAGAGGAGAGGAGAGGAGAGGAGAGGAGAGGAGAGGAGAGGAGAGGAGTGGAGAGGGAGAGGAGAGGAGAGGAGAGGAGAGGAGAGGAGAGGAGAGGAGAGGAGAGGAGAGGAGAGGAGAGGAGAGGAGAGGAGTGAGGAAGAGAGGAAATTAGTTGGAGGAGAGGAGAGGGAGAGAGATGAAGGGATTGGAAGACGGGGGTCAAGTGCACCATAGGACTCAGTAGTTCCCTCTCTGTGACTCCCTGCTGACACTCTTTCTATATGCTTGTCTCTCTCTCAGTCCCTCTATGATCTATCTATTTATTTCCTTCTCCACACACACGCACAGTCGCACACACACGCACGCACGCACGCACGCACGCACGCACGCACGCACGCACGCACGCACGCACGCACGCACGCACACGTCCATGCCTCACCTCTCGTCCCTGTCTTGGTCTGCTGATAGATAAAACAGTCACTGGTGTGCACCAGCTCTCACACACACACACACACACACACACACACACACACACACACACACACACACACACACACACACACACACACACACACACACACACAGGTATTCAGCACTGACCTTTGCAGTATGCTCCCAGCAGGCTGTAAAACCACCCCAGTGACTGATGATCAGTGGACACTTCTACATATGTCTCTCTATCTCTCTCTCTCTCTCTCTCTCTCTCTCTCTCTCTCTCTCTCCTCTCTTGTCCCTCTGCCACGCACACGCACACACACACACACACACACACACACACACACACACACACACACACACACACACACACACACACACACACACACACACACACACACACACACACACACACACACACACACACACACACACACACACACACACACACACACACACTGATCTACCTTTATATCTATCTATCTATCTATCTATCTATATCTGCCTGTCTCTATTTATCCATCTATCTATCTACACAGTAAAATCCTCCTCCTCCTCTCTGAATGATGTTTACCCCATTTACTCTCTATTCTCATTGTTACAACCAGGCTAACAGGCAGTAACAATAAGGTCATTGTTATTACAACCAGAACCACATTTTAGAAATGTGCAGATACCCTGTTTTGTTTTACTGTTGAGTAAGAAAACAATGTTTTCATCTGGGGACCCTCCCAAAATCATTTGGGGACCCCCCTGGGGTGGGTCCCAACCCACAGGTTACCCACAGGTTGAGAATCACTGTGCTACCGTATGGGCTGCACCAGGCGCAGGTGAATCCCATGAGTGCTGACGATCCCCCCGCCTCCTACCTGTTAGTCTCGCGTGGCCAGACTTTTGCCTCCCACAATTTTCAAATGTTTCCGGTCATACAGTCTGGGACTCGGAAGCTCTGATCATGATTAAAATATAAAGCGGATGTGAAGCCTCCTCCCCACTTCCGTTTCGTCTTTACAGTCGCTCAAATTTATCCTAATATAAATCAAAATCATCTAAGCATATATAGCTTGATGCTAAGCAGAAATTGAAATAAAAAAATATAATGTAAATATATTTTAAAATGTATTTTCGTGAACGGAAATGACAGCCTCCTCTCTCGGATTTCGGGAGGTGTAGTTCCAGACTCTATATAGCATTCGGAGATTGTGGAATAGTTGTCTGGCTACCTGTTGACAGACAAAGCAGAAACAGGGGAAACAACAAACCGACACAAATACACAACCAGCAGGTGGAGTCAAGAGGGGATGGACAGTAAGCATCATATAAAAGCAACCCGGGCTGATTTTGTCTCTTCTCTTCTCTCCACCCCCCTTTGTAGATAATTGGAACAATCCCACTGATGCCCAACTCTGCAGGGCCCTCGAGCCAATCAGGGGGTGGCTGCAACCCGGCACTGCAGGTGCAGCCAATTACACCGCAGCTGCTGACCAACGCTCAAGGCCAGATCATCGCCACGGTGATCGGGAATCAGATCCTGCCTGTCATCAACACCCAGGGGATCACGCTGTCACCAATCAAGCCTGGACAGCAGGTAACTCATAAACACACGCACACACACACACACACACACATACAGTACACACACACACACACACACACACACACACACACACACACACACACACACACACACACACACACACACACACACACACACACACACACACGTGCACCCAAGGATTTGCACATTGCAGCATATGCCAAACATATGTACTGTATACCAGTGGTTCTCAACCTTTTCAGGCCGCGACCCCTCAAAATAATCATATTTGAACTGAGGACCCCCCCCCCCACCCTGACAAGCACTTCGTATAGTTGAGGCATTACATTTAGTTTGACTCCGTTCCACAGATAAATATTGTGAAAATAGCAGATCTACTAGATGAGCTTGTAGATCAGCTATTTCTATTTGCCCTTTCTTATATTATTTGACAATTTGGCCAATGTGTGACCAGTTTTTATAGTATAGTTTGTTGATTACTTTTTATGCAGTAATGGTCTTTTTTTTCGTCACTTTATAGACATCTGGGGACCCCCCCCCCAAAAAAAAGAAATCATATGGGGACCCCCCCCGAGACCCGAGTCCCGACCCACAGGTTGAGAACCACATACCCTCTGCGCGCACACATACATTACACACACACACACACACACACACACACACACACACACACACACACACACACACACACACACACACACACAGAGAGAGAGGAAAAAAAACACAGGTCTTGTACATTGTTTTATTGGGTGTACAGCATATATACTGTATGTAGGCACACACTGTGCATGCCCACTGTACCAGTTATCATTAATCTCTCTGTTAAAACCTAGTGGAGCTGGACTAGAACACCGTACTCTATATGTATTCACCCAATGAAAACAATCAAACAGAACTAGCCTGACCTGTTTTGTCGCGGAGCCCGGCGTTGTGGCTTCTTATTTTGAAAAAAACTTTAACAGACGCCTGAGTGTGTGTACAGCTCTTTCTTCACAACAGTCATATAACTCACAGTTGCATCATCTCACTGCTCCTAATGTTTGGCAACCATTATCTTCAGTGAAAATCACTCAAATTTAGTGTCTCGGCACAGTTCAGATTACTGAGATATGGTGGTGCCTTCGATCACACATCAAAGTCTGTCGAGCCTGTTTTATGTTTTTCTTTTGTTTGTTTGTTTCTTTCCTCGATGTAACAGAGGGGTCTTTTTGCACACGTGCACATGTGTCTGTGGGCATGCCTCTCCATGCGCGCACGTGTGTGCGCGAGCGCAACCGTAATGTGTGCGCTTGTCAGGAAAACCTTTCAGACTTGGGGAGTCTTGCGGACCCCTGCAGAGCTGCACAACAAAACCCATCACTTTTCATCACCCCATTTATAAAACTCTCACACACACACTCCTTCCTCCCCACTCTCTTCTCCCTCCTCCTCACCCTCAATCACACTTTCAAACCCTCTGATTTGTCCTCTCTGACCGCAGCAGTTTGTATTTCTCTTTGATCAGGTGTTTAAAGGGAGAGAGAACCTCTGTGTCCAGCATGGAAGGGAAAAAAAATTATACACCAGTACGAGGATGTTTTAATTGTCTGTTTTGTCTTGTGTCGTTTTCTTTTGCACAGTAGAGTTTGGCTTATACATGCACAGCAACTCTTCCCCCAACCACCACTCATCTCCTCCTTTCTCTAGTATCTATACTGTGCCAAAGTGTGCAGGCATGGAGCCACACACACACACACACACACACACACACACACACACACACACACACACACACACACACACACACACACACACACACACACACACACACACACACAGACACACCCATTCAAAATGCTATTGACTTGGTAATGACATCGTCAGTGCTGAATTACAGGGTAGCAGTTTATGGCGAAGGGCCTCCTCTCTCTGCAGTTGCAGCATGGATTGATGAACCCGTCGCAGATGGACACCTAATTGTCACCGCGGCCACACACTCAATCACACTCTTGAATGAATTAATGCATATGTAATAATGTTTACGCTTTTGTCGCCACTTCAAAGCCACTCATGTACACATTGTTCCAACGGGGGGCATAATTTACGGTTGTCAGAGAGCTTGCAGTCTAGAATATTTCCAGTGAAGCTAGATAATTCCCCCGGCCTGTCAACAGCCCTGACAGTGTGTGCATCGCTGTTGACATCCCCACCCCACCCCCCCTTCACCAACCCCACCCCCCCCAAACCATCCAAACAAACACATGCCGCGAGAGAAAATAATTAATAGCAAAGAGGGATAGTGGAAGGAGCCAGCCTTAGCTTTTAGTGTGGCAGAGACGACCTTCACTTTCAGGGAGTGAAGACGTGTGTGTACAGTACACCCCATCTTGATGTTGTAAGAGCAATTCCAATGTGCATTAAACATGAAAATACATCGTTTTCCCCGCGCCGTCTGTAGTGCATCGCACGGCAGATCATGAATTATGTTTGATACGGAGGAGGACCGCTGTGTCCACATGTTTCTGCCACCGCCGCTATTAGCATCCAACCGGCAGTCTGATGACGGGAGGAAACATACTCTAATTGTCATGAGCCGCTCTCGCTCCCCCCAACAAACAAAAAAAAGCCTGGTTCCTGATGCCGGGTATGTGTGTGTTTGGCGGTGGGGGTGGAGGGGGGGTTATGAAGCTCATAGAGACAGCAGAATATACAACCACTGTGGCTGAGCCAGCATCTACCAACTTCTTCCAGACAGCTGTTGCCAGATTCTGCGAGAGAAATAAGCAATCAGGTCTATGACAACAAGCCCAAAAGAAGCGACTATTAATATAGGCCGCATGAGCACTTTAAAATAATATGCATCGGTTATTAGAAAATAGACGATTTACGAGCTTGTAGATCTGCTATTTTCAAAGGTAATCTAAAAAAAAAAGTGAAACATTTTAATATCTTTTTGAAACATTTTAACAACACTAATTTGGTAGGGGGGTTCACAACATATTTTTTGATGGGGAGAGGGGGTCTAGACAAAATATATTTTAATTTGGGGGTTGTGGTGGAATTCACGGTCAATCAGTAATAGGAAATAACGGGGTCAGAGGCACTACTTACGTCATGTACTTAGAAGGTGGTGTTGGTGCTTTAATACATGAGTGGACAAGGGAGATGTACATTGAGTCCGCACAGGCCTTTGTCATACTGTCATGTTACAAGGACAAGCTGTACCATAAACAATAGCTATCAGGCTATCAAGAGAGACATCTTGGCTTTTACGTCATGTAAAATATAATGTATCATAGGGCACAAGGATGAATAACATAAGATGAACAACATAATGTACTGGAAATAAGGTTATACATATAACCAATCATAATAACATAATTTCTTCCTCAGGGTCCTTGACATGAAAATGTTTGAGAAACCACTGGTTTAAACAACATTAGGAGGTCAAGCCCAAATAAGCAACTACACTTTAGAAACAAGCCCCCAAAAAACACAACCCGCCACAACCTATATTTACAAGCAACTTTACAGAAAAACAAGCCCAAAGTCGCTTATAATAAGCAGACATGGCAACACTGCTATCAGACGCCAGACTGTCTTCTGCAATACAAGTCTCCTTGCTGATGATACAGGGTCTGGTAGGTCGTCTGTTGAGTATTGACACTGCACTCCACACTGTCACTCTAAATACTGTAGCTGGCAATTAACATTATTAGTCGTCATCATCATATTTATTTTAGTCATTCTCTGTATGTTCAGTTGAAAGTGGCTAATTCAGTAATTGGCATTATTGACTTATTGCTGCATCCCCGGCTTGCCATAATGACATGATTAATGTGTAACGTTATAATTACACATTTTTCCCCTTCGTGCAGGATCAATCAAGGTCTGTCTATCTAGGATGGCTATTGAAATGATATTGTGCTGGCGTTATATAACGGGCATGCTTTTCGTCTCTGGAACCCTCATATGTCCAAAACTGTAACTTTTCAGGATTCAAATTCAAAATCGGCAGAAGAAGCAGATCGATAAGCTTGACACATGATAATATGAGTTCACGCGACCGGGATGGTTTACCAGGCTATTGATGAGCTACAAAACACAAAAAGTTTGAATATGGAGATAAGAGGTTTCTGCCCAAAAGCAACGTTTTTGATTTATCAACCTGTGTGTGTGTGTGTGTGTGTGTGTGTGTGTGTGTGTGTGTGTGTGTGTGCGTGTGCGTGTGCGTGTGCGTGTGCGTGTGCGTGTGTGTGTGTGTGTGTGTGTGTGTGTGTGCGTGTGTCCAGCTGCCCAAGGCTCAGCAGGGTCAGACCGGTCCATCACCGCCCAGTCTCCTCCACATGCCTCACAGACAGAGCCCTCTCCACCAGGCCTCTTCCTCATCTTCCACCTCCTCCTCTTCCTCTGCCCTCAGCGTGGGACAGTTAGTCAGCAGTAAGTAGTGTCCAACGCAACACACACACACACACACACACGCACACGCACACGCGCACACACGCGCGCGCGCGCGCATGCACGCACACAGAAGACACCATACGCCACTGGTTCTCAACTTCTGGTCTGGTCTGTAACTACGAGAGTAGTACAATGCGTTATCTCTGGGAATCCACAGTATTAAAGGACGACTTCACCCATTTTCATCTTCATATAATTAATGCTCATGATGAAATGGTGCAATTGTTCTTTTTCTACTCGGTCTGTGTCTCATAGGAAACAGAGTAGAAAACAAGATTTCAAATGTTTTATTTTGATTTGTATTAACGCGAGAACAATGGCTTCCATTATAGCATGCTAACTTTCCAGGAATATAAAGCCTGCAGTTTCTATTAGCTTTGATTCCCCGTCGATGAAGTCACTGGTAGGCAGGTTTCTGAACTGTCCACAGCCCTCCCCTGAGACACAGAGTGAATAGACAAAAATGGTACCATATTAAAATGAACATTAGTGACCAATTATATGAAGATAGGTTGAAAATGGGTGAAATCGTCCTTAAATTTAACTCTGAGAGTGTACAAATAGAGCCAAATTGAATCGTGAGAGTCCATTTGGCTCCATTTGTCTGCCTCTCAGAGTTACAGACCCTGTAAAGGTCCATTTGGACCTCTGGCGGTCCCCGGACCTGACTTTGAGAACCACAGCCATATACCATATGGCTTACAAACCCATGTAATATCGAGTGAAGCTTCCTGAACACGCTCTACGCATTTCTTTCTCAGCATATTGCTTACTGTAGCATTAGTGTGAGATTTATGGCAAATGTGTTGAATTAACATCGCCGCTTGAGCACTGACTGAACATGACGGACATGCCGTGCTTACATGGCTATCAGTATAGGAAGCTTCCGATTGATCTGCCCTGTCCTAGTCTACGTGGGTTATTTCTTCCTGGCTATGTCAATTCAGAAGTTGTGTGTGTATGTAATGAACATAAGCTTCACTCTCTCATTGCCTGGGCACTTGGCAGAGCCTTATAAATCACTAGGCTACAGCCTGTCAGCATGCCCCCCCCCCTACCCTGCGCTCGTCTTAAAAACTCTCTTTTATTCAGATAAATTTCATTTGTCAGAGTCGATTCCCTTAAACTCCAGGTAAACTCATTTCAAAGGCAACTACAATGCCGGGCAATGTAATAAAAACGAAGTTGCCATTGATCAACTGTTTGTAGACATTTTAGTTTAGTTTGTTGTTTGCTCCTTCCTTGGCAAATATCCTATAAGCCAATTCTGAGACCGCACAATGGAACACAGTCCTCTCAGTCCGATTGTTTAATAGAGTTAATGTTTTCTCCTGAAAGCAAGCCATCTATTCTCAATATTGCTTATAGCGCTGCGGCGCAAATCCCATGACAAGAGTGTCATCCGTATACGTGAAACGGATGAAGTGCTATTGTTGTACACCGTCCGTCGGTACAAAGGAACTTCACTCAGCATTAGATTGAAACTGTGAACTGCCGCGTTATTGCTATTTATTTCCGATACAGAGATGTACCGATACCATTTTTTCCTTCCCGATACCGTTTCCGATACCTATAACTTGCGTATTGATCGATACCGAGTAGTACCTATCCGATACCATTGTGTAATTTAAAAAGAATTTGGGGCAGTGGCTCTCAAAGTGGGGTCCAAGGACTCTCTGGGCTCCTTGAGGGGGTTACATGGTTTAAGCAAATGGCATTGACTCACATACTCGCCAATACCGATACCAGCATTTTAGGCAGTGTTGGCAGCTTTTCCTATACTGGTATTGGTATCGGAACAACTCTTATTTATTTCCCCAGAAATTATCAGCGAAGCAAAAATGCCACATCAAAAAAACAAACAGAACTTGTGCTATTTATGCATTGAGACCACCTCAAGCGGAAGGGTTTTCAACTATAAGCTGCAAAGTAAAGAGAACTCCTGGCTTGGATCTCCCCTGAGAGCGATGATGACGAAGGTGCTAATGCTCATCCTGCCGCAGCCTTCAGTCAACTTTGGAGCCTCCAGCCTCCCTCGCCGCCTCTCCAAATGTTCACACGTCTGCCGCGTGCCGCGCACGCCACGCATCACTTATGAGGCACTGCGAGATGGCAGCCCCATAGATTTTTGCTTAAATACGCATGGAGGATTCCTTTAATAATTCATTGATAATGACCAAGATGAATAATTCAGGGGCATAAACTTTGCTTTAGTAAGCAGGATGCCAGGGCACCTGACATTGATGTACAATGTGAAATCGCTTTTTATTAGCCGGGAAATTCTTCAAAAAAAATGCTCTCCAGTGAAGTTTTTTTTTTCAAAGCTGCTTAAATGTGGTTGGAAAAAGCGGTGGTGTACAAACAGCATTTCTCTGTGTGGAGAAAAAACAAAGTGTATTTCTTGAATGAAGATGGATATCATTTTTACCAACAACACGCCTTTATGGTGTGGCGGTTGTCAGTTGTCATCCTCTTGGATGGAAAGGAGCAGGAATGATTCTTTAATACATTCCAGGATGCTTGCTTTTATTGTAAAGGGGAGAATGTCTGTTTTCTTCAACACAGAAAGAGGAATTAGAAGGAATCCCAAGAATGCTAGTGGGCCTGCTGCCCCTACCTTTTCGGTTGATCTGTGTCCATCTATTTGTGTCAATGTGCTTTTATAGCAGATCAAAGGACTTTAGGCTTTCAATTTATGTTTACCAGGCCACACTTTTATCCACCCTCCAGAGGAATGTGCCGTACAGCATAAAATATATATTGTATTGAATAAATACAGTCTAGAAGACTGCATAATAAAGCCTAAAAGAGAAATGATTTATTTTTACCTGATATAACCAAATTACACAGTGATGATCATCACCATGCTAGTTTGGAACATTGCTTGTGGAAATGAACTTAAATTGAAAGTGAAGGGCTAATAAATATAAAGATATCCATGTTGTATTGTAGAGTGTAGTGTAGTGTCAGTTACCTTATGTGGACTATGCAGTCGACACGTGCTGACACTTTGCACCTTAACTAATGTCCATAGCATATCATGTTTAGTATATATCTGCTGCTATGCTCACGCACCTTATGTCTTACCTCAGGTATTACCGCACCTTATGTCTTACCTCAGGTACTTTACTGCACCTTATGTCTTACCTCAGGAACTTTACCGCACCTTATGTCTTACCTCAAGAACTTTACCGCACCTCATGTCTTACCTCAGGTACTTACCGCACCTTATGTCTTACCTCAGGTACTGCACCGGATAGATAACCAGTACCATGTGTAAATATGTAGATAATTTGTTTGTTTTTTATTGATCTCTCTTCCCCCTTGCCCCCCCTTCTTCTTCTTTCCCTTTCTCTTATGGAAATAACAAAAACAATGGAGCTTGCACAAAAACAAATTTCACCCACTGTTTTACACTTGTTAATACACTTCTGATTGTGATTCTGATAGACCCCCAGACTGCTCCCAGTGAAGTGGACGGGGTCAACCTGGAGGAGATACGTGAATTCGCCAAAGCTTTCAAGATCCGCCGCCTGTCGCTGGGCCTGACCCAGACCCAGGTGGGCCAGGCGCTCAGCGCAGCCGAAGGACCTGCCTACAGCCAGTCTGCCATCTGCAGGTAAGGTCAACCACTGATGATGCAGAATTATACAGCAGAAATGGTAGAGTTCTGTTCAAAAATTATTAGAGTTATTCCGATACCAATACCAGTATCGGAAAAGCTGTCGATACTGCCTAAAATGCTGGTATCGGTATCGGCGAGTATGCCAGTCTACTCTATGCCGATCCGTAATTGGTATCGGGAAGGTAAAATGGTATCGGAAACATTAATTTTTTTAAAGTGACAATATTTCTTCAAAATGTTTAGTTGGTGTTTTGGAGAAGAAAAAAAAGGTCTCTTGGGTTAGTCTCTGCGTTGCTCACCAGACTCTTGTTTTGATTATATTGTTTTTGAATCTGCAGCAATCTGATCCTCTCTGTCAAGTGATAAAAGCTATGTGACCACGTGAAAACATTCAGCTCCACTGAATATGTCAAATCACTCATCATCAGTCATCAAATCACGCTAACTTTTGTCTTATAAGAACACCGGTAAAGTAGAGTACACCACCCCCAAGTCAGTGTTTTTGATATTTTCATCTCAGTTTTTTTGGAGAAACCAACCTACAGTACTATGCATAACTTTTAGTGTACAGTATACAATTGTTGGGTCGACGGCTTCAGAATTTAATGTTCTTAACAGCAATTAGTTTCCATTTAATCCATTAAGACCGGGAACGCATCAGTGTTATTTTAAGATTTCTTTGGCTATTCAAAAATAGCAGATATACAAGCTCATAGCATGGCACTGAGTGCCGCGCTATGAGCTTATAGATCTGCTATTTTTGATAAATCTTGAAAATGTGTGGAAATCTTTGAATATATATATTTTTAAATCGAACATTAGTAACTCAAATCTTTGCTTCTGGGGGTCCCTGGAACAAAAAAAAATAGATGGGGGTCCGTGACCAAGTACATAAAAATGTTTTCTAAATTCTAACAGTATGTTGCTACATCAGTGGTGCTCCAAATTTTCCATGTCAAGGACCCCCAAAATTATATTTGGCCGCGGACCCCCATCTCAAAATATGTTGTTCCAGGGACCCCCAGAAGCACAGATCGTAGTAAAAAATGTTCGCTTTAAAACATATATATATATTCAAAGATTTGCACAAATTGTCCACACATTTTTTTAAATAGCCAAAGAAATCTTAAAATTAGTTCCCGGATTGAATGGGTTAAGCAAACTTTTACCACAGTGACTAAAATGATTATAACAAACATTGAGGTAACAAATTAAATACATGAATTAGTATTTTTTTTAAAGAATGTCCATGTAAATAAATGGCAGATCACGCAGGAGCTAGTTGTCTAAAGAGTCATATGTAAAATGAACGTTGAGGAATGCAGCCTGGAATGCTCTTTGGTATATTTTTTTTATAATAAAATAATGGTATTGCTACAGTAATCTAAAGGTCCATTGCTTCTAATCCCTGCTACTATCTTGCCATCTAGTGGATATGTAGGTGTCTCAGGTAAGGTTTAGGATTGAGTTGTCTTAACCCAAGACCGGGAACGCATGCATCTGTGTCATTTTAGATTACTTTGGCTATTAAAAAATAGCAGATATCCAAGCTCATAGCGCAGCACAGAGTGCCGCGCTATGAGCTTGTAGATCTGCAATTTTTTTGAAAAATCTTGAAAATGTGTGCAATATATATATATTTTTTGTAACTTTCACTGGTTGCCAGCTGAGATTGAGGATTGATCAGATTCTATTGAATTATATTGAAGTAAATGTAGCCTCTTCTTGCTACGTTGTTAACCTTTTAACGCCTTATGAATCAGAGCACGGTCTTAAAGTACATCTCAGGCCTAGGGCTGTCACGATTACACATTTAAGTTGGCGATTAATTGTCACACAAATAACTGCGATTAACGATTTAGTGTGTTTGCCGTTGAACATTGAGACATGTAACTTAATTTCTGTTTGCCTTTTAGGCTTCGTAATCAAAAATTGCACAGGGCAGATATGACAAATAACTTAAATAATAAATATACAAAGAAATTATTTACATATTTTATAATTTTTATTTATTTTTAGCACCATAGTAGCCGTCTGTCGGTGTCGGCTCTCAGGTGCATTCAGCTAAATCAGTTCACACCTTCCAACCGACTGATCTCCCGACTTCATTCGACTGCCAGTCTGTAGTAATCTGTAGTAGTCTGTTTGGTGGAGTGCTACCTTAAAGGAGAACATTGCCATTAGACCCTCTTAAACTTGTGGAACGAGTCGACGACCTACGTGAGGAGATGGGACTTGCTCAATCGTCTCTCTCATAATGTTTCATCAATTTATTGTAAAGTCTCGTCTAAAACAACATTTTGTAGCTGACTGGCTTTTCTGTAAACTGCCCTTATTTATATTAAACGTGGACAAGGCCTTAAACAATGGTTATAAAAAGAGGAACTAGAGAGAGGGCCACTGTTGCCAGATTTTGCGAGAGAACTAAGCAGCGAGGTCTATGAAAACAAGCCCAAAAGAAGCGACTAGGCCATATGAGCACTTTAAACATATAAATTAGCTATTTGAAAATAGCCGATCTACAAGCTCACAACGTGTCGTATCTGGATGCGTTGTGAGCTTGTAGATTTGCTATTAAAAAATATATATATTTTTGAATATTTTTGAAACATTTTAACAACACAAATCTGGTATGGGAGTCCCTGGCACAAAATGTGGGGGTCCTTGACATGAAAATGTTTGAGAACCACTGGTTTAAACAACATTTAGGAAACAAGCCCAAATAAGCAACTGCAGCCCAAAAAAATGCAACCCGCAACTACCAATAATTTACAAGCGACTTCACAGACAAACAAGCCCAAAATCGCTTATAATAAGCAGACATGGCCGAAACAGGCCAAAAGAGCCAAACAGACTAGTAGTCTCTTCATTGTGACTCTGTCTAAAACTTGCTTAGGAACTGTGTACTCTGCTCCTCTCAGCCTGAAAAGAAACCTTATCTTTCTTTCTTTGAAAGAAAGAAAGATAAGGTTGACGGCTGCTGCCAGGTTACTCTGCAAGCAAGGTGCAACCATTTATGTTTCGTCTCGGTAAGACTTTATATTAAGGTCGGGTCTATAATGCTTTATAAGCACATTTATAATGCTCTTATAAGGCATTATAACACTTGTTATACATGTTCATAATTATAAATAACAACTTATAACAAGGTTTATGAAATATTATGACTAACTTCATTTATAAGCACTGGTTATAATGCATTATAAACTCAGTGGAACAGCACATTATAACTCCCAGGTAACACTTTACTTAAAGGTCGGGTCTGTAATGCATTATAATCACATTTAGAATGCTTTATAATGCATCACAATGCATTATAATGCACGTATTATGCTTCATATAACACATGTTATAAATGGTCATCATTTTGCATAATAACAAGACACTTTATAACGAATAATTATGTTAAGTTATAATGTGCTGTTCCACTGAGCTTATAATGCATCATGACCAGCACTTATAATACTTCATAAACCTTGTTATAAGTTGTCAAACATGATTATAAACATTATGATGTATTAAATGCAATTATAATACATTATAGACCCAACCTTTACGTAGCTAAAGTGTTACCTTTGTCTCTTTAGTTTAGCTGTTATTTTCTATGCATCTTCATTGTCATTTATCGTTTTAATATTATTATATATTTGATAATATGCGCTGTGTAAAGCAATTTGTAAACTGTGTTTTCAGAAAGGTGCTCTACACCTGCATATCGTCTCTGCCGGGTGGAAAAAAACTCATATGTCCAAAACGGTTACTTTCCAGGATTCAAATTCACGAATTTAAATGTGTCGCTACGTGCCGTGTTTCGAGCTTGCGGATCTGCTACTTTTGATGCTTTTGTGTGACGCTGTAGTATGATCAAGTAGGGCGTTAATTAACGGAAAAAAACTCAACAAGTCAGAATATGGAGATAAGAGGTTTCTGACCGACAGCAACGATATAATGCATATTATCATTTCCATATTACCACTGGTTAGCTGTCAGTTCAGTCAGACTGCATAGCAGCAGATGATGAAGCCACTCAGCCGTGTTAGTGCGCCTAATTGTTCGCAGTCTGGAACTGCCATCGTTATTTCCGTTTAAATTTTAACAGACATCAGATTAAGATATTAAATACATAATTAAACAACCCTGAATGAATTAAGTTCTCGTGTCTGCACTTTAATACTTCACGTCTTCTTCTTCTCCTCCCTCCTCTGTGACCTGACAGCTCGCTTATGCAAAACACGTTGTCGGAGTATTAGACACGGAAGCACTTTAGAGCATTAAATAATTACTAAGGCCTACTACGTACTATCGCCCGTTCACTCGGCTCTGGCGTGAGAGAACTTGACAGGAGATGATCTGTTAATAAGATTACCATGTTTTACCGAGTGCCCACGAGGCGCGCTCATAAATGCTATACATTACATATTCATAAGGTAATCAGACAATCGTCGCTGTCGTGTGGAAACCTTATATGTCCAAAACAGTTTAACCCTTTAACCGGTTAACAACCCGCCTGAGGCCGATTCTACAAATGCCTTTTAAATCAGTTGTTCTCAAACTTTTTCATGCCAAGGACCCCCAAACGTATTGAAAATGATGTATTCGGCCGGGAACCCCTGTTTGAAAATGTTTTGTGCTAGGGAACCCCACAAGTGAAGATTGCCAAGAGCTTGCATATCTGCTATTTTTGAGAACCAGTGTTCTAAACCACTGTTCTAAACCACTTTCTGAAAAACGTATGTTGCTATAATATATAGCTAGATTTATAAAAAATTACACAGATGCTTTCCTGGTTTTAATGGGTTAAAAAAAGAACCTGTGTTCCAATGGATCCAATGTAGTTATCATTTAGTCACAAGCTCTTTTTAATACTTTTTATTGGTTCAATGTTTATAAAACCCACAGACAGACTTAACCACTTTCACTTAAAAAAATAAAATTGCCAATACACGCATCGCCACGTGTTGTGAGCTTGTACTGTAGATAGGCTATTTTTGCTACTTCTTTGTGACGTAGCAAATTTATGAAAAATCATAAAAAGTTATATGGAGATGTGAGGTTTCTGCACGACAGCAACGAGATACATCTCGTCCCTCTCTGTCCTGGTTTTACACTTGAATGATATCTCACATGAACACACACAATGAGCCACATCTATCAAAGACAACTCATGTTTCATGTCAGACTAGGAGGCGTAGACTAGGTCAAATCATCACATTATTTTAAGAGGCACAATCTGCAGTATAGTATACAATGTATAGAGCACTGAATTCACTGCTAGAGGGTGCTACGCTATCCACCTTATTTTTTTGTTTTGGAAGTCCCGTTGGCAAATCTTAGATCGCGTCATGTAAGAACTGTGTTCCAGAAATAAACAAACCAGAGGTAGTGGGAGGCCTTCGATATTCTTTACAATGTCAGAATAGAATCCTCACACTTTTTCTTGTCAAGGACCCCCAAATTGTGTGCCATGGACCCCCATACAAGGATTTGTGTTGTTAAAATGTTTCCAAAGGGTAGGTACCCTCACAAAAAACATGCAGTAATCCTGGTCTCTATACTGCCTCCCCCTGGTCAGCCGGGGCGCCTGATGGAGGGGAAAGGAACTGGTTGGAATGACGTGTTCCTTCCACGCGCTACGTCCTACCGGGGAAACTCCCCCCCTGTCAGGTGATAAGAAGCGGCTTGCTAGCTCCTCATGCATTGAAGGAGGCATGAGCTCAGTTCTGGGCTCTCCTTAGGCTGGCAGAGGGAGAGTAGCGCCCAGGATTAGATAGGCAATTGGCACTGGGTGAAAAAATGGGTTACAAAATCGTGGGATAAAATTTGAGAGGAAAAAAAAATGTTTCCAAAGTTTTCCAAATGTTCCAAAAAAGAAAACAGGATTTTTCTGAAAATAGCAGATCTACAAGCCCACAACGCGTCACATTGTGGCCCATATATATAGGGGTTTACCTGATTTTTATATAGGGGTTAACTCATTTTGCTGGGGACCCCCTGGAACCCCCTCAAGGACCCCTGGGAGTCCCCGGACCCCTCTTTGAGAACCAATGTGTGTTAGGCTAAATCAAATGATGTACTCTATTGCTCTCGAAAGAATTGACACAACTTATTAATGTTCAGGGTTGTCAGCACTACAATTCCCCCATGCGTTTGCAGCAAGGCCCCGCTCTACTCCACATTATATTAATTTTAAATGCACCCCTGAAATGCATGTTGCCTTGCTGATGACCTGCCCTGTTTAAGTATGTGACACAGTGCTGCCACGCACCTTTGAAATTTTCATCACATCAACATCAAACGTCCGATAAAATGTGAAACTCCACAGCTCTCTTATCAGGCACGGCCCTCCACCAAGTAATGTTTAAAGTCTTAAAAAAATCATGCATGAAAAATTCACAGCCATGCATAATTGAAATATTTATAACATACATTAAAGACCATTAGCTTCAAAAAAATAAACACTCTGTGGCCTGTTAGACATGCCTTTATGACAATTCTTTTTTCTTTTTTTTTTGTAGACATTGGACATGACAGCCATCTCCTGATGTTTTAAGTAGAGGGCCAAACCCCACATGCTTTGGTTTAGTTAACATCAACAGAGACATGGAAATTTGAGGAGTAGAGAGACTTGGTGGTACCTAAGGGTGAGGGGGGGGGGGGTGCCGTGGTCTGAAAACTCAGGGGAAGCGACAGTGACAGATACAGACTTCCATCTTGTCTCCTTCTATTTCTCAGCTTGGTATTTGGGAGAACTGTATTAGCTTTATTTCATCAGAAAGGCACAGGCATTGCATGAGGACATCATCAGAACCATGATGCTCTATCTCACAGAAGTGGTAGTGTGTCTAATGAAATGTAACCCGACTAATCTAATTAGATCAAAGTGTGTTTTTTTCCCCGCAATTTTTATTTTAATGACATTGTTTGATAGACACATTTTAATATAGGTCTTTTTTGTTTATCACGCTGTTATGAACATAAGCATTATTTGTAGTGCAATATTGCACATTTATTCATTTATACTACTTAGAGATTTTCATGATTGCTGCATCAATCATGCCATAGTCCTGACAAATATGAAGACAATGGAATGTTTGTAAGTATATCATTACTACCTACGTCGCACCGCGATCCGACCTATATTACTGAGTCATAGTCTCAGGGGCTTTGTCCCTTTTGTGCCCATATATATGCAGATTTCTTTTCTGTCTGTCTACCTGTGTCCCTTTTATGCCAATATATGGAGAACCCTGATGTCAATAGTATATTCCCAATTCTGGTTTGTTTATGGTTATGTCTGAGTCAGAGTGACGTGGCCAAGCTCCGCCAGCCTCCCAGTAGCCAATTTTAATATAGGCTTATTATTATTATTCATTATTTATGTATTACGTGTTTTCCCTTTTTCTTCCATTTTATTCATTCTGCCGAGTCTCAGTGACACTGCTGACCCCTACTGGTTGGTCGTTAGAGACGGTATTTAGACAAGCACGTGTCCCTTTCGATACACATGAAGTTGCCAGCCAATGACGAGTTTCACCGGGAGGA
The DNA here is from genome assembly GCF_963280865.1 of Gymnoscopelus braueri. Classification (NCBI taxonomy): domain Eukaryota; kingdom Metazoa; phylum Chordata; class Actinopteri; order Myctophiformes; family Myctophidae; genus Gymnoscopelus; species Gymnoscopelus braueri. The sequence goes on along the minus strand of NC_137623.1, from coordinate 19,746,347 downwards.
CATAAGACATAAGGAGGAACACGCTATTCCTCCCAGTGTAGCTCCCCACTGAACAGACCAACCTGTCTGTAGGAGTCTCTAGGAATACAAGAACGCTCTCCCCAAAACACGTTCGCCCCAGGTCAAATCCGGCAACCTCGGAACGGTAGCCACCAGGTATTACGTAACCACAGTAAAACTATGCCTAAACCCAACCTTATTCCTAAACGTAACCACAGTAAAACTATGCCTTAACCTAACCTTATTCCTAAACTTATCCTCAGTAAAACTATGCCTAAACCTAACCTTATTCCTAAACGTAACCACAGTAAAACTATGCCTAACCCTAAACTTATTCCTAACCTTAACCACAGTAAAACAAATACAAGAATAAAAGAACCGATGGGGGGCGAGTGGTCCACGTAAAATGGGGGCGAGTGTGTTTTGGGGCGATGGTTCCGGTTACAGTCGTTAGTGCAGCGTCAGAGATCGCCCTCCACTGCCGGCTTTCCACCAGCAAACAAGGCCAACTGTGGACGTGGACATGGAGGATTCAAACCAGTCTCCATGGTGGTGGGCAGGAACTTTACCCCTGCGCCAAAACTGAGCGCATCATATTTTGTCTCTAATCTGAATAGGATACCTTTTAAGGACATAATCCATTACATTCACAGATCTCGATCAAGAACAAGAAAGTGCCTTAATCAACACATTTTAGCATAGCCTGTACCTCCAACATAAGACACTATACTCACTAAATGTCTTTCTATAACCCATCATTCATAAGATAAGACAATAACCTTAGGTAAATGGTCATTCAGGCCTAAATAAAGCATATTAAATATGGTTCCTTAATTTTGAAGGATGGTTCATAATGTATTTTAATGCAGAGAGAGGTGGAGGGGGAAAGTTAGGTCCCCCTGTGGTTATGCAATAGTGGTGGGAGTGTGTACCCCAGCTCATTTTTAGTATGTTCGGTTCCTTTTGATCCATGAAATGTCCTGTCTCCAATGACTCTTCATATTTTACTGATGTATTCCCTACAGTGCAGGGCCATCCTCCTTCTAGTGTTAAGCAGGACAAGGTTATAAAGAATAAAGCCTGTGGACAAGGCGTAATCAGTGATGGAGGAAGTAAAATTATCAATACCCTATGGTAGAAATAGTCTGTTACAAGTACGAGTTCGGTATTCAACTTTTACTTGAGTAAAAGTACAAAAGTATTGGCATCAAAATATACTTAAGTACCATAAGTACTCATTATGCAGAATGTCCCATTTCACAAGTTTTGTATAGAATGGATTACAATCTTTTGAAAATAGCAGATCTACAAGCTACAAGCAGATCTACATGCTCACAATGTGCCACGATGTGACGCATTGTGAGCTTGTAGATCTGCTTGATCCAAATGGCCAAAATGTACTGTATATAGGGCTGAAGTGGGTAATGTATGTTTTGTAATAATAAAAGTAACTAGTAATTAATTATAAGTACAATATTTGCCTCTGAGATATAGTGGAGTAGAAGTAAAAGAACACCGGAAATACTCCAGTAAAGTAACAATACTTCAAAAGTGTACTTAAGTACAGTACTTGAGGAGGACAAGATTAGAAAGAATAAAGCCTGTCAACACGCCGTGATGCACAAACAAGGTGTAGAAAAAGAGAGAAAGTCTGTTGTTTACGTATAGCCACGCACCTTATTCCAAAAAATGTCTCTTGTTGCGTTGTTGGCCCTTCCTGGTAGTGCTGTTAGCCTGTTCTGTCTCACCCACTTGCCTGTGAATTGCTGCCAACTGTCGGTCCATTTTGAGTCCACCTAAAAGCATCTTTTTACTGCACTCTTTGGGTCCCAAACCTCTTTTAGTGAAACTATGCACGTAGACTAGAGCATTGGTTATCAAAGTCCAGGGGTCCTTGGGGGGGGGGGGGGTTCCAGGGGGTCCCCAGCAAAATGTGTTAATATAGAATCACAATAAGTCACCGAGTGCCGCGTTATGAGCTTGTAGATCTGCTATTTTTGAAAGAAATGTGAAAAAATTGTGCAAACCTTTGAATATATATATATTTTTAAGCGAACATTTGTAACTCAAATCTTTGGGTCCAAATGCATGTCATTTTGGGGGTCTTTGACATGAAAAAGTTTGAGAACCATTGGACTGGAGAGTACCTTGCCTTTTCTTTTGGGACCCCAAGCCCACGTAAGTCCAGACAGACGTTGTTGTAGTTTTTTTTTGTGTATACAGCATGTATGACAAAATCCTCTTACATAATACTCATATTCTTAATAGTCATACTATTGTGGGATTTTTAAATTTAAAATGAAGTTGAATTGAATTCTGTTAGTCGTGAGTGCAGTTATATTGTAATAATGTTCTGTCCAAATGGCATAATTTATGCTCAAATAACACTACATTAGACAATTAAGCACTTGAACCCCAGCATCCATATTCTCACAACGCTAGGGCTGTCACGATCATGACATTTTACTTGGCGATTAATTGTCACACAGATAATTGCGATTAACGATTTAATTGTGTTTTTGGCATTGAACATTGGAATATAAATAAACATTGCTTTTCTGTTTGGCTTTTAGCCTTCATAAACAAAACGTACACAGGGACAAATAACTTCAATATACAAATAATTTACCGACATATTTAATAATAATTTTATACGTTCAAAAGTTAGTAACATTTGTGGAAACATGCGACGTGTTGTGAGCTTGTAGATCGGCTGTTTCAACTATTTCATTTTAAATGTTTGAAAATGTCTGAACGCTTTTCAACATGGAAAAGATTATGATGTTATGAAGATTATCTCAAATAATTGCGATTAGACGATTCTGTAATAATCGTGACAGGCCCACGCAACGCATTGTGAGCTTGTAGATCAACTATTTTTGGTGTGGTCTAAGTCCTTAGTTCTCAAGTCCACCTTGGGGGGGTACGAGGGGGTCCTCAGCTAAATGAGTTAATATAGCGTCGCAATCATTTTAACCACTTTAACCATAATTTATACTTTAGCTATAAAAAAATAGCAGATATACAAGCTCATAGCGCGGCACCGAGTGCCACGCTATGAGCTTGTAGATCTGCTATTTTTGGAAAATCCCTGGCACAAAATATTTTTTAGATGGGGGGTCCGCAGCCAAATACATATAATTTTGGGAGTCCTTGACATGAAAAAGTTTGAGAACCACTGGTCTAAGTGGTCCAAGTACAGAGTCTAGTGGTTAAGTCACTGGCTAGCTGTCTTCAGCAGCTAACAGGAATTTTCAATTACATTTTCTCACAAGAGGCTTGCCAGGTGCACAATATATTAAAATGATGAGCAGAGGCCACAAACGTGCAAGAATATTCAACATTAGAGTGTGCAAATGTTTTCATATTAAATATACAATGAGAGGTTGTTAGGGTAGGACGGGAGAAAAAAGTTTGAAAAATGTATTAAATGTACATTTTGATTAATAATTCAAGCTTATTTTGTATAAATAAATGATAGTGCTATATGTAAGTGCTTGCAATTGTGGGCTTTTTGGTTTTTATCACTTGACGGAAGGATGTGGGATATTGGTGTGATACTTGCTCTCATTTTTATTTTATTTATTTTATTTTTTACATTTTACTGATTGGTGAAATCTAATTTGAAAGCACAGTATTTAATGATCTGCAGTCAGGTGTTTTGTATTATTGTTGATGCAATTGGACATAACTTCTAGCCAATAGCAGGGTCTCCTTGCTCCATTGCTGCCAATCTGGGGCAGAGAATCCCAAACGCCACTGGTCCCCGTGGCAACCATCACCTCCCGTTGCTGTCGTGGAACACATAGGGCAGTGGTTCTCAAAGTGGGGTCCGGGAACCCCCAGGGGTCCTTGAGGGGGTTCCAGCGGGGTCCCCAGTAAAATTACTTAATATAGCGTCACACTCAGTTTATCACATTAACCCAATTTTAGACTTTGGCAATCTGGAAATAGCTGATCTACAAGCTCACAATGTGGCGTGGCACATTGTGAGCTTATACATCTGCTTATACATCTGCTATTACAAAATAAAGATTTTGGAATAATTTTGAAATGTTGTATCTTGTTGGAGATCCCTGGGCACAAAATATTTCCAGATAGGGGTCCGTGGGGGCCAAATACATATCAACTTGGGGGTCCTTGACATGAAAATGTTTGAGAACCACTGACATAAAGGGGGTTTGGCATGGATTTCAGCCTGTCTGATGTCTCTGTCCCAATGGCATGCTGGTTCAAGGAGACCGCTTCACTATAAGGCAGGCAGCTTATCCTTATGTTCTGGCAGGGCACCTAAGTAAGATTCTTCTCTCTCAATTCTCCCCAGACACACCATCCTGAGAAGCCACTTTTTCCTACCACAGGAAGCCCAAGAGAACACTATAGGTAGCAGTCTGACAGGCAAACTGAACCCTGGCCTTTTATATCCTGCCAGGTTTGAGAAGTTGGACATCACCCCTAAAAGCGCCCAGAAGATAAAGCCCGTTCTCGAGCGCTGGATGGCAGAGGCAGAAGCCCGCCACCGATCCGGCATGCAGAACCTGACTGAGTTTATCGGCAGCGAGCCCTCGAAAAAGCGCAAGCGGCGGACCTCTTTCACCCCGCAGGCGCTGGAGATCCTCAACAGTCACTTTGAGAAGAACACGCACCCGTCGGGACAGGAAATGACGGAAATCGCGGAGAAACTGAACTACGACCGAGAGGTCGTCCGTGTCTGGTTCTGCAACAAAAGGCAGGCGTTGAAAAACACGATAAAGCGTTTGAAGCCCGGCGACCTCGACCTCGGTCCGGCCTCGGCACCGATGGACCCTCACACCGATTCCCTAGAGGAGCTCCCGAATTGACGGAGCTTCTTACCAAATAAAAGAAAAGGTGGAGCGAAAGTCTTGAAACGACAAAGTGGATGAAACCACAATGGAACGAAACTGAAAAAGAATAAAAAATTCAATAAAATAAAAAAAAACACACTTCTCCTTTTATGAAGTCAACTGGATGGAGAGTCATGAGTTTGCAAAACAAAAACTATGTGTTGTCAGTGTTATCACAAGTTATGTAAATGACCTTGACGAAAAACCAAAAACGTGAAAAAAGAGATTAATATCTGAAAATTATGTACAAACAATACAGTGTGCTGTTTCAAAGAGTATTAGATTCTGGCCAAACAGACCAGAATATTGTTCCCAAAAGTTTTGGTTCCCGTGATGAGGGGGATTTAGTAAAGAGATCATACCAAATCAAAACACTATTTACCAAAGTCTGTTGCATCTGAGTACGAAGAATAATTTTGTAATGTAAATGTGTTCTAAATTTTTACATTTGTACTGGCAAATCTAAGCTATATGTATGTGTGAGGTTGGGTACACGTTTTATCTTTGTCTCGCTTATACTTTTTCTTCATTGTTTGTATGTAAATATCTAGGAGAAGAAATACCGTCTTCATATTTAAAAACGCACTGATAAAAGTTCTCTTTTGGAAAAAGGAAAGAAAAAAAAGATGTACATTTTGCTGTTAAGCAATTGCATAACGTTGTTTGCCTCCGATTTGTGTTCCATCCGCAAAATATTTTCTGTCATGGTGTAAAACTTTGTACAACTTTTACAGGTATTTATTGATAATTTAACAATTGTTTTCGGGACATCGGAAAAGGATAGTGAACTGGGGACCGTCATTTAGACCAGTGGTTCTCAAAGTGGGACCCTCAGGGTTCCTTGAGGGGGTTCTAAATGGACGCTTACAAGTCTGTAACTCTCTACAAATGGAACCCTAACGGGTCCATTTGGTTCCATTTGTATGCTGTCAGAGTTAAGGGGGGGTCCTTGAAATGTAAAAGTTTGAGAACCACTGATTTAGGGTGTCTCTCAAGGCCATATTCTGCCGCTTCGTTTCGATCTACTAACTGTATACTATGTCCTTCTGTTGCCAAAGCCTGATAGCCAAAGAACACATCACTTCTGCTCAAGGACTGTGGGGAAGATTTGATCTTTTTAATTTGTTTTGGACATGGTTTGTGTAACCCTTTTCTATAACATGTGTTATTCAGTGGGTTTTTCATGCTACAAAAAGACTAATGTACTGTAATGTTTTTTTAAGTTTTTGTTGTAACCCCTTTTTATTGCAATACAAAAAAATATGTAGGATCTTTATTTATTTATTTATTGTTTGAATAACAGATTTGCCTCTGCATGGTTTCAAATCAGCCCCTCCTGATTAAGAATTTACCCAAATAAATCTCCATATAGGCAATGCCGTGATAAAGAATTTAGTTATATAGCAATTTGAGTGATGCCATCGATGAAAACTCTTGTTTGTTTGTTTTTTCTGCTTTGATTGTTATTACAGTTATCATTCATTATCTGATTAACCCTTTAATTAGGATTTACTCCCTAGTATTCGGTGACCGTGTTTGGTGTGTGGTCATCTCAACATGATCAATCAACCGCTTTAAAAAAAAAAAACGATATACTTTTTGGGGAATTGCACTCTGCTAACCTTTAACCTTAAGTATGGGATTGCGTCTCTGTCGGGTGGAAACCTCATATGTCCCCAAACTGTTACTTTTCAGGATTCAAATTAAAAAGCATCAAAAGTAACACATCTACAAGCTCGAAACGCGTTGCTTCGCACCACATTTCGAGCTTGCGGATCTGCTACTTTTGATGCTTCTGTGTGACGCTGTAGTATGATCAAGTAAGGCCGTTAATTTACGGAAAAAAACACAAAAAGTTAAAATATGGAGATAGGTAAATTAATTAATTAATCAAATAAATGAGTGCCCTGTTTAATACTTGGTTGTCTTTTCTTGAAAAGTTAAATTTTGGACAAACGAGTTTTCTTCCCGCAACCGTGTCGATATGTTTGTTGAAATATTATCATGTGTGGTGGATTTACACACACCGACACAATCAGATATAAATGATTTTCATCCTTACAGACAAAACACTACAATCATTTCAGACATGGTCAAGTACAAAGATCCTAAGTCCTGTTATTCAGCTGATCAGACTCTCGCTGGGAGCTTCAAGGGATTCACCCTGTAACACCAATCTTTTGAGTAATTACTGTATATTAACACATTAAGTAGTGTAAGTTTTACCTGGGGAGAATGCAGACCAGACCCACCACCACCTTCACTAATATTTCATTCACATAAATCCTTGAAGACATAAGAGGTGAATGTTGAGAATAAAGTGTCACATGTCACAGCGAGTGAACTTAATTTGAACTGAGCTGAAATTTGATGTATTCAAAGTCATGTGTCTGTTCAATATCTGTCCTTCCATGTCACATTGGTGGGATCAGCCCTGGAATGCACTCCACTAAATCAGTTTCTCCAAAAATCTCTACATGGCTGTGTGAAGCATTCAAGCATTCAAAGAAACCATCGATTTTCACCTCTTTTTATACATAGGGCTGCATTTTAAAGGAAAGAAAGGAATGTGTCCCCCAAAGTGGAAATGATAATAATACCCTTTTTTTTTAACTTTTTCGTTTTCATGCAGTTTATGAAAATGCTTAAAAGCATGATAATGATGTGGTAAATAGCAGGTAGCATACATACATGCCAGCCAGGGGGTCAGGGCTAACTTCTCAATGTACCAAATAATTATGCATCAGTTTGGGGCTGCATTGTCATCTAATCATAATAACCCATCGCATTCGCTCATCTGCTACACCACCGAATTGATGTTCAATTATCTTTACTGTACCATGTTTTGTTTTGTTTATTTGTTAATTAGTTTTGTTTTTATTTTAAGATTTGCACATATTCAATTTACTTTCAGGAAGATGCTTTGTTTTGTCTTTGGCCAAGAACTATTCCTATATGTGTGTGTGTGCGTGTGTGTGTGTGTTTCTTCACTGTCTGACCAGCTACCACCACCAGACAAATGTACAGTATGAGAAACCTGTAGCTCCCGGTGTAATACAATGTTCTGAGGTTTATCAGAGAACCAAAAAAACAGACACAGAACAGAATTATGCCTTCACTCATCTTTTCAATGCTGGACCAAAGCTCTATAGTTATGCACATTGTACAGATAAATAGATTCACGATGTTGACAATCTTTAAAAATTTGAAAGAAAGAATCGTAGAGCGGAACTTTTTGTTCATTCAAGGTTTACCTCAGTATACTTGTCCTTGTACATTCAAATGCCATACAAACACATGAACATAATAAACCACTACTCATTCACTGTACTGTTGTTTTGAATTAACTGTTGTTGGTTGTGTTGTTCACCCCTGATTTGTGTTTTTTTTTAACTGATAATGTGAGACATTCATTTTTTTATTATTTTTTCTAGGGAGCGTTGTTTTCCTGGGCCACATGCTGTATGACGTTCTAGATATTTTATTTGTCTGTTATGATATTTCTCCCCTTTATTTATTCCATCTCTTGTATTGTGAGGTAAACAGTGTCATCAGGCTGTACACCTAGATAGGAGACAAATCATGGCCATTTGATATTAGCTACCCGATTAGGAAAAAAAAGAAGAAGATAATCACATTGAACCATACATGGTTTTGAAATTTTATCAACACAGTTACACGCACACACAAACTGGTTTTAACATTTTATCAATGATAATAAAGAACCCTAAACCAAAGCTTAAAGAGCCTGCAGAGGTTGGTTTTAATTTTTATAGACTGAAAACTGTACTTAATCTATAGAGCAATATCTGTTTGGTCAGTTAAGTTTAATTTATGCTTGATGCAAAAAAGTGTTGTGGGACATGTCATGTGTCGACGGTCTGTCGAGTTGGAGATATGTCATTTTTGTGTACGTGTCACGCACACAACACTTTTTTCGCTGAAGGATTAATTAGACTTTAAGCAGCACTTTGTGTATTTCTTAAAAAGCTTCATGTCTGTCATATTGATTTGTACCATAATTAGTAATAAACAATTGTTTGACATGAAATGTCTTGTCTTGTTTCCAATATTCCGATATTTATTTTAGAGCAAAGGCAAGCTGAGTGAAACCACATTCTTATTTACAGCAACAACAGCCTGAGGGAATCATTATAGACACAGAAAACACACATACTGTAGCCAGTGTTGCCAGGTTTTGTGAGAGAAATAGGCTACCAGGTCTACAAAAACAAGCCCAAAAGAAGCGACAATTATGGGCCACATGAGCATTTTAAACCTATATACTGTATACATCGGCTATTTGAAAATATTTGATCTACATGGTCACAACGCTTGTAGATCTGCTATTTAAAAACAAATCTTGAAATAAAATGTGGAATATTTAGAATATTTTTTAGAATATATTCTAACAACACAAATCTGGTACGGGGGGCTCTCTGGCACAAAACATTTTCAGATGGGGGGTTGGGGACAAATGCATACTAATTTGGGGGTCTATGACAAAAATATTTGACAACCACTGGTTTAAATAATAATAAAAACATTTGGAAGCAAGCCCCAAATAAACAATTACACTTTAGAAACAAGCCCAAAAAAAGGCAACCCGCAACTACCAATATATACAAGAAAAACAAGCCAAAGTCGCTTATAATAAGCGGACATGGCAACACTGACTGTAGCCTGCCTTACAGCACTACAGTACTGTCAGCCACGGCTTGCTGTTCTGTTGGAGTAGTTGGCACATCAGAATTTTGCTCAAGGGCGTTTTGACATACAGTAAGTTGTTTGAGGGAGGGAGAGAAAACTTCTCACACCCTTTTCATAGTCAGTCCTTAGATTGCATAAATAGATAGTTGATATTAATTAGTATTAACTAGTAGCATATATATAGGTATTTTAAATGTGCTACACATTATTGCAAAATGTATGAATGAATAAATACATTATATATACTGTATCGTTGCTGTCGAGCAGAAACTCTTATCTCCATATTTTAACTTTTTCGTAAATTAACGCCCTATCATACTACACACTACAGCATCACACAAAAGTATCCAAAGTAGCAGATCTGGTCCTCGGGTGGCGCAGTGGTAAAGTAGCTGCCCACCACCATGCAGGTTGTGGGTTCAAATCCACCGTGGTGCATCCGGCTTTGTCGAGCGTCTACTCTACACACACAAACACAACTGGCCCGTGTTCAGGGGAGGGAAGCCGGGCGGGGGAGGGTGATAATTGGCACTGCACGTCACGAGTGTTGGGCGGGAAGAGTAGGACGAAGGCTCTACGTCCTCCCGGTGGGGGCTCCTCACTGGTAGGTGAGTCAGTAGGATACAGCAGTTAACGAGTTAACACAGAAATTAGACTGGGGAGGAATTAATTGGCATAACAATTAAATTGGGGAGAAGAATTAAAAAGTAGCTGATCTGCAAGCTCGAAACGCGGCTTGAAACCCATAAAGGGAGACATAAAGGGTGTTCAATAGCACTGATTAATAATAAAGTAGAAACATAACATAAACAAAATAAAGTAGAAAATGGAGATAGTTGGTTTCTGCCTGACAGCAACGATATAGGTGGCAAAGGTGACGGAGAAAATATAACGTTTTCTCGCTCTTTGATTAATCTCTGTTATGAATTTATGAAAAGTAGTGGCTATACCACACTGACCTTCACACCGATGTACGACCATTACATTGGTTTGTATAAGTTTTAGAGGCTTTGTACCTAATGAAAAAAAACTAACCAGGCATACGGCAAGCTGCTCTCCCGGGTCAATAGCAATTCATTTGGATTTCAATACGGTCAGTAGACAAGAATGTATATCAGGGTTATTTCACATCAATGTTTCATGTACAGTATTTTCCTTGCACAAATAACAATAACAAGACAAGGAGAAGAGAGGACGGGAAAAAAAGAAAGGATCATTCTTGGGTGAAAGCCTTTTGAAAACTAAACTCCAAAGTTTTGAAACAGCTGCCTCATCCGCGATGCCTTTGAAAAACTGACTGCCTGCTGAAAAAGACAGTAGTAAATAAATAAATAATAATCATAAAAAGCACAGACAACATAAATTATTAACATTAGACTGAAAACTGATGTTGAAAATGTCTTTTCTTCTTCCTTTCAGCCCCAACCCCCCCATTCTTTATTTCAAAATACTGAATGTGTTTTTGAGTACTGATGGGTGCTATACGTGGTGTGCATTATTTGTTATTCTTTTGTTTTATATCTCCATGGTTCTATTAACAATGTAATTGTCAGATGCAGCACTGCCTGACCCACGTCTGTTTGTCAGCATCTGAAACTGTTGGTAGATGATAAAAGTTTTATATATATTCTTCTTCTATGTCAATACAACAGTGTTACAACACCGTAGCCACAAACAGTGGTGGACGGTAACAAAGTACTTGAGTACTGTACTTAAAGCGGCACTATGGGCGCGTTCGAAAATTACGCACCGGAGCACACTCGCCTATTAGTTTGTATTGGCCAGTGCGCTCAGTGCTGTATTTTCGAACGCACCCTATGTAACTTTGAACTCTGGCACATTATTGTAATATATTGTGCACTTTGGCAAGCCTCTTATGAGAAAATTGTAGCTTTTCCTGTTAGTTGCTGAAGACAGCTAGCCGGTGACTTAAAGCGGCACTATGTCACTTTTGTTTTATGAATAAAATGTAATTTTGTCCAATCTGTATGTTAGAGTATGTTAATACAATATAACTTATACAATTGGGGTGGTTGTATTTTGTCTCCCTGCTCTTCTATTGAGATATTTAGATCATGTCAAAGGTCATGTCTCACACACAGGATCTGAACACGAATTTTGACCTGATGGTCAAGATTACATTTATCCCCAGAGCAAGCAGGCAGACTCTATTAGCCCAATGGTAAAAATGTCAGCACTTGCGCAGGAAACCGGGTTCAAATCTGGGGTAGAAGAGGAAAGTTACGTAGTGTAAGTACATTTTTGAGTGTCTGCACTTTACTTGAGTATTTGATTGATACCTCTGACTTTAACTCGGCTACATTTCAATGTCAGATATTGTACTTTTGAGAAATGACAACTTCATTGTTCATGATAATGTGCATGGAATATCGGGAAGAAAAACGTATGTATGTGTGTATGTACAGTATGTAGCCTACTGTATGTATGTATGTATATATATTTATACATATATATATACATATGTTTCATGCTTTTGTGTCACTCTAATATGTACCCACAGTTCTGCCATCTTCTCTCCATCTGTTCTTCTGTCTGTCTGTCTCTGTCTGTCTGTCCTTTTTCTCTAAAAGAAGTGCACTATTGTTTCGCCCGTAACAGCCAACTGTCTGACTTGTTGAAGAAATAAAATCATTCCTGTTCAACCTGCAACCACCTGAAATTGTCCTGAAAGGGAAAGGGGGCCGTATAGATATATTATGACATGTCGGAGCTCCAAAATGGATTATGTTTCAATATCAGTCAGGACACAGTCAGCGAGAGAGGAAGGCGGAGGGGGAGAGGAGAGAGAAAGTGCATTGTGTTGGATGCAGATGGTTTTAAATTGCTGCCTTTGTTTCCCATCAGCCATGAAGCATTCACTGTCCTTATCTTTCAGACAATGCGCAGTGAAGGCTGATGTTCTGCGTAAATGAACTGTCGGGTGTATCCCTCAACCACTTCCACCTTCTTGTTTTCACTTCCTGCTGAAGGTTGAGACGTTGGTACACACTGACTGACTGTGAAGCCCAGTATAATGTAGTGTATCCCCACTTTGTTGCTCTGCACACCTAGATGCCCCTGGGGCTGCAATTATCAATCCACACATCATGCAATTCAAGCTGTCCATGCATATGATCCTCCTTCTGCTTTTGCTGTTCTCTCTGTTCTTTCTCTCTCTCTCTCTCTCTCTCTCTCTCTCTCTCTCTCTCTCTCTCTCTCTCTCGGTTCTTAAAGGATATGGCTGTCTGACTGACTTCAGCAGCAGATTGCATCCCCCCCCCCCCCCTGGTAAGTCCATTTAAACTTTCTACCAGCCCAGTGCTGAATGCAAGGCTGTTCTGACTTTGTGATGTCACTTTCTCTTACAGAATCAAGTGTTCAGCTGGACTCCAAACCTAACCCTAACCCATAACATAGAAATGACCCCCAGCAATACATAGCAGCATTGTATTTTATAACAGCAAGGACGTCTTTAGTTTTCCCTAGACCACAGTTTTTTTGTCCTGATTCTTGCGTCACAAGTAAATATTTTTTGTTTCCTACATCTTGTTTTAAATTATTATTTTAAAAGATTTTCTAACATTTCCACCAAAAAGAAACATTTTTGAAAAGAGTTTCATGAATAAAAAAGAAGAAAAACTTTTAAAGCGTACAGAAAATATCAGATCTGCAAGCTCTGCGTTGTGAGCTTGTAGATCTGCTATTTTCACTAATTGGGGTCCCGGGTAGACATAACATTTATCTTTTTGAGTCTCGAGCCAAAAAGTTTGGGAACCACTGCCCTAGACTGTTAGAAAAAAGGACTTTACCTGTATGTTTCATTCTAAATCATATTGTAGATAAAGATCAGCAGGTTCATTTTAAGGTTTGTGCAAATTAAGCAACACAATGTATCATAGGGGTACACAGGCTTATGAAGTCATTATTAACCACTTAAACCCCATATGGTTTAGCGGAGTCCCTCAGGGCTCTATACTGGTGTCTTTTCTCTTTTCTGTTATTGTGGGAAAAGCTATCGCTAAAAGCTCGTCGATCTGCTATTTTCTGCAAAAGCTTTCCCCACAATATGGATGCTGGGGTTTGAGTGGTTAATCAATGATTGGGTCCTTATTCATTACCTTATTTGTGCTGTCATGAAGATCACGTCAATATTCTTTGCCATTATAAAGACGCTATGCAGTCTCCATGAATTATTCAGTATGCACACGGCGTGCATGCCAAGAAATGTGAGGTTAATAGGTGAGCCCCTTTTGACAAAGTTGTGACAAAGTTTGAAAGATGCCTGCCTGGGGAAAAGATCTTGCTCCAACAATTAGTGACGAATGCTGGGTAAACTTATCTTAAAGTCATTCACATTTTGCTCTATAAACTCCAGGCAACCAACTGGTTCAGTTTAAGGTATTCCAAAGAAGACTACATTACTCCTGTGCCTGCACTCGTTCTATGCTTCTGTATTCCCCATTGTGCCTGAAATGTAGCTCCACACAGAAGGCACTCTGGGACACCTCTGTTGGTGTTTTCCCAAGCGAAACAAGTTGTGGAGTGACACTTTTAAGTTCTTGTCAGAGGTACTACAATTGTGTCATTATCCCAGACCCCTATTGGGGCCCCGTTCTGGGCGGGTTCCAATATAGCATTGTCAACAAAATGCAATATAGGTATATTGTATGGAGAAAACAGCAAAAGTGTTTCACAGAGCAAGAGACTTTTTTTTAGCTGTATACTTTGAAAGCCCTTTGGCAGTAGAGTGCAACTCCTCTGGCTCTGTCTGCAGGTTACAGGGCCTTTAATAGCCGGAGGAAAATAGCCAGCCCTGTGATTCGCTGAGATGTTTTTCTTTTTCTGATAAGATGTCTGTGTAGTCAAAACATATTATAGCTACTTATGACTGAGAGGTGGGAAGAGAGAGAGAGAGAGAGAGAGAGAGAGAGAGAGAGAGAGAGGAGAGGGAAAGTGTGCCTCTCTTAAACAAAAGGCAACTCCGCACCAAACAGACTCGTCCAGACTATTGCAGACTACTCCAGACTGCAACAGACTGGTATTCGGTTGGCAAAAGTTACCATTTAAGTCTGTCAGCCGACTGGCCATTCATGTGCTAATTTGACTTTTAGCGTGCCAGCGTTGCCAGGTCTGCTTATTATAAGCGAAAAAAATAATGTGTTGGCAAATGACCAATATTTGTATAGGTCTCAATATGTCACATTCAGCCCTGGACTTCACTGACTGAAGTAGGGGTCACATTAATCACATTAGATTCACAGAATGTATTTTACCCACAAGTTATTTTCATTCAAATGAAATGTGAATGAACTTGCACTAATAATGACTTTAGTTGATTTTTCACTCTTTAAAATATAGTATTTCTTAATTATTAATAATTACTGCTTGTAGATTGGCTATTTTCACGATTTTAAATTGTTTTTAAATAATAATAAAAAAGGAACATACAAGATTTCCACCCGACAGCCATAATATATAGCCAATATATGGTTCTGTATCAGTATATGAGTCCGTTTTTGAAGATTTCATTCTAATTGGCTACTATGCCTGAATATGAATTTCATGAGCCTGGGTAGGTCACCCTGGCTTGGCGGAGATATGCCCTGTAGCACACTCCGCACAGCAGCAGCAGCAGCAGGTGAAAGCAATTCACTTAATTGCTCGTTCTCTCTCCCTCTTTCCGTCTCCTCAATCTCTCGCTCGCTCTTTCTCTCTCAATCTTTCACTCTCCCTTTTTTCTCTCCCTCTCTCTTTCTTTCCTTCTCTCTCTGCCGCTTTTTACCTCCCTCTTTCTCCCTCCCTCCGTTTCTCTCTCCCGTTCCTCTCTCTCTCTCTCTCTCTCTCTCTGCTTTACGAGCCTATTCATGCAATGCTTGAACTCCCACTCAGAAGGACATGTTTACATACTTGCGCATTACATATTTATACATAAACACGGATGCATGTGACTCCGTCACTGGACAAATTTACACACCTGCTCCCAATCACCACAGCGCAAAAGTAGGGCAAATCAATCAATCTCTCTCTCTCTGGGAGCAACAACAAGAAACAGTGAATGTAGGTTTTCATAGACATGGTCGCTTGTTTCTCTCACATAATCTGGCAACACCGACAGCCCTCTGTTGTCACTGCCACTGCGCTACCAGTCGGCTAAAAAGCTGAACATGTTCGGTCGGCTCTGGGTCGGCCGAAAAGGTCCCGACGGACCCCCCGACGGACCCCTAACCGACTGGCCGACGCTTCCCGAAGCCAATTCGGCCCAAAATCGGGCCGACTCAGATTGGTCTGGAGAGGGCTTTAAGGAAGTAAAGCCTATTAACAGCAGGGGGTAGGCATACTAGGCAACCTTAGGCATGGGTGTCATCATTGACACGGGGAAGAGTAATCACTGGCACACTGGCATAAGTGTGAGAGAAAGGATTTTCTTTCTTTTTTTCAGTGATCAAGCAGACAAGGCAAGTGATGTGTCCTGGTATGCAAACATGGGGTGGGAGTCTGGGAGATAGGTGGGGTTATTCCTCTCATGATCTAATGATCATTACAATGTCCTGATGTGAAAGAAAATGTATATTGACAACCAACATCTCTTGAAATGTATTTTTTATGTGTTGTCATAATTAAACTTAATGTTGATATGGCACACTGACTATCAAGAAATTAAAACATGGCACGTCATGTCAAAATGGTTGCCGACAGGTACGACAGGAACTTAGTTTTACGTCAATATTGCTCACTGAAAATCTGTTATTCTCAGTGAGCAACACCATCATACAACAAAGTGTAAACTGAGCTTTCAGAGAGGAGACATGGATGGAGGATGATTGCTTGGCTGCAGAGGCCCTGTATGAACACTTTGCCTTTTTACTCTTAAGGGGACCATAATGAAACCCTCTCTTTGCATCTGTGAAAAGGGGCGGGGTAAGGGAACCATAGATGAGAATCACTCAAAGACAGGAAGATGTCAAAAAATCCCACAATGATGGCCCCAGAATGAACACGCTTCACTTTTCCCTCTGTCTCTCCCTACCCTTTAGTGTGGAAGGCACTAGCCTGGCATGGCCAGACTAATATCACTGCGTAGATATTAGTCTGGAATCTCTGTGTGGAACCTGCATTTCCAAGGGGTAAATTTAAAAAAAAAAGTCTCTGGTGATAAACCCGCCCCATATTTGCATACTGGGCCCTGATTGGTGCCCCACAACTTCGAGGGCAGGGAAATCCAATCACAACCGAGCGGGGCCAGACCAAATCTGCCGAGGGCTATTTTTTCGTCTGGTTTCCAGGCTAGGAAGGCACACCCACACTTTTCCCACAAGAACATTTTCCTGCACCTATGGGTGCTTGGACTGACATGCACAAGGACACTTTTGGCACCTTTGAGTGCGTGGATTCAAGTGCAATTAGCACATCATGCAACACAACATAATTTGCACATACATATGAAAGGACCGCTATGGAAATAGGCCGCTGTTTTTTTTGCGTCTATCCTTTTGATAATGGTTTGACAATGTATGTAATTTTACACATGTTTTATTATCAATAGAGAGGTCAAAGTCAAAGTCTCTCTCTCAGCCCCACGTGCTCAACTTGTATGCTATACTTTAAACCATAATTAGAGGTAAAACAGAGAGGTGGAAGCTTTATCTCTGTTTTCTGCAACCAATTCTCTTTGTTTCGTTGTGTCCAGGAGTCCTTTTCTCCTCCTTATTTCTCTCTAACTTCATGGAGGAGGGTCAGGGGAGTGAGAGAGAGAGAGAGAGAGAGAGAGAGAGAGAGAGAGAGAGAGAGAGAGAGAGAGAGAGAGAGAGAGAGAGAGAGAGAGAGACGGTTCCCTTTGAGATACCAAGGTGCTCCCAGTCCATTGTGCTGCTGGCTGTCAGGTTAAATTAGGGAGTACAGGCTCCGTGAGTGTAAAAAAAATCAATACTTGATGGAAGATTGCTCCCCGGAAAATCTGTTTTGATTCCAGGATTAATTCTTGACCAAAGGCTCCGGCAAAATGACATGCCATTAGGCTGAAAATGAACACGTTCTGCAGTGGAAATTGGATGGAAATGTGTCAGGCTTTTGGCCCTGGCTGGTTTGTTTTGCTCTCTTGAGCGAGGGGGGGGGTGGTGGGGGGACGGGCTGAAGGTGTGGCTGCAGTGAAGGAGTCCGAGGGCCCCCGACTCCATTTCCTAGAGCTCAGACAACTCCACCGTGGCCAAGCGAGTATTCTCAAGGCCATTGTTGTCCAGCTCCTGCAAATGCATTCTAACCTGGGATGAAATGCATTTGCCCGTCATTTCTACAGTTACAGGTCTCCTGTGTTTTCCATAAAACGCGGCATGCGGAATGAGAAATCTGAAAATAAACAAGGAAGGTGTTTTTTTTTCTTCTTTTTTCTTAACAGTGAAAGAAGAGGAGGTGGAATGCATTGCTGATGAATGGGTCATGTGTTTGACATGAAGGATGACGTTTTCCTGTTTGGAAAAACAGGAAATTGTAAAAGTGCTCTGGGCGGTAATAATATCAACGGCTCATTCGTTTTCAACTAAACATTTGGAAGGATGCTCGATGCTGCAGACTTTCCAACATACCTTATACACAACGTTTCACATATTGTCTGAGCAAGATTTGGAAAAATTCATTCATCTTCAGTGGACTGTGTGTCTTTAAAGATCTCCCTGTTAACTAAAATCGATCAGATGACTGCAGTTGATTCAGAATACTTATGCTTATTAATGGTCCTTACTAATAGCAAGAAAGTGCATCATGTCACTCCAATTCTTAGATCTTTACACTGGCTCCCTGTCTGTCAAAGAATGTATTTAAAAAACTAGAAAAAGTGCTCCACGGCAATCGGACACTGCATTCATGATTTGTGGCATTTTGTTCCAAAAATGTGTTTTGCTAAATTAGACCTGCTGGTGGCGCTATAACAGGCCAATTTGAAATGGATGGCATTTCTTCCTTGGCCTAGTGGGAATGTGTGTGTGAAATTTCATGGAAATTGCAAGCTGCGTTCATGATTTGAGGCATTTTGTTAAAAACAGACCAATCCTGCAAACTTTGGAAGCCAACCTTAGCCAATCAGGATGGAATATGGGAAATCGGATGGATCCGGGTTGATCACATGACTGTAGAGATACTGTGTACCAATTTGCATGATGTTTGGATAAAATCTGTAGGAGTAATGTCAAAGAATGGGTTTTGCACAAATCGGCCTCCTGGTGGCGCTATAACAGGCCCATGTGAAAAATTTGGGGCAGCGAGCGGGCCAACAGTGCCGGAGATTAGCTGGTAACACACGGACAGGACACACACACGGACGGACACACGGACACACGGACGGACGGACGGACGGACAGGGGGTAACACATACTCTCTCGCCATGCCTTTCGGCCTGGCGGAGACAATAATACTGTTATAAAACATTTAATGGTTGGCCAAAAAACTAAATTCTGACCCTCTGCTACATCATGAACAATCCAGACCTCTCAGGTCATCTGGGACTAAGTCTGCTTTCTGAACACAGAATCACAACTTAACATGGAGAAGCAGTGTTCAGTTTTGTATGTGCCGCAACTCTCAGTTCTTTTCAATTTAAAGTGGCACAATGTAACTTTTTTAAATGAATAAAATGTAATTTTGTCCAATCTGTATGGTAGAGTATGTTAAAACAATGTAACTTACACAATTGGGGTGGTCGTATTTTGTCTCCCTGCTCTTCTATCGAGACATTTAGATCGTGTCAAAGGTCATGTCTCACCTAGACACAGGATCTGACACGAAATGTCTTCTATAGAAAAGCTCTGTGAACTGCAGCAGAAAACAGAAAGATCTTTAACTTAAAGCAGCACTATGTAACTTTCCTCTTATACCCCGGATTTGAACCCGGTTTCCTGTGCAAGTGCTGACATTTTTACCATTGAGCTAATAGAGCCGGCCTGCTTGCTCAGGATTGAATATTGAACAGGTCAAAATTCGTGTCAGATCCTGTGTCTAGGTGAGACATGACTTTTGACACGATCTAAATGTCTCAATAGAAGAGCAGGGAGACAAAATACAACCAATTGTATAAGTTATATTATACATAGGCTACCATACAGATTTGAAGAAAAGTTAAAGTGGTGCTTTAATTATAAGGAGCGTTTATATACTGTAAGTCATTGCATTGAGATAGATCATGATTTGATAGGATTAGTATGATTGGTTTAATTGATGGATTCATGTATTAATTGATGGTCCAAGTAACTTAAACTCATGAAATATACATCTTATTTAAATTTGCTTATTTTCTATTCTATTCTATCTTATTTGAAAAATTAAAAAGATAGATATAGATCGAATAGCTTTTTATTTTTCTTGTTCAGTTTAAGTCCAATTTTAGAATTGTTTGTTCAAACAAGCAGTGAGATGGATGTTAAAACACGGATACAAAGATATGGCATAGATGCAATCAGTTGAAGATTCAAGTTCAAGGTGTTTATTGTCACGTGTACTGGTAGATATATATTGCAGGCAGTTACATTATTGTATGACAGGCTTTCCTCAAAAACTTGCAAAAATAAATAAAATGATGATGATGATTATTATGATGATGAATTCTACTCTTGATTGATTGACTACTTTATTAACAGTTTGCAAATAGTACAGTGGTACGATTTCTGGTGTTAAAATAATTGTGGGATTGGGAGTTCACTTCAATTAATGTATAGGGCTGAAGTGGGTAATGTACGTTTTGTAATGATAATCAAAATCTACAAAGTAACTAGTGACTAAAATGTTCAAATAATTGTAGTGGAGTAAAAGTAAAAGTATAATATTTGCCTCTGAGATGTAGTGGAGGAGAAGTAGGCCTACAAGTACAGAACATTGGAAATAGGCCTACTCCAGCAAAGTAAAAATACCTAAAAATTGTTCTTAGGTACTGTATGAGTAAGTGTACTTTCCATCACTGTGTGTAGGTCTATATCTTAATGTTTTGTTTAAAATATGGATCTCCATTGGCATCATGCATCAGCCATGCTGTGTTGATACTAGTGATGAATTTGCACAGCAATGTGAGCGGGCATGAAGTCTTCTATCAGGGTTATACCACCCCCTGCAGGTAGAAGAGCGTATTGTATCTGATGCGTCGTTAGGCAGTGGTGGGAAAAGTACTTATAGTATCCCCTGGATCGGTGGATCCCCCTGTATTTGTCAAAATACTTCCAAAACGTAAATGAAGTCCTCGATCATAACACCAGAGGCAGCTCCACTGATCATGTTCAACCCAGATTTGGCACAAACAAGGGAATGAACTCTTTCTCATGCTATACAACAAACATGTGGAATGCCCTACCCAAAGGAGTAAAGGAGTGAAAAACCCTACTCACTTTCAAAACTGCCCTAAAGAATCACCTTCAGGAGGCTGCAATTCCAAACTGGCCCCTGTCAAAGTCTTAACCTACCAAAAGTTTAGGCTGAAGTGGTTAATTTATGTTTTATAATAATAATTAAAATCTACAAAGTAACTAGTAACTAAAGTTTTCAAATAATTATAGTGGAGCAAAAAGTACAATATTTGCCTCTGAGATGTAGTGGAGTAGAAAGTATTCAACATTGGAAATACTCCAGTAAAGTAAAAGTACCTCAAAATTTTACTTAAGTACAGTACTTGAGTAAATGTACTTTCCAACACTGCTAGTGATGAATTTGCACAGACATGAAGTCTTCTGTAAGGGTTATACCACCCCCTGCAGGTAGAAGAGTATATTGTATCTGAAGTGTTATGTCGGTAGGGGGCAGTATTTTTCTATGATGGTAATCCCCCCCTTACTTTAGCAAGCAGAGTTGCCATGTCCGCTTATCATAAGCGACCGTGGGCTTGTTTTTCTGTTAAGTTGCTTGTAAATATTGGTGGTTGCGCCGGGTTGCAGTTTTTTGGGCTTGTTTCTAAAGTGTAGTTGCTTATTTAGGCTTTTTTCCTAATGTTGTTTAAACCAGTGGTTCTCAAACGTGTTCAAGTCAAGGACGCCCAAATTGATATTTATTTGTTTGCGGACCCCCTTGGCCCCTAGCCTGGTAAACCCTCCCTCCGGAAATCTCATTTCCATTTGATTTAGGAATCAAATAGAAATGAGATTTCCGGAGGGAGGGTTTACCAGGCTACTTGGCCCCTTCTGAAAATAATGTTATCCCAGGGACTCCCATACAAGATTTTTGTTGTTAAAATGTTTCAAATAATATAGTGATGTATAATATAGATTGGCTATTTTAAAAAACATCTTGGATGAAAATATTTATGTTTAATGGGCGAAAGGGCTCGCTTCTTTTGGGCTTGTTTTCATAGACCTGGTTGCTTATTTCTCTCACAACACCTGGCAACGCCCAAGAAAGTATTGCGCATGATGATGACGTCCCTTTCTGTAGGCCCACGAGATATTGCGACGAGGTTAGTTAATAAGCGTCGAAACTTTAAAAGGTGTTTTCAAAGCATCAGAATCGTGTAAAGTTTTATATTTTAAAGTCCATGATGTCCTGGATCAAGTCTCTGTCGTTTAATGGAGAAGACGTGTTTGATGAAGATGCCAATGACCTGGGTTTGGCAGGTAAAGAATGGAGGTCTAACATGAAGAAGCGCGTCAAGGTAAATAGAACACTGTCCAAGCTATTATATATTAAATTACGTATATATTATATATATTATATTATATTATATTATATTATATTATGTATATATTATATATATTATATATATTATATATTATGTATATATTATATTATATATATTATATTACATATTTTGTTTTCTGTTTCTGTTTGGCTTTTAGGCTTTTTAAACAAAGGGTGCACAGGGCAGATTATGGCAATTAACTTACATATTTAATAACTGTATACTTTAAAAAAAATAACATTAATTGGAAATAGATGCCAGGCGTTTTGAGCTTGTAGATCTGCTATCCACATTTTTTTTTAAATGAAAACATCTGAAATTGTTAGCATGGAAATTATTATGACGATTATACAATAAATAATTGTGATAGGCCTAGTCAAAGCCTTATACACCTAAAACACTGGGAGAAAAGTACATAATATAGAGATTAATGTTACTGGAGGAAAGTTCACATTGCATCTTTAAATAATAAATATAGAGATGAATGTTACTGAACTTGAAGAGATCAGATGAACGTTTACTGGGGAAAAAAACGTTATAAAATAATCTCCAGTATGTCATGAGGAGACTCAGTTGTGTTTAGAATATACTAGTGATTGTAAATTGCAGCCTGCTTCAGGTTGTTGACATTATGATAAACACTTCTTTCTTTTTTTTATGTACATTACATTCATTATGTTTTTCTCATAGAAAGTAATTCCTATGTTTTCTCTCCAGGGTGGTTATGTAGAAAGTAATTCCTATGTTTTCTCTCCAGGACGGTTATGTAGATGGCATCGATTGTGCAAAAGAGTCTTCACTTCAAGACGGCTTCAACATTGGTTACAGAGAGGGAGCGAGAAAAACCGTTGCTGTCGGGCGCCTCAAAGGGATTTTAAGGTAACTTTGATTTGATCTGTGTGCTTTATTGCTGATGTGCTTTGTCATCAACATTTTGCTTCTGTAGTTACATGACAACAACATGGACATATATTTTTTTAAGCATTCAGAGTGTGGTTGTGTTGTCCTTCTTTGAACAGAATGGCCCTGAGCCTCTTCTTTGTGCTCTCTCCCTGTGTTCTGTTCAGTGTTGCCAGAGAATTTTGCGAGAGAAACAAGCGGCCAGGTTTATGAAAACAAGCCCAAAAGAAGTGACTAGGCCATATGAACACTTTCAAACCTATATACATCGGCTATTTGAAAATGGCCGATCTACAAGCTCACAACGCGTCGCGATGTGATGCGTTGTAAGCTTGTAGATCTGCTATTTTCAAAAGAAAATATTTTTGAAACATTTGAACAACACAAATCTGGTATGGGTGTCCCTGGCACAAAATATGTAATTGTCGGTGGACAAATGCATATTAATTTGGGGGTCCTTGACATGAAAATGTTTGAGAACCACTGGTTTAAACGACATTAGGAACCAACAGTGGTGTGTCCTAGTTTTTTTCGAAGGGTATATCTTAATTATTCCCTGCACACGCATGACATGCGCGTGTAATCTCCTAATGAAATGTTTAGTAGACCGTATACGATTTTTCTCAAATTGTCTGGGAGGGTATACTACGTATATAGCGCAACTCGGTAGAACACACTACTGGGAACCAAGCCCAACTAAGCAGTTACACTTTAGAAACAAGCCCAAAAAAACACAAACCACAACTGCCTATATTTACAAAAACAAGCCACGAAAGTCGCTTATAATACGCAGACATGGCAACACTGCCCCAGTTGCTTCTCTCTCTCTCTCTCCCATTGTATCTGAAACTTTTGTGCCTTTGTGTGTATGTGACATTATTACAGTGCTATACAGTGCTGGTACCAGTTCCAGCATCCAGAAACGCCCGTCCCGGCCGCTGTGACCGAACTGCTTCAGCGGGTCGAGCAACACGAGGCTTTTCTCGCCGAGGGAATGAGAAAGACTTACGAGAGCCCGCCGCCCAGCGTGAGCGACGTCGCAGAAAACATGCAGACTCTAGAGGTGGAAGGGGGAAGTGCAAGCTGCAAGGGGGAGGGGGGGTGTGGGGCGGCGGACTGCTGCAAGGAGGACAATGAAAACATGGACCTGGAGTTTCCAGAAAAACCACAGAAGACGTATTCAGGCTGCTCCCACTCAGGGGAAATAATGTGGGAGCAGCTCCTTCAACGCTGTATGGATGTAGTGGTAGAACTGGGACTGCCTCAGGGGTTGATTCAGCACCTACAAACCTTGAAGTGCTTAGAGAATGTCACTGAGAACTGACCCAAAAATTGTGATCAACTCCTGCAGGAACAGTGTGAACATTTGCCGCAACAATTGTGGGAAGAAAATGAATAGGTTATTTCAATTTGTTATTTGTGTGAAACACATGATTTCATATTTCAGCTGATGGCACCATTGTGTTATTATTCTTCCGCTAATTTGTATATAACATAGATTCTATGTTGTATACAAATGTTGTTATAATCATCAACTGAAGACTTAATGCATTTCATAAAGTAAACTTTTCTGCATTTTTGTGCTTTATTTCTTAGCTAGAAGACTTTAGAGGAAGCCAAGGGAAAAGACAGGAGAGACATGCAAGACGAGACCGGCAGATTGTAACCCTGGTCCTCATGGCTCACAAGGAGCACTAACTGGCTGTTCCACCAGAGCATAATCCTGCCGCCTTTTTGGTTTAGAATGTATGTAAAGATACATTTTTTTTCACTTTTCAATCAAAAAGATCAAAATGAGAGCGATAACACGCAAACTTAAAATGAAACCAGAATCAAGAGTTTTCATTCTGATCTCTGCAAAAGGACAAACAGTTCAGTAGTTTAATGATACATGACTAAAAGTGTTGACATGTGCCTCTCATAGTCACTTGGCAATATAGAAAATGACCAGTGAAGCCACTTCCTTCCTCTAATCTGTACATGAAAAATATGAATATTGAATATTTACTGCTATTCCAATAAAACTATATTTTTTATTTCACTATTGCTAACGCAAATCTTTTGACTAACTTGCCACAGACATGAATCCACATTTGCAAGGCACTGCCTTTGATCTGTGTATTTGCTATTTTAGCTACGATCTAACAAAATATATGAAGATACAAATAATATGTTTGAGATTATGAACAGCATCCAAATGCAAGGCAGTACAAGGTTAGACTGGTATTAATTCACTTTGGCAAGGTTGCATATCTGGTCTAAAGAGAATCAGTAGCTTCGGAAATGGACTGTGTGTGTGCATGTATACCGGCTTCTTCTGGCTACCTGGTTACTTTTCACTCTCGTTTCAATCCCTGGATCAACAGATTATATTGTAGCGTCTGCACCAGTAACTCAACTGGCGCTTTCTTAATCGATACCTTTAATTTTTGTGTCTAGATTAGCTGTTTTCACTATTTTTTTTGCACAACACCATTGTGCTACAAAGTATAATAGTTGTTAATCGATTTGTTTATGTATAAAAATATAAAAACGCTTCTCGATTAATCGATAGCATAATCGCTCAATATATAGCTAGCTCAAGGCCAGCCTCTACCTCTGGCACTGCCAATCACGTAGCCACACCTAGTTATACAAAGTACTGGTAGGCTGGTACTCTACTCGCCTTAAACTGAACCAACAGATCCTTACTGTAATTTAGGAAGATATGCCATCCCACAGTTCACCACTAGGTATGAAATGGTACACTACACATAATGGTCTCCTAAGTGGGCGTGGTTGCCTCTCCCCTCCTCATTCACTTATCTTCACAGTCAGACACCGTTCCCACCCTAGACAGTAGAATGCACAGTAGAAATGTCGCTGGCTCCACAACAGGCCCACTAACATCTGATATGTCCCCTGGCCAAGGGGGATTCCCTCTTGGCATACTGTGTAAGCCAAGGTGTAGATGAACAGGGCAGGATGAGCAGGTTCATATCACATTACCGCACATGCTTATGAAAATCCTATTGACACCACTACTGGGAAACAGGAAAAGTGGGCACCAAAACATTCTGGGCAAGTTGGAAGAGTGGGCACTGCATGGGGAAATATGGGTACCCGGGAAAGTGGGCACTTTGGGGAAGAGTGGGCACTAGGAACTTTTATTTCATTTCCTGTATTCTACTATTGTACTTGCTTTTCCCCCCAATTTATGAGGAGACTAATTGTACAGATGGCTACTTTTTACAATAATTCACTGTTTACAATCAGACAGGCAAACTCATTAAAATATGCTATAATTAACAGCATTAACAATTAACAATCATTTTAACCACTTTAACCATATTTTATACTTCAAAAATAGCAGATCTACAAGCTCATAGCGCGACACCGAGCCGCTCTATGAGCTTGTAGATCTATTTTTTTTTAAATCCCTGGCACAAAATATTTTTCAGGTGGGGGTCCGCAGCCAAATACATATCATTTTGGGGGTCCTTGACATGAAAAGGTTTGAGAACCACTGCAGTAAAGTGATCAAAAAAAGGTATTAGTTAGTAATAGTAGCTCTATAATCATTGCTATGGGACGCCGTGCCTGTAGTGGAGGACGGAAGAAAGAAAACCCCGACTCACTGCGTCACGGAGCTGACGTCATAGACCCGCGCCCGGCGGTGGAATCAGGGCGTACAATCAGCATTATTCGCATCTTTCGTGCAGCAGCAGAAGAATTGATCCATATCGTTGTTTCCCAACAAAGTGTAAAGCGTTGTAATAAACGGTAGCATAGTGAGAGGTACTGAAGGGATCTGACTTGACACCACTGGGGTTTAATGCTCTCGCCATGCATGTTAGTAGTGAAGTGGGTTGGTTGGACGATAAGCTAGCTAGCTAATGCTGTGTTGTCTAAAAAGCCAGATGAAAGTAACACCTTTTTGGAGGGTAATATCTCCACTAACACACAGACCAGGTACAGGCTTTATTCTTATTTCTATTAAACGTTTTGGAGGTTAATATCTCCACTAACAGACCAGGTACTGGCATCATTCTTATTTCACAGACCACAGTACAGATGGAAGCTTAAATATAAGCACTGTATAATACAAATATACAGTTGGCTGCATGCCTATAGTCAGTTTGATTGATTGATTCATTGATTGAATACTTTATTAGACAGAAATATAAACAGCACAAGGTACAGTCAGACAAAAAGGATAACACAAAAAAAAGTCCTGGGGGACTTGTTTCTATTGTGGTCCTATGTAGTAATTGAGACATGACATGATACAATTACTGTCACTTGCTTGGGAAACACATGTAAACACCATCTGTTGTCATTACTAACAAATGAGACAGAGATGTTTCATATTCATACATATTGTGTTGCCCTTTAACAATCTCAGAAGTTATGAATACATCCCCTGCTTTAGCGCCAGCTGTGTGATGAAATTCACAATGGACTGTTGAAATCTTAAGAACTGTACTAGAACTTAGAACCGCTACTCGTCATCATCAGACAGGGTCAGAGACCTTTGACGATTTCTCGACCCAGAGGTCAGACACTTGGCCGAGGGGTCCTGCAATCTGCCTTGGGTAGTAGAGGGAGCAGATGGGGAACTGCTGCACGGATTCTAGCCCCTGTGACACTGTGGAAGAGAGAAGTGGCTTGTTGCAGGATGCCACCAAGGCCGCGGTGCCCGCAGCGGAGACAGGAGGGGTGGTGGGTGCATTTCAAGACAGTCCCGAGGCAGATGACGATCAAAGGTGAGATGAATCGATCAAGACATCTGGGTACGTCCTTACACCAGTGGTTCTTAAACGTTTTCATGTCAAGGAGCCCCTAAATTGACACATATTAGCCCGCAGACCCCCATTTGAAAAGATATGCCAAGGACCCCCCATAAGAGAAGATTAGTTTTACGGCTATAGCAGTGATTCTCAAATACTTAATTTCAAGAACCCTCAGTTTGAAATGCATTAGGCTACGGACCCCTATGTCAGTGTTCATTTACAATCCATCTATCATTTAGCTGGGAACCCCCTCAAGGACCCCTGGGGGTCCCTGGACCCCATGTTGAGAACCACTACCTTACACTTGCAGTGAATATGAGGTCATAGGGCTGATCAAGTTGCCGAAAATATATTGAAACCGATATTTAGAACCAATAACCGACTTACAGAATAATATTGTTTTTAAATACTATATCAACGAATTGACACAAAAACATTCCAATCGATTTTAATAATCGACACAAATTTGATTAGTCTGATTAACCAATTAACAACACTGTGTTATAGTTTGTTGTACAATGGTAGTGTACACATTGTTTTTATAAATCTAGTGTTGCGGTTAGACGTTGGAGCATAATGCCTTTCATGCAGAAGGTCGTGGGTTCGAACCCTACTCGTGGTCGACGTCAGCAAGGGAACGCCATCGTCACAACGGGTCCCAACGCCAAATCAAATGGGTTCAGATTTGAGCCAAGTTTCCCGCTCATTGTTTATATTGTTCTGTACGGCTACAGCACTTTGGTCAACGTGTCGTGAGTTGCTTTTAAATGTGCGTTTTAAATAGTTTTTTGAATAATTTTATAAATGCAATGCAGCATAATAGTATTGCATGCCATTGCACATAGCCCCGACTAAAGTTGTACATATGTATTATGTAATAACATGTTTGTCATGTTTTTTCAGGAAAATAAGTGATGAGTCTGAGATCAAGGAAGACGGGAAGGTCAATATGGTGCAGGTGAAGCAGAGTCCCCAAGCCAGAGTGACCGAGCCTGCCAAGCCTCTGGAGAACGGACCCACTCGCAAAGGCTCTCAACCCACGGAGGAAGAGCGCCATACCGCCAACAACAACAACGGCGCCCAAATAAAAGAAAACGTAGCCGACATAGCACAAGACGACGACACACAGGAAACCTCCGAATGTCTGCCATGCACTTTGGAACCCTCGCAGACGGAAGACGCTCCGCCTGAAGAACAGGAGGAGGAGGCCGTAGAGTCGGACGTATGTGCTGGAACAACAGAGCCAGTACACCCGGGGGAACTGCCCGCCGCCGCGGTACAGGAGGACACAATCCCCGACACGAGCGTCTCACAAGAGGCAGAGGAGGCAGTGTGCCCTGAAATCCCTTCCCGTTCCCTCAGGTAGGCCTGTCACAATTATTACATAATCGCCTAATCGCAATTATTTGAGATAATCGCAATTATTTTTGCATAATTGTCATAACCGTTTCCATGTTTCCAAACCCTTTCCAAAAATAGCAGAAATAGCAGATCTACAAGCTTACAACACGTCACTTGTAGCTTTTAGATCAACTATTTCCGCTGTTTTTCACATTTCTTTTAAAGTATAAAATTATTATATGTGTCAGTAATTTCTTTGTATCTTTAAGTTATTTGTCATATCTGCCCTGTGCAATTTGTGGTTACGAAGCCTAAAAGGCCAAACAATTGTATTCATATGTTCCAATTGTCCAATGCCAAAAACACAATTAAATCGTTAATCGCAATTATTTGTGTGACAATTAATCATCAAACTTAATTTTTTTGATGGTGACAGCCCTTCCCTCGGGGCGGACGTACAGACGGAGCTCATCGCACCGGAAGAAGAAGAAGCGGCACTCGGTGGTGGTGGTGATGATGACGAACAGGCAGATGACAGCTCCTCGTTGCCTGCTCACGCCTTGGGCCTTCCTTCAGGGGATTCTTCTCCTCAATGTGATGAAGTGTCATCTCCAGCAGATGCTCCTCAGATACCCGCAGAGGCTTGTGGTCGAGTGTCCTCCCCGAGGCCAGTGTCCAGCGACGAGGAGGAGGAGGAGGTCAGAGAAGAGTTGAACCTCGCTGAAAGTGTCCCTGACTCACACTCCCCCTCCTGCTCTGCCTCCCCGAGCCGGTGAGTCATAATATGACAAAGGCAAGGAGCCACTGTCACTGGCTTTGATGTCATACTTAAAGGAGAATTCCGTACTACCTTTTTCTTACCTTTTATATGATGTTCTTATATCCTAGGACGAGTGGTACAGTAGAGAAAGTCCACTGCAGCTAAAAACGTGAGCCATGCGCTAAATCGTGTATTTATATCGCTCGGGAAAAAAAACAATTGATATCTGACGTTCGTATTGACAGAAAACTCACCACAGTGTTTGTGTTAGCTGCGCCCCTTCGGAAGTCTCGCAAGACGTGATTTCACCCGTGATTTCATCCAAGTCCTTTTGTAAACACTACGGCGGCCCATTTTGGACAAAAACACTTTGCAGAGTTTTCTGTCAATACGAACGTCAGATATCATTTTTTTTTAATCTTTTTTTGAGCGATATAAATACACAATTTAGCGCATGGCCCATCCGCTCACGTTTTTAGCTGCGGTGGACTCCCGCTGGAGTTATGAAAATGTTCTACTGTACCACTCGTCCTAGGATATAATAACATCATATAAAAGGTAAGAAAAAGGTAGTCCGGAATTCTCCTTTAACTTTTCCTTTCATTTTCATCCACATTCACCAGCCATTTTCACAAATGTAACATCCAGATTCAGGCCTGAATTCCCCCATACCCAGAATGTGCCAGCGCTAGGTTGGAGACAGCCGGCATCATTTCCCCACCTTGATTATTACAATGAAGTGAGACGTGACAATTGAGTTGAGGAGATCCAACATGAAAATATGTGAACCTGTGTGTGTACAATCACAAGCACTGTTTGTGATTGTGAACCGTTGGTCTGTGAACCCGGTACATTTCACAGAATATGGGCTACCGGGCCGCCGAGTTTCTCCACTGGCACGTGGCATAATGGAATGTTGTACTGTAGTGCAGTGGTTCTCAACCTGTGGGTCGGGTCCCCCAGATGACAGTGAAGTGACAATTTAAGGACTTTTAAGACAAAAATGTCAAATAGTATAAGAAAGAGTCAAACGCCTCGCATTGCGTTGTGAGCTTGTACATCAGCTATTTTTACAATACTTATCTGTCAAACAAGTATCTATAATGTAATGCCTCAACTCCTACAATTCCAAGTGCTTGTCAGGGTGGGGGGGGGGGGTCACCAGTTAAAATGTGATTATTTTAGGGGGTCGTGGCCTGAAAAGGTTGAGAACCACTGCTGTAATGGAGAGCAAAACTTGTGCCATCAGCAAAGTTACTCTTTGTGTGTGCGTGTGCGTGTGTGTGTGTGTGCACACGCGTGTGTGAGGGGTTGGCGGAGAATTGTCTGTTTGACTGCCACTGTCTGTGGTTTCATTCCCGGATTTCTACTAAATCATAACCCTCTAGCCTATTTTCTTCCTGTCTATCAATGCTTGATGTATCCATTTATGGTTTAGTGGCGTCCTGCATTCCACACATGGCGTTGGAGGAGGTTTAACCTCCAACAACCTCTATGGAGGCGTTTCAATTCACAATTACCATTGAGCTAATAGAGCCTGCCTGCTTGCTCAAGAGATAAATTAGAATCTCGACCATCAGGTCTAAATTCATGTCAGATCCTGTGTCTAGGTGATACATGACCTTTGACACGATCTAAATGTCTCAATAGAAGAGCAGGGAACAAAATACAACCACCCCAATTGTATAAGTTATTGCGAACGCGGAGCGCCTCCGACCAAGTGGAGCTTACTATGTAACCCTGCTCGGGTTGTGTGTCTGTCTGTGTGTCTGTGTTCATGCTCTCATTGGCTCGTGCCCCCATGTGACTCACATGCGTGCACTGCCTGTAAGCAGCCACCCGAGTGCGCCAGAGTGCAGGAATTTAGACAATGCTCTGATTACAATGCACAACAGCCTGCAAAACACACACACACACACACACACACACACACACACACACACACACACACGTCAATGTTCTCCCCATCACGGTGAAATAACACGGATTACAAGTCCGTAAATACACAATATTTTCGAGCTGCGTTCGCTTCCAGCGTTCGCGCGTCTTACTTGTATTGTATTACCATACTCTACCATACAGATGAGACAAAATTACTATGTATTCCTTTTTTTTTTTAAAGTTGCATAGTGCCGCTTTACAAGTTAAACAAG
The DNA here is from genome assembly GCF_963280865.1 of Gymnoscopelus braueri. NCBI lineage: Eukaryota > Metazoa > Chordata > Actinopteri > Myctophiformes > Myctophidae > Gymnoscopelus > Gymnoscopelus braueri. Next base: position 19,714,206 of record NC_137623.1, on the reverse strand, counting down.
TTAAAAGCTGTATTGGAGAATGTATTGGCCCCACCCTGGGCTACAAAATAATTTAAAAATGCATACCGTTCCCCCAGGAACAAAAAATAGTACAGAACCTGACCAAGCCCCTGCAGTACCTTGTATTTATTATGTCCTCTTTGCTTCAGTGCTGTGACCAAGGAGGTTGATCCAGAGAATGAAAGCCGGTCAGAAGAACACAAGGAGACCAGCCCTGAGGACACAATAAGCCATGATATTATTCCTGAACCATCTCCAGAATCAGATTCCACAGGAGGCCTCGATGAAAACGGTCCAGACTCGGAGCACATCTCCACCCGGTCCGTTGGGGATTCGGTGACCACAAGTCCCCCTCCTGTAGCCAGTGAGAGGTGAGCGGGTTCACATTTTAGTGTTGACCACAACAAAAACACGGGAGGTTGTTAACTTGTTTTCAACCTTACCTTCCAAATTATGTTTTGGCTCAGTCTGCATATTATGGCCTCGAGGGGGTGTGAAAACATTGTGGGTGAAAGGGTATGCCGGGTTGTCAAACATTCCCTGCAAATGTTTTGCACGACAGAAATTGTGGTGTGTGATGTTTGTGTCTTCATCACCAGACAGGTTCTACTGAGGTAAAACAAGGCCTGAAATGTTGTCCTTACTCACCATTTGTATCCACAAATAGGCTGTATGTTGCTTCATGATCCCCATGTGGCAGATTAAGTGTGACAACAGAGCATTTTTCTTTTTTTACTCACAATTGTTTATTTGTGTTCTTACTGTTTTTATTGCAAATTGTTTATTTGAGCCTTTGAGCTTTATGTCTTTTCGTATAGGTCTATGGTTTTTGTATTTGTGATTTTTGCTACCTCCTGGTCTGTGCAGCACTTTGGGTCAACAAGAGTTGTTTTTTAATGTTCTTTATGAATACATTCAGGGTTCACACGGTCATGAAATTCCTGGACATATTTTGAAACTAGAAAAACAGTTTTCCAGGCCTGGAAAAGGTTTGGAATTAATCAAATATTTTTGAAAATTGGCTATTGATTTTGTTCATAAAAAAACATGTCCCAAAACATGTCTAACATTACGTGAAATACGTGTGGCCTAATGTATAGGCTACAGGACGTCACGTGACAAAAATAAATAAATCAACAAGTCAACAACACGTTGCACTGTGATAACATTGTTAGCTTGTAGATCTATTATTTTTGTCCCGTGACCCCTTCGCTCGAGTCTGTCTTAGGGCATTGATAGCACACAGGAGTAAGAGCCTCATTATTGCACTGTATGACTGCTATAGGTCTGAAATGTGGTAAAAAAAACTTTGGAAAAGTTAAGGAAAAGGTCATTAATAAAAATATGTGGGAACCCTGTACATTTGACTTGACCATTATGTTTCTCAGATTTGAACAATAGACTACATGATTTACATGAATCCAATAAAAATCTTCAATTTCCTCTCCAGTCTGAACTCCCACCTGGATGTGAGTCTAGATCTTCACTGCATCCCATCCATCAGCTTGAAGGAGGTAGATTGCTTAGACAACGTTGTGCAGGAGGATGCAGAGGAGGACGACATTGTGCCAAAAGGAGACGCAGGGGAGGAGGACATTGTGCCAGAAGGAGCAGCAGAAGAAGAAGACCGAGACGTGTCCGAGGACAAGGAGGAGCCAACGGGGAAGAAGACCCAGCGTGCCTCCTCTGAGGGTGACACAGAGGGACAGCTGCCGGGTCTAAACGGAACAGAGAAACTGGCGTCCATCACCTCTTCTGAGGTGCCGGTGGTGCTCGTCACACAGCAGGACGACCTCGGCGAGGAGGAGGGAGTTGGGAACAGGTTTGTTGTACATTTGTAAACTTGCCTTGTCTCCATGGTTAACATAGAGACAGGACAGGGCTTTGAATCTTCTGTGGTGCATCGGGTTGCTCCAACGATTGAAATTGGCTGTTTGGTTGGCCAGGGCGCCTGTTCACCAGGGAGCAGAACTGAGAGAACTCTAAGCCCACCCGGTGAAAGTCCTCACTGTCAGGTGAAAAGAAGCAGCTGGTGACAGTATGTGTATCAAGGTGACACGTGGTTGTCTACACCCTCCCCATGGACAACCAGTAGGGGTCAGCATTGACAGGGACTACGTGGGCTAATAGGCATAATAATGACAAAAGTGGGAAAGGGGAAAAGAATTACTGAAACTGTGAGTCCTCTGCCTGTCTTTGGGCGTGGGTACTCATGCTGATAAGGTTAACTCAATAAGATGAAATCCACCGAGGTGAAAGGAAGCGTTCCAAAATAAGGGTTTGCAAGACACTGTCAATCAGTTACCATTTTCTTTATTTCTGACGCGTGTCTGTGTCATGCCTTCATCAGAGCTTAAAATGAATACACATTCATATGGTCCCTTTTTTATGGGGCATACAATCAATCATCCCCACCTGCAGGGGGAGGAAACCAGCTAACTCCATTTTGATGCTTTTGCATTTTTTTCCATCAATCAGTGCTATTGAACACCCTTTACGTCTGTGTGTTGGTAAAAAAAATAAAGCTTCTGACAAAATCAGTTAACTCCATTGGATCCTCAAACTTTCTGCTAAACCAGCGAACTCCACCAAAGGCTCCACCCCCTTTTGACCTCCAACCTCATTGTGAGCTTGGAGGTCCATTCAGCTGCTAACATTTTGGAGTTAGCTGGTTTCCGCCCGACAGCAGAGATAAGCATGTCGCAGTGTGTGTCGCTATATTTGAAACCATTGTTTTCCTTGCAGTGATGAAGACCTGTATCGTGGTGCCGAGGAGCTTCCCCCGGCGCAAGTCAAACCGGCGGAACCCGTGCCTCTGTTTGAAATCACACGTTAGTAAATCATAAAAAGTGCAACGACAGCTATTTGTAACATGGAATGCACACTTGTGGTACTTTTTATTCTGAGGTGTGGAATACACACAACAATAGCCCTTTTGTTTCCATCAATTATATTCTCTTACTTTTTACACGTAGTTCCAAAGGTGGAGGACAGATGCAGCTTGGCTCCAGCCGTGGATATTCTGTCCTACAGCGAGAGAGAGTGGAAAGGAAATACTGCCAAAAGTACTCTGATTAGAAAGGTCAGTGGATATGTGGCAATGGCAAGCTGTGTTTTCAGGCTGTGGCTGGTTGTTGTTCTATGGGCTATGTTGTTTTGGTCTCTATCTTTCACATTGTTAAGTTTTATAAGCCTGTTTTGTTCTTGGTGTTTTTAAATATCTCCCAACCTTCAGTGTGTTTTGCCTCCACCAACGGAGATGGTTGGGGTTGCATTTTGTGCCCCATTTGTTCCCCAACTGGAGAACGGACAGACAGATTTTCATGAAATCACAAAGAGGAAAGTCCAACGCGCTTCAGCCAAATTGAATCTTCTTCTTTTTCCTTTATTTATTCAGGGAAACCCATTGAGAGCAAAAGGACGCCCTGATAACAAACATTTGAATCACATTACAATGTCACAACTTTAACAATAAAGCAAAAAAGAAAAGCAGAAGCATAAAACAACATTAAAATAATCGCAAAAGGCGGTGAATCAGACAATACAGTGAGGACATGGATAACAACACAGAGATTTAAGATTCAGATGCAAACAAACAGTGTTATATGAAACCGGTACAGTCACTATGTAGTGTGTCCTCAAGAAGCAACCTGAATGTCTCTATTTAGACCAATCGCACCAGTTTCAGAGAGTCCTGAAGTTTGTTCCATTTGTGTGGAGCATAATACATGAATGCAGTTTTTCCTTGTTCACTGCTCTTACGTGGACTGGTACATCTAATGTGTGTTTGTGAATGTGTTGAGTGACCAGTAACCTTTGGTTCCAAAAGCGAGGTTAGGTATAAAGGAAGTTTACCACAAAAGGCCTTATAAATAAATAAAATACAATGTTGCTCTCTACGAACTGCGAGAGATGGCCAACCCACTTTATCATATAAAATACAGTGATGGGTGAGATAATCATCACCAGTAATAAAACGCAAAGCACTGTGTAGACTGCATCCAGAGGCTTCAGTGTGGAGAGTGAAGCATGCATATACAGTGTATCCCCATAATCAAATACAGACATTATTACAGATTGAACAATAGTCTTTCTGCTGGTAAAAGAAAAACGGGACCTGTTTCTGTAAAGGAAGCCAATTTGACCTCTTAATTTTTTGATTAGGTTCTCCACATGAACCTTAAATGAGAGTTTGGCATCTAGCCAAATGCCGAGGTATGTATAAGATGTGACCAGCTCAATTTGTTCGCCTTTAAGAGTGTAAATACCAGTAAAGGGTTTATATTTGGAGACCTAGTAAATACCATGCATTTTGTTTTGTTGGAGTTTAAAACAAGCTTAAAGGGGTAGTTCACCCCCCAAATAACTTTTTTTCTATTGATTACTCACCCCATGGAGCCTTGAATTCATGGATATTTTTTTGTTTTTGTCGCATTCCTTCCTTTATTATTTGATTATAATAAATTTAGCCCCATTGATTCCGGTAGGAGACACAAATGCATTTGTGTCTCCTACCGGAATCAATGGGGACACATTTATTATAATCAAATTATTGGCTTAGGAATGTGACAAAAACAAAAAAATATCTATGAATTCAAGGCTCCAGATGGTCAGTAATCAATAGAAAAAAAGTTATTTTGGGGGTGAACTACCCCTTTAAGGTTAATTCGAGCCCATTGAAACCTATTGAAGGCAGTCTGCAAATTTGCAGTGGCCACTTCCAGCATTGGGGCAATACTGTATAAAATTGTGTCGTCTGAATATAAAAAACAAAATACCTGGGCACTTCAAAAGAGACTACCCAAATAAAATACTGGAGCACTCAATTGGTCTGCACGTCTTAATAATTGGCAGGGGTGACTTGGCCTGTCACAATTATCACATAATAATCGCCAAATCGCAATTATTTTAGATAATCGCAATAATTGTATTTAATAGTTTGGGAATCCTAAAAGGCAAACAGAAATTAAATTTGTATTCATATGGTCCAATGCTCTATGGCTATGCCAAAAAACGTAATTAAATCATTAATCGCAATTATTTGTATGACAATTAATCGTCAACTTAAATTTTGTAATCGTGACAGCCCTGGGAGGTGACTGACGTCGCGTCTTCCTCAGTCTGCACTCGAGTGCTCCAGTATTTTATTTGGCTTGTCTCTTTTGAAGTGTCCAGTTATTTTTCTTTTTAGATTTTCATGAAAGTGTTAGTGGGAAGTATCAGTAGGCAGAAGAGATGACTCACTTTTCAGTCCAAAATGTCAAAGGTCAAGGTCACATTAGTAAAGGGCAAGGTCAGAATTGAGAACGGATTGGCGAAATGTTTATTAAACTTGATGGGAATGATCAGTATGCTGCCCTGAAGAGAAGATTAACTTTTTGGTCGAGAAGGTAAAGGCCACAATCACGGGCAAGGTGAAAATGACGTATCTCTGGTGGATTTGATTTCATTGAAAATTGCATAGTGTTGACGGTAGACCTAGGTATGCACTCACTCTATTGAGTGCAATCATTCTAGTTGTACTTTTTATGGTGTGGTTCTCAAGCTTTCTAATTTCAAGGACCTCAATCATTCTGAGAGCGTACAAATGGAACCAAATGGACCTGTGAGGGTCCATTTGGTTCCATTTGGTACAATCTCAAAGTAACAGACTTGTAAGGGTCCATTTAGAACCCCCTCAAGGAACCCTGAGTCTGTGAGCCACACTTTGAGAACCACTGATATAGAAGAGGTCCTATGTGTGTGAATTCTTTGTGAGTATTTTTCATATTTTGTGAATTCATAATCTCAGATCCACCATGATCATTCCCTCGATATCAGAGATCCACGGGAAAGCTACTGTATGCCAGTATTAGACCTTGTCTGTACATTTACTGCATCGTTTATTTATTTTGTATCATTGTGGGTGGGGAAAAAAACGAAGCGATCCAAATTGACCTCGTTGTGGTATCTGCTTCCCCTACAGGGCTATAAGGAGATGTCTCATCGGTTTGGCAGCCTGAGGAGGGTGAGAGGAGACAACTACTGTGCCCTCCGAGCCACTCTGTTCCAGGTGCTCTCCAACAGCACCCAGCTGCCTACATGGCTGCAGCAGGAAGACTTTATCATGGTACATATTTACACAGCCAGTGATTGTTTGAACTTGATTGTTTAAGCACTATAGGCTCTACTGTATATCTTTTATTGTACGACGAAGAGTAAAGTTGTTCCGATACTGCTGCCGATACTGCCTAAAATGCTGGTATCGGTATCTGCGAGTATGCCATTCCGATACCACGTCATTTATCACATGATGATATTTCATTTGCAGTCATATTTTGAATGCTTCAGTTGATGTTGCACGACTGTTTTATACTCTTACTGTACTATTTACATTATCATTTTACTAACTTGTAGCTGCACATTAACAATTATTCATGGAATTTGTATTTATTCCTAGATCAGTGGTTCTCAAAACCTTTCATTTCAAGGACCCCCATAACTCTCAGAGTGTACAAATGGAACTATTTATACACTCTCAGAGTTACAGACCTGTAAGGGTCCATTTAGAACCCCCTCAAGGAACCCAGATGGTCCCTGGACCCCTATTTGAGAACCACTGTCCTAGATGTGTTTAAATGACACACTGGTATCGGATCGGTACTCTGTATTGACCGATGCGCAAGTTATGGGTATCAGAATCGGTATCGGGAATAGGTAGCCGATCTACAAGCTTTTCACCTATACAAACATTTGCCTATATGATGTGCCCAAAAAAGGGACAACAGGTTTAAATTTGATTCAATCTGTGTAATTGAATTACACATGCTAAAGATCAGCCTTTTCACTGTAGAGGACTCTTAGGTTCTACTTTCACTTTTGTGTTGTTTTGTGTGTGTGTGTGTGTGTGTTTAGTTTCTACTTCCTCCTGCTGTGACTGACTGACAGACTGTGACTGAGTTTCTTGTTTGTCCTAGTCTAGACTTCTCTGTCTTCTCCTACGTTTTCCCTTTTCTCTTCCTACGGGCTGCGCCCCAGGCCAGTGTAATAACTGGATGGGGGGGCGCACTACAAATACCCAAATACCGAACCCAGGGATTAAAGTTCTCAGCCACGACTGATTTCAGTCATTTGGATTCCATAGAAGCCAAGCATCTTCTATGAAAGCATGTTGCTCAGCTAAAATACCCTATCTACAAAAATTGCCTATCTACAAGCTCAATGCGTCTGCAAAAATAGCCTATCTACAAAAATATCCTATCTACAAGCTCAATGCGTCTGCAAAAATAGCCTATCTACGAACTACATAAATAGCCTAAAAATGAAATAACCAAAAATAGCCTATCTACACTCAGATAGTAGATTGTAGATAGGCTATTTTCGGTAAAAAAAAAAAAATTAGATAATTTGAAGTGGTCAAATTAGCAATATTATGTTTAGAAGCATCTTCCATAAAACCCTAAATGGTCTCGGATAGTTCATAAGAGCAAAGGTTAAAGCCTCAGTCTGTGATTTCTTCACCTGGTTGGCAGTATGTAGAACAGCAGGAACAATGTTACTAAATGTCGTCATTTTACGTATTGTGTTAATTGTTTAGGAAACAGCATTAGTGGGGTGGGGGGGGGGCTTTCACACTGTTTCACAAATCACATAATAGTACTTGGTCATACACATTTTTTTCAGTCGTCAGATTTTATTTTGCTTTATTCCATGTTCTGGACCTATATGTATCATATATTTTGTAATCCCTTTGTGTTCCCAGCTGCCAAAGGAACTGGAAGCCAGGGATGGCCTGGTGAGCCAGTGGACATTTCCTGGAGAGTGCCGGCAGGTGGACGGGACAGGTGATGCCACCCAGCAGCTAAAATACTACATGGAACTCCTCCGAAATAGGGTACTTCCTTCTTATACATCCAACACTGTATACTGTAAACAGTTTGCCGGGCAGAAACCAACTATGTCCAAAATATTAACTTGTTTTTAAAACAACACAATACTGCCTCATCAAAGTTGGTATGGGGACCTATGGTATGGTGAGATACTTGAATATGTCCTTATATTATCATAACTTTACCCAAATATATCTCAAGTAGAGTTAGGAGGTTTTTGACCATTAATGTGGAGATAGTTGTTTTGTCCATCATTGATTAGAATGACGAAGTCAGACGAAAACTAAAAAAACCTACGTTGGAGTTGAACGGCAGTTTGAGGATCCAATTTATAATACTTTTAATGGTTCAATATTTATTTTTATAAAACCCACACACAGACGTAAAGGGTGTTCAATAGCGCTGATTTATTAAAGGTTTAATGACATTCACTTTTACACCACATTCAAAGTCTTTGTCCTGGTCCTTCAAAAGTGTACAAAAAGTTTTAAGTGAAAATTCCATTCCAGTGATCAATGGCAGGTGTTTTTCTCTCACATTTCTAAAGCCTTTTCAACTGCAATGAAAAAAGAAATCTTTGCCTGCGGGTGTCGCTGGTGAGGGATTTTGCCTGTCAATCATCGCCTCTGCTCCGCCCCCCCCAAAGGAAAGGATAGGGGAGGGGAGGGGCGAGGAGGAGAGTGGGCGGGATTATTCGACAGTGACCTCACTGTCGAAGGGCCAAGCTCAGATTACTTTTCAGCCTAATTATTCAGAAAACCCCAGACCACAGAAAATCCACTGAGTGTTTTAAGTTCAGGTTTTTTGGGTGTAATTGAGGTCATAAAACCCCAAATAAAACATTGAAAATAAAAAAAGTGAAAATGAATGTCATGATACCTTTAAAGAAAATAAAAAAGTAGAACAACAGAGATAGATGGTTTCTGCCCAACAGCGACGATGTATTACATGCCTAAAGCTGTATTTTTAGGCCATCCAAAGACGTTTCACCTGCATTGTTTTTGGCTTGAGGCACTCAAGCCAAAATCTTATGTTGATGGCACATTGGCTTGAGTGCTACCATATGTTGACGGCACATGTGTCCTGCCATACTCCCCCCGTATGGCTTTCTGCGTCCTATTACCACAGTCTAATAGTCCTCCAGAGGGTTTAGATATATGGTAGGAACCCTCAAGTTCAAGGAAACTGAACGGTTTAAGTGACGCAAACTACACAACCTTTATACCATAACGACATGGGGCCCCAGGTAACGTTTTATTGGCTCTCGTTACCATTTGAAGCTTGTCAGGAATTTATCGTGCACTTCTTTTCAAAGTCGTGCTTGTTGTCGTTGTGGGTGTATGAATGGACTCTCAGGTTTTGTGGTACTAGCATTGAAGTGTGTGGGGGTTTATTTCTAAAAGCGACATCAAAGGGACTGATAGCACAAGGTTTGTGTTTGTTTTGGTGCTTTTCTGCCTTTATTGATGGTACAGTGGAGATTTGACAGGAAACGGGGAAAGAGTCAGGTGGTGACACTCAGCAGAGGTCCGCTCGACCTTGGGAATTGAACCCGGGACTCGCTGTCAGGTTGCATCAGAGCCTATATATATGCCCCCCCCCCCAGCATAAGTTAAATTAATGAAAAAGGGAGCTGTGGTACTTTTTGAAGAGAATCGGAATCTGTTTAATTTGTCACATCACAGTTACAGGTGTAAAGCAGAGGGTGATTATTTATTCATTTAGCACGCTCAGTCATTTTGTAGTATTCTGTGAGAAGACCTTTTTTTTTTCTGGATTCAAATTCAAAAGTATCAAAAGTAGCGGCTCAAAACACATCCCTTCACGCCGAGTTTCGAGCTTGCGGATCTGCTACTTTTGATGCTTTTGTGTGACACTGTAGTTAGTATGAACAAGTAGGGCATTTATGAAAAAACACAAAAAGTTAATATATGGACATAGGAGGTTTCTGCCCGACAACAACGATATGCACCTGTTATCATGTTATTGATTGAAGAGATTGTAGACTACCCCCCCCCATTTTCCTGTATCGTTGTATGTAACTAATTTATTAAAGAAATAGACAATCATCATGCTAATATTGTAATCTCTTTTATCTTGTCAATAAGTGGCAGGCAGCGGTGGGCTGCTCCAGCGTGGCGGAGCGCCAGCAGCTGTGTGAGCGGGTGTTCCAGGGAGGAGAGGAGGAGCTGGGCCTGCTGGAGGCCCTGAAGCTGCTGATGCTGGCCCGGGCCGTGGAGCTGCACAGCTGCATGCAGGGGGGAGGCGACGTGCCCGTGTTCTGCTGGCTCCTGTTCGCCCGCGACTCCTCCGAGTGCCCCCGCGCCTTCCTGTCCAACCACCTCAGCCGTGTGGGCTTCAGCGGGGGGCTGGAGCAGGTAAACAGAAACCATGTGTGGCATTTGTTCCCTGGCTGAGCAAAAAAGTGCTGCTGTGCACTCGGCCCCCTTTTTATTTTGTTTAACCCAGTGGTTCCCAAACGTTTTAGCTGGAGACCCAAAAGAGAAATTTGATGTCTCCCCGGCACCCAAAGTAGTGAAAATAGCCGATCTACAAGCTCACAACACGTCGCAATGCAACGTGTTGTGAGCTTGTAGATCTGCTATTTTCACTACTTCTTAAAACAATTTTATTCTTTTGAGAAACATTATAATTTGTTTGTAACATTTTTTGTTTTTTTTTAATCTTTTGGGATTTAAAAAAATAACCCTAACCCTAATAGTTAAAAACAAAATGTAGGGAACAAAAAATTATGGGGTATTTACTATTTACTCGCAACCCATAAAAATTTGTCCGCGATCCACATATGGGAAACAGTGGTTTAACTTTGAACTGAATGCCATAGCCACACGTGGCTTTTTTTAACGGCTACACCGCCTCGAACATTTTTTTGTCTGTACGTACATACTATATGTACATACTGTATGTTGCAGCGTCTTGTTAACACCTCTAGCGAGGGGTTCCTCACGCAGCAGCACTGCAGGACAGAACACCGTTTACACAGGAATGAAAACACAACCATAGTTCCTCCCAGATTGGAGGTAATCACAGGGTTCATCGTCAGTTAAACGCCATTCTGCCTTGGAGAAAATACACACATTAGCCACTTATGGCTGCACTCAGTGCCTTTCATGTCCTGCCAGAGATTATAAACTGGATCCCCCACGCCAGTGCTGTAATGTTTTTTTGTTTAGTTTTTTGTTGATTTTACCCCTTTTTCTCCCCAATTTAGTCGTTCTGCAAATCGATTCTTCCCCACACCCTTGCTGTGTTGTCACTGCTGTTGTATCTTACTGACTCACCTGCCAGTGAGGAGCCCCCGCCGGGAGGACGTAGAGCCTTCGTCCTACTCCTCCCGCCCAACACTCCCTGCTGACTCACGCCGCCCCAGCCTGTAGGATTACTTGCAGTTACGTGCAGGATTACGTGCACAATTACCACCCTCCCCAGTCCCCACTCGGCTTCCCTTCCCCGAACACGGGCCAGTTGTGTTAGTGTAGATACCCGAAAAAGCCAGATGCACCACGGTGGATTCGAACCTGTTTGCTTGCTCAGGGGAGATATAGAATTTTGAATCTTGACCTTCAGGCCAAGATTCAGGCCAGATTGGTCAAAATAACATTTATTCACTTGAAAAAAGACCTGCTGGTGGAGAGACTGCCCGGCTGAACTGGCCTATAAGTAGGGCATCTAATCAGCTGTCACAGGTTTCCCCAATGATAATCACACACATAATTAAGAAATATTACACAAGAGTGTGTGCAGCGTGTGTACCGTCATTATTGGCACGACAAGTGATGCCGAGTTCTACTAGCATCACTTAAGTGCCAATAATGACGTAAAGCACACCCTCGAGTGTAATATTGCGGTTACACAACATCTACCATCAGAATTAAACATGTCTTCAAAATGTATTCATATTGTGGGGCAATTTGCTCTCAAAATAACCTTTTTGGAGTGTTATCTCCATTTCCCTGGAATGTTCCCTGTAACGTCGGGTTTGACTTGACACAATAACTAGTCCATGTTTACTCAGCCAGCCCAGACACATTGAGATGGCTGTGAGCTAAATTTGACGTTGTGACTTCCCAAACTGAATCAATACCACACAATCAGATTGTTAGCTCAATCTCATTGTAACTAAGATACCAGCTACAAAAAAGCCTTTAATAATAATATCTAAAATCTATATAGCGCTTTTCTAAGTAAAGAGGTGTGTTTTGAGAGTGGTATTGAAAATTTGGAGGGTGGGGGCTTCTCTGAGAGTATTGGGGAGTGCACTCCACAGGGTTGGGGCAGCAAAAGCAAAGGGGCGTATCGGGCTTTAGCTGGGCCAGACAAAAATCACTACGTAGAGCTATTTCTTTTTAGCTCTGGCAGATTCCCAGGCCATCCCAGGCGACAAAACAACCACTCTATGTTGCAGCCAATGATACTGCACACTAACCTCACTCCGTCAAATGGAAGAAGCTTGCGACACACATTTTGTTTCACAGCGTACTTGCATCTGAGACTCCGGGCGCAGAATCGATGACAGACGGAGTTTCATTTTTTCAAGCTACTAGGCAGGTGATTGGATGATCCCGCCCCTAGCAGCCGCTGATTGGTTCGTATGCGCAGTGGTTCGGGCAGCTTTACTCTGTGAGCAATCCCAGACCCTCCTTCCTGAAACCAAATGCAAATGAGATTTCCGGAGGGAGGGGGGTTTACCAGGCTAACTGCACACATTCATCATGTTAAAATGTTTTTTTTCAGTAAAATATTCTACATCTCTACAAAGAGCGTCATTCGATTATACATCAATCACTGTTTCTTGCATCTATATTATGACACTGGTGTATCGTGGTTCAGTCACAACGTTGCTGCAGCAAACAGAGTCACAAGGACAGATTTTATGAGATTGGGTGTTTAGCCTATGATCATAACTCCTAATACTAATTCATGACACTTACAGCCCCAGGGATAATAGTACACACTTGAGTGCCCTAGTAAAAAAAGTTCACTATATAATTAGGGGGGGCTGTTAATGGTGGCACCACTCTGAGTTATGCGATGTTAAAAATGTTTACCGGCTTTTACCTTGTTACGCCATTTATTCTCCCTGCTCTGTGACTCTTCCTTCTTAGGGGTGTGCCGATATATCGTCCCGCGATATATCGCGATACGTTTTCGTGACGATATGTATCGTTTTGGGAAAAATTCATATTGTTAAAAAATAGTTTTTTTACAATAATAATAATCAGGCATGCAAACAGCCCCAAGGTGAAAAGGGTGACAACATGTTGTTTTTTTTCGGGTCAGGTGTCACACTATTGCCCTATTTGGATTCAAAACTAGCTGAAAGACTACAAGTTTGCATGTCTGAATAATGCAAAAACAGAATTATTTGTTTGCATCTGCTTTTTTTCTCCCCCATATATTTTCATAATAAAAAAGTGCGTATCGTATCGAAATCATATCGAAGTTGTGAGCCCAATATCGTATCGTTTCGTGAAATTAGTGGATTATGGCTGGATTATGGATTAAAGTTCTCAGTCGTCACGACTTTTATATTTTGATTAGGTGTACTGTCATGCTCGTTTGAGTGCGGGTAGAGAGCCTATTTCAACAAATCCGCTCGGTCGGAACTACCTGTTGTATAATTTGCTTTAATCCATGCCTCCTGCAGGTGGAGATGTTTCTCCTGGGCTACACGTTGCAGTGCACCATTCAAGTTTACAGACTGTACATGGCCGACACGGAGGAGTTCCTCACATACTACCCAGACGACCATAAGGAGGACTGGCCGTCCGTGTGCCTGGTCACAGAGGACGACCGCCACTACAACGTCCCGGTCGGAGAGGAGGCTGACCGCCACAACGACGTTCCGGTCGGCGAGGAGGAGGCCGACGGCCACTACAACGTGGTCCCGGTCGGCGAGGAGGAGGCCGCCGAACTAGCAGAGGAGTTCGCCTTGAGCTGATATCAACCACTGTGGAGAATCTCCTGCCATGCAACATAACACTCCTCAGGTTGGTTAACCCATTAAGACCTGAGGCCGATTCTACATATCAACTCTGTCGGGTGGAAACCTCATTATGTCCAAAACTGTTACTGTTCAGGATCCAAATTCAAAAACAGGAAAAGTAGCAGATCTACAAGCTCGCGTTTCGAGCTTGTGTCACTCTGTGGTATGATCAAGTAGGGTGTTTATTTAGGAAAAACACAAGTTAGAATGTGGAGATAAGGCTTCAGCAACAAAATGCCTGAAGAGTTTTCTGAAAAACTTATGTTGCTATATATATATATATATATAGCTCAAATCTAAAATGACACGAATGCTTTCCCGGTCTTAATGGGTTAAGGTCAATACATGTATGCCAATTAGTTTTTTATCACGGCCATTTGAGAGACGCTGCAGAACCTGATTTACCCATTTTGTGCCAAGATATCTGGATCGGGTGCTCATGCCATCAGCTCGATCTGATTGAAATTGGTTTGCCAAATGTGCAAATTTAAGTTTACAGTTGGAAGAAAAAAGCACATGCTACTTCATATCAGGAATGAACTCAAGTCTATAGTGATTATTTATAGAATCTGAACGGTCAAAGTCCGCAAACTACAGTGGTCAGCAGCACAATATCATTGACAACAGAATCTAGATTGTGGGTATTTAACACTGGATTGCTTTTTCTTTTGTTCGTACATAAGATTGTTAATATATATAAGTTTTTCTTTATGTTAAATCATACATTTTACTAACGTGTAAATTAGGTGTGGTGAGTCTGTCAGGACAAATGAGTAATTCTGCAGGATTACTATTAATCACCTGGATTAGTTTGATGTGAGTTGACCTATGATTTGATCAGGTTTAACAGTATCCTGCATATTCAGAGGAAAATTGGAAAGAGACTTGTAAAAGATCAGTCACTTGTCCCTGTGTCAGAGGCATGATTGGTCTATGTGTGTGTGCGTGCGAGAGACTCTTGAAGTCTCTAATATGTTGCCTTTAACCAAGCTGCTCTTGGAGAAAAAAAAACGTGCCAATGTTGCTACAAAATGCTGTCAACATTCTCAACCACCAGCCCCTGGGTTGATCTACAGTAGTTAAAGCGTTGCTTGGTTCTCCATGTTGCCTTAGTAATAATGCACAATAAAGAATGAACATTTTTAATTGATTGGTGATTTTCCCTCCCCTTTTTTTTAAGGCCATTTCCTTACCATTAATCCTGAGCAAGTGAAGGCGATAAGCTAACATTCACAATTATGCCATTTGAAGAAACTTTGTCCTTGCTCTGGTGGTGAAATAAACCTACAGTTTGCTACACCAGTCTTTGAGCCTTTTTTCTACACATTTGGTATGATTGAGGTCTCTTAGACAAGCAAATAATAAAGCAATTTATTTGCCAAATAAGGCCTATACATTATATACAGTACATAATATGACAGTCTGAATACGCTACCAGGAAAATAGAAGTGCTTGGCAAAGAGTAGTAGATATGGACACCCAGACTGCATGGAAAGTGGACAATCATAGTAATATTCATTAATTAACACGCAATGATATATAACGAGGGATTCCTGATCCCTCTGGTCAATTAAATATACATATTGCATCACCCATATAAAACAACAATAGTCTGTACACCATGTTATGTAAATAATTACGATTGCACAGCCCAACAATCCCACAAAAGTATCCCCATACTTTTAAGTCAACCAAGGCTCTGTTGCTTTATCTTATGAAAAAAAGAAAAAAACATAAAATAATGAGCTCTGTATTTTGTCAAGTCCACTACCACTCTAACAGACATTAACTTGTTTGTGTGCGGAGGAGTAAAAGTTCTCCTTTGTCATTTTTCCCTTGTTTTGATTTTTACCAGTAAACACATGAAGGTTTAAATGCAACCCTCTGATGCTAAACTTTTAAGTGAATTGTCCAGAGGATCGGAAGACATCAAGGTATTTACATTGATGAATAAACACTTGGAGGTGTGCATGGCTTTCTTTACAGTGTGCGTCAATGGCAGAGATAGGTCAACATGTAGAAGACAGCGATCTTCTAAAAAGAATAGAAAAAAATAAAATAAAACACTTTTCTCAATATTATTGGTGTGATAGTTCATTCAATGGTTTAAAGTTCATTCACGGGAGGACCTCTCAAAAACGTAAATCATGCTCGGGGGTCCTCTTCCCTTTTCCAGTACTGTAACACTTCTGTGGGTCTCATGGAACCTCTACTAAGCCTCACTGCAGCTGCTCCTCTTCCTCCTGTAGCTCCTCTATCGCTTCCATCTGCGTCCGGGAGCACACCTCGCTCATGGGGGCCGCGTCCTCTCCTTCCACCACCAGATCATTGGACATCTCGTTGTTTTTCTGCGGAAACAACCACAGTGGTGTCAAGAAAGGAATGAGGGGCATGACATTTAAGTAGAGGTTTCATGTTCTCAGAATTGCGGCAGAACTATGGCGTGAATGCCTGTGGCTGTTGCAAGTTTGAGTGATTTGTGAATCATATTTCATCCCACGCATCATGATTTGTAACATGGGAATGTATTTGTCAGGGACACAGGTGATTACTTAATACCATATATTTTCTTCGGCTTCTTCTAGTCGCCCATATTTCTGGAATATGTTGACCTACGATGCTTACTAGGACACGGCTGCAGAAGGCTCCACTTATCGTTCTCACCTGTTGTCTGTAAACATAGCAAGCAGCTATGGCAACCATGGTGGACTCCCCTATGAAACCAGCCAGGAGAGATCCGACCCCGAGCGTGGCCCCGTGCACCCTGAAACACAGATGAGAAGAAGCATCAATATTACTACTCACTCACCCCACCAGCTTATCTGTATAAAGCTATATAAAGAGGAGCTATTATTATCATCTATAGATTCCAATAATATCTGTCTGCCTGCCTTTACTTCTGCATATCTTGAGAACCTGATCGACTTCACACTTGCTGGGTGTATTGCTGAGAAGTCGATCGGTTCTCGAGAAAGTAGCAAGAAGTGATACCAGGAGCCATGCAATCGGCCCATTCCGAACAGGCACGTCCCAAACGGGGCAATGCACTAGCTACGTTAATACAGGGTGTTTTCAATCCCCGTCTCTGTGCTGTGCCACACAGTAAAAAAATCCATCCTTTACAGATCAATTTTTACACTTTCAGAGTGAAATGAACACTTAAAATCGTACTATATCTATGGAGGGACTTATCAGTCAGGCAAAAAAAGTGAGTAATGCCACATGGTAGTAGATAATAAGAGTCGGTAGTAGATAATAAGGTAGGACTCGGCAAAGGACATGAACTGTGCTGCTAGTAGGGATGGGACGATAATCGCTATTATCGTTTATTGTGATAAAAAAAAAGCGCTCACAATAATTTGTATCGCAGAGATTTTAATTTATTGTGAAATTGTCCTCCGTCATACACTAGGATGAACTAGCTTTTGTTGAGCTGCAAATTCAGTACCACTTAAACACACTATACTTGATAAAGACGGACCTGTAAAGAGTGCATTTGGTACGCTCTCATTTCACTCTACAAAAATCGATAGGCCAAAAATAGCAGATCTACAAGCTCACAACGTGTTGCGAGCTTGTAGATCGGCTATTGTTGGTAAACGTTCCCCTCCGATTAGGAATGCTTGGGGTTCAAGTGGTTAACAAAAGTTAACCATTTGAAGTTTTAAGCAATTATTTTTGCCACAATAATCGTGACATGTCATTTTCATATCGTCCCATTCCTAACAGGTGCTAGCGCCCTCTGTACTTACCCCATGTAAGGCAGCACAACCAGACTGATGATGAGGACAATGAGGCGTAGAGCTGAGCTTGGGGCCAGCACAAAGGTCTTTTTCAGGGTCATGAGCCATCCAGTCAGATGAGCCCTAACAGTCACTGAACACAAACACAAAGGAAAGATCACCCCAGTGGCCCAGGCTCCTATGTGGCTCACGGCCAACTTACAGTATATTGTGTCGTATGACTGTTTCGCACGCCGGATATAACGCATAATTTAACTGAAAAACATGACATGATGATCAGTTGCAAATCGGTAATTCTTTCGTTGAACCCATTAAGACCGGGAACGCATCAGTCATTTTTAGATTTCTTTGGCGATTACAAGCAGATATACAAGCTCATGAGCTTGTAGATCTGCAGTTTTTTTGGTGGTTCTCAAACTTTTTTCATGTCAAGGACCCCCGAATGTATTAGTTTGTCTGACAGCCCCCCCCCCATCTCAAAATATGTTGTTCCAGAACCCCCAGAAGCAAAGACTTGAGTTACAAATGTTCACTTTAAAAAATATATATACTCGAAGATTTGCACACAAAAAAATCACGATTTTTCAAAAATAGCAGATCTACAAGCTCATAGTGCTATGAGTTTGAATAGCCAAATTAATCTAAAAATGACACTTGATGCGTTCCCGGGCTTAGTGGGTTAAAGTGTCAAGTGAAAGTATATGGGAGAGGCAGTAGAGGGCAGTTCATAGAACTGAGATGAAGTTCATCACTGAAGAAGGCTAATGTGTACTCTGACAAACGGCCGCATTGTATGACAGAAATCACGTCTGTTTTGTCATTTTGACAAAGTGTACATTAGCCTTGTGAGTGTGGTTTGGGTGTCTTTCTTTTATTCTTACCTGGCACGGGAAAGAAGGAGAAAATTCTGAGCGGAACCACGCACAGGTCAGCGAAAGATTCATCTACTCCGATGATGTCGACCAGGATTTTCTCTGATAAATGAGGAGTCCAAAATATCACAAAGCAGAGCTGGGCAAAACAAAAGAAATGAAATGAATGTAACAGTGCTCACCACAACATGGTCGGACAGCGCAATACGTCCTATTAGAATTCATTGGGCCTCTAGGGCAGGGGTCTTCAACGTTTTTCAGGCCAAGGACCCCTTAGCTGAGAGCGGGATGAAGCAGGGACTCCCACTACATATTGTATAGAATTGTGTTGCATTATGCAACTTTTTCATAGTTAGCTTCATAGACTTGTTTGACAGTACTGTCAATGTGTAGCCTTGTGTTGGATTCATGTGTATTTTCAGGCAGTTAACCACTTAAACCCTCAATACTTGGAAAACTTGTACTTGGTTTGCTCTTTTTTTCCCCTACCCCAAACCTCTTTACTGAAAATATTGTTCCCCTTAGAATAGGGATGCTAGGGTTCAAGTGGTTAGTGTAAAAATGTTCTTATCACACAAAGATTTGGCGTCAACCTGTGGTAACACTGAGGACCCCTAGGGGTCCCGGACCCCCTGTTGAAGACCCCTGCTCTAGGAGTTTCAGGTCAAACATTGGCCTTTTGCAGTAAAAGTAAAACCAAGAAAGAATTGAACACCAGTACAGCTTGTTGTCTCAACAATTAACATATTGTCTCAATAAACTGGTTATGTGGGCCTGGCACTGGAGTACGCCTGCCCAGCGTGCCATGGTAACCAGATCAGATAGAGCATGTTCAGAAATGTGTGTGCCAATACATCATCGGCAGGGCATATTCCAGTTACCAAGTCCAAACCCTCTCACTAGTCACTACCCATCCACCAAGACATAAGCAGCACACTGTGCAGCGGGTTTGCCTCAGGCCTTCTGCATTCCGCCTTCAGGACCTGGCTACCCCCCCATCACCCCCCCATCATCACCACCACCACCAAACCCAAATATTCAGTCGGCAAACCAGAAATACCACTCCAAACTTTCAGATCCTCAAAATGAGAACTGAAGGATACGGAAAATCGCCCATCCCATTCCAAACGTTAAAACGTTTTTTAAATGCCAACTTCAGAATAGAATGCCACATTATAAACATACTCATTATTGTTCAGGCTATTTATGTGTATTTGTGCTTTTAATGTTGCGAATAGAGTAAATATTCACGTTTTTGTAAACTGCCATGTGAATGTACCATGTGAAAAACAACAACAACTTGAAACTACGTACATACTGTATGCAATGTTGCAAAACCACTCTCAGTTCCAGTAAGAAGAAGTAAGAAGAATCCACTCTCAGTTCCAGTAAGAAGCTCAACAATGCCCTGAGCTATGAGATGAATCTACTAGATTCTGTGTAGTCACCTGTTGACATTTCGTCACCTTCGTCAGCCTAGACGTGAAGATTGACAAGATTAATTTGTCTAAACTTAGTTTTTTTTAATAACCACATCGATGCTGAAGCAATTCCGACACACATCAAGTCTGCTTCTAATTTTATGTTGTGGTTAAAATTCTCTGATCTCCCATCTATCATTATGTGAGCAATAAGGAGGGAGGATAATTACTGATGTGTGACGGTGCAAACTAAGCTGCAGTTTCCCCCTGATTCATGCGTGGTTTCCCTAAACAAGGTGAGACATCCACACTCACTCCTGAATACTTTCCACAAACGTGGTTCTCATGACAGAAAATCATTTACTGTACTTCTGTTTTTCTTGCAGATCATGTTTTCCATGATATATATACATACAGTATAATGGTACTGTTTCCAAAACAGTGGGTCGGGACCCATTTGTGGGGGCGGATCCATTTTCATGGGTCGCGAGTGAATATCCTTTTATTTCCTACATTTTGTCAATAATTATTATAAAATATTTTCTAAAGACTTCTGAAAATGTTCACACATTGTCATGAGTTGAAAACAAATTCAAACATTTTTCAAAAATAATTTCTTGATTAAAATAATCAAAGAAATTCCCTAAATTTGAAAACAAATGTTTAAGAAGAAGTGAAAATAGCAGATCCGCGTTGTGCTACGAGCCTGTAGATCTGCTATTTTCACTAGTTTGGGACCCGGGCAAACATCTGATATATGTTTTGGGTCTTGAGATAAAAAGTTTGGGAACCACTGGTATATGGTATTTATGTAGGCCTACTATGCATTTTCCTGAGTTATTTCTATATTCATGTTTCTGTACTGAATCTTTGTTCTGCTGTTGTTCTGTCAGATGCATCCAGGACAAGTCTTGACACGATGGTCATCATCCTGATGTGTTTTTTCCCCCAACAGCCCTGTGGGCCGTACCCGTCCCAGGGTCTATCTGTCCCATCATGACATGCTGTGCCTTGCCACGCCCACACATGCTTGTTTACAACCAGATCTGGCAAGCCAGCCACCCTCCTCTCACTCCACCTATAAGAAAAACTTCCTGTTTTTCCTTTCCACGTTAAGACAACTTCAGCTAATCTGGGGCAAAGTTTAATCTTTTGTTTATTCTAACCCTCATATAATTAATTATATATATATATATATATATATATATATATATATATATATACACACACACACACTTGCTGTCGAGCAGAAACCTCTTAACTCCATAATTCAACTTTGTGTGTTTTTCGTAAATTAATGCCCTACTTGATCATACTACAGCGTCACCCAAAATAGCAGATCTACAAGCTCGAAACGGGGGCGACGTGTTTTGAGCTTGTTGATCTGCTATTTTTTTATTTAAATCCTGAAAAGTAACAGTTTTATTCCACCCGACAGGGACGATACATAAAATCCTCCAGATTATACCTAATTGTGCAAGCACTTCATGGTGCAGTATGGACATTTTCATTTCAAAGCAGATCTTTGAAAATCATTACTCTCTGTACTTGCTGTAAGGTACACTTTGCAAAGACCTTCTTTAATCTGTTAACCGATAGGTTTTATGTGAATACCTACTTTATTAAGCTCCTAAAGCTTGGGTAGTGTCTGTGTTAGCTGGGAACAAAACAAGCGCCACAGCTTCTCACAAATTCCACCCCAACGTGCCTCCTCTCTCCCTTCTGTGCAACCTGAGACCCTGGGGGGGGGTCTGTTAAAGAAACGTGCACTCTGCCATGCCCACCAGTACATTGTGAAACTCGCAAACCAAAACATCAGTGTACCTGTACTAAGCGGCATAATTACAAGGACTTTTACGAGGAATTATGTTGAACATTTCCTTGACTTGCTAGGTCCAATCCAGGGGTCTTCAACAGGGGGTGCGTCCGGGACCCCTAGGGGTCCTCAGAGTCACTATAGGGGGGGCCGCCAAATCTTTGTGTGATAGGATTTTATTTTTATTTTTTACATTAACCACTTGAACCCTAGCATCCCTATTCTGTGGAGAACTTTAGCCAAAAATAGCAGATCTACAAGCTCACAACGCCTCGAGACGTGAGCTTGTACATCGGCTATTTTCGGCAAATGGGTTTTGTGTGGAGGGAAAAAAGAGCAGAGTAAGTACAGAGTGAAAGGTGAAGTATTGTCGGTTTTAACATGAATCCAACACTGTCTGATGATAGTGCTGTCAAACAAGTCTATGAAAAAAGGTTTACACAATTTTATACAATATGTAGTGGGGGAATCCCTGCTTCAGCTCTCTCTCAGCTAATGTGTCCTTGGCTTGAGCTGGAAAACGTTGAAGAGCGCTGGTCTAATCAAGCAGACCGCGTTCAAGAGTGATTTAGTTGGGGGAACATGACAGGGGTCGACTACAAGGAGGCGTGGAAAAGTTATGTCAAGCGTGCCCCCACTGAACACTGAAGGAGGGAATGTCCTAGCTGCTGCGTGAGCGGCGACCATTAAACCTGACCTGCACAACATTGTCATCTTATCCGTTACACAGTAGGAACACAAACATGGCGGGAGAGACAGTGGTGTCCTGGTCTACAGTTGGGTTGTTTTTGGAGAAAGCCACTAAAATCCCAAAGTCTGTGTTCTGCAAAAACATTACATCTCCACTGTTCTGTTTTTATTTTTCATGAGATTTAATATTGTCCCTTTGTGCGGAAGGGGTGAATGTTCCATGTCAACAATGCATGGTTTCCTCTACTCAAGGATATGATTCTGTGTTTCTGAAAAAGGTGATGTTTTTTTGGAGGGAAAGGGGGGGGGGGGGTTTGCGAGAGGAATGGAACTATTGTCAAAACAGCAGACACTTTCCCACAAGCGGGGAAAAGGCGATAGCAACAACAGACCACCTGTTATGGAGGGATTAACACAGCAAAATCAAGTTTCAAGGTTGCCGTACAGTTACTCGTCTTTGAAATAGCTGCATTGTGTCAGGAAATTGCCGCAATTTATTATATCCATCGTGGTGACATTTTTCTAGCATGATGAAAGTTCTGCTTACAGTTTATAGACACATATTCCAAACACATACTGTAGACTGCAACAGTACTATACATAGAAACTAATGACAACGCCTCTTTTCTATTTAAATACCTTCAGGGCACTGACGCTATACTCTGTGCCAGAAAAGGGATTGCAGCACTAAATGTGTGAATAGCGACGATGAGAAGCTTAAGAGCAATCATCTTGGGCACTGATGGCCAAGTGGTTAAGATGCATACCACATATAGGCTCTATTTGCAGCCTGACAGCGAGTCACTTCCCTTCTCTCTCTCCTGTCAATCTAAACTGTACTATCCAAATAAAGGCAGAAAAGACAACAAAAAAGAGCATTCATCTTACCGTAAGTGACAGAGCCAGACAGCAGGCCGTAAACTTTTTAATGTGTGACTTGGTGACGGGGGTGTCAATATCCACCTTATTGCTAGGAGTGTTCTGTTGGTTAGAAGAACAGAACAGAAAGTTAAGTGATACGCAAAACATTGCCGCAGGGCTGCTAGAGATAAATACATTTACTGTAGGAGGTATTAATTTTCACCTTGTCAAAGGCAGGGTATACTGCTCTCAGCTCAGTTAGCCAGCCGTAGGGCATGTGACCCACCGGATACGTGGCCGTGAGTACAGCAACAGCCTGGAACAAACAGAGACGGAGGAACCATAAGTCATGGCACTTAAATAATTTAACGTTCAAAATACCCGGCGTGGCTACGCTGCCAAACTAATGACAAATGACTAAGCAAAAGCATACATAAAAGCCCACGTGCATGTACCGTGTTACTTTCCCAGTGGGCGTGTGGTGTTTTTTTCCCCGCAGGTTTGTGATCAGATAACGGCCTCTGGGCATGTCATTGTCTCACGAAACAACAACAGGCAGTGTCAGGGAACAGTTGCACCACACGGGAATGTTTTCACTCAGTGGTAATCATCCTCTGGGTTTGAGTTCCACATGAATATGGTGAATCACCCAAACCACTGCCAGCCGGTGTTGTGAATGATTTCCAGTTCATTCCGGTAAACAGCTTTGTATTATTGTCTCTAGCAGGTAGGGTCCCTGGAAGCCAGAAAGCTCCAGAGGGAGACCGGCTAACATTTTTGGCATTTTTATCTGCAATAACTTGAGGGGAGAGTCAGCCCCGCTGTTCCAACAGCAGCTTTAAAAGCTCCTAGTAATGATATAATAATGACGGTTCAAGCTTTCATATTAGGCAATAGTGTTTTAACTTTTTGGCTGTTCTGATATACAACAGTATATCTGTCAGCATGTACTTACATAATAACATGCATTGACATGTTCCTACACCGTTATTACCAAAGATAATTTGTATAAATTATCTTTGGTACCAATTTGGTATCAATTGTTTAATGTCAGAATAAAGTGATTCGGGGGAGGCCATAGCTGAGTGGTTAGTGAGCCCGCCTAGGGAGCCAGAGGCCCTGGTTGCCCCAGGTACGATTCCAGGCCACGCCAGCATATGTGTCGATGAAATGAAATGTGTCCCTGAGCAAGACTCTTAACCCCTAATTGCTCACAGGCCCTCATTGGAAACAAGCCCGCAAGGACTTTCATGAACGTCCTGTTAAAAGGAATTATCCTTATCCTTATTCTAATTACACACCTCACAAACAATGACTGCCTCACAAACCTACAAAGCAAACTTAAATGCTTAAAACACGCATCGACTATGGGTGCTGGGCCGATAAGGCTAACATTGAGAAAAGTAGAACCCCCACTCCAGCTACACGAAAAAGAACCAGTTATTTGAAAACAACGTGACAAGGTTTCGACCCTCAAGGGATCTGTCAATATTAACCTGAAGAACATCCCTAGAGGGTCGAAATGTTTTTCTCAATGCCTCACAAACCTACACAGCAAAAACATCAGTGTTAAATGAGAGGACCCAAATGGAACCGTGAGGATACATTTCTGTACTTTTCAGAGTTAAAATAACATTGAGGATTTTGCTGTGTGGCAGTGATACAGGTGTGACCCCTGATTTTGTCATTAACAAAGTTACTATGAAGGAGGTGACAAAACACAACATCTAATATCCTGGAAAAAAATCCAAAAGACAACGCTATGATAGAAGAATTAGCTTACCTCTGTAGAAGCAATGGACCCCTTGAGGTCGCGGGAGACAAAGAGGTTGACGATGGGCCGACTGATACGTTGAGTGGCCAGGATGAGGGCCAGAGGCCACCAGAAACTCAGCATCTTCTTGATGGTGGCATCGCCCTACAGAAATTGAAGGTGTTGCAAGTCGCAGATGTACTCCCAGATAATAATAGGTCACACTCTACAATTCTAAAGGAACACCCATCCTGAGGATGTTTTATACGTAGCATGCTTTATTTAGTAATGCAAGGCCACAATGGTTTCCAATCCCAAATCCCCAGCCCAGAACCTACCCCTACATCCAGTCCACTGGAATCTGGGATGTTGTCATGAACGTTGCAGTAGTAACCCAGACCTACGATAGTGAAGCGGACCAAGGCACCCATATACAAGGAGAGGATGGGGATGAGTAGTGGCTCCACACATTCCAAGTTACTGTGGAGAAGGACGGCCACGAACACAATCTGCCAAAAAAACAAAACAAAGGGACAGCTGTCACCAAACACCACAAAGGAAATGACCCAAAGTGGCCAACCAGTCACATCCACAAGATGAAGCAATTACTTTTTTAATTGTTTTGTTTTCAGTTTAAGTAAGTAAGGTAAAGTAATCAAGGCTTTACCTGAGCCACAACATCAGAGATCGAGGCCGAGCCTACTATGACACTATATTTGTGCTTGAGAAGAATCCCTGCATGAATCCATGCCTGCAAATGACAAGACAGACAGAAATGTTAGCCTTTGAACGCCAAGTCCTCGGATTAAAAAAGAAATAACAATAGGACCATTTTAGATGTCTTCTAAAACCACAAACAGATGATAGGATGCCATCACATATGCGATAGGGAATTCTGGGTGAGAACTAGCAACGGGCGGAGGATTATAACCAACATTTTTCTACACTGACATGTGTCTTTAAAACCATCTCTTCCATAATTATATCTGTGGGCTGCTCGTGCACTGGATCATGGAGGACCCTAATCCAGCCGTATTGTACACTCACCATTGCATCCAACAACGGGAAGGCAGCCAGGTAGAGGAAAGCCTTCCTGGTCTTGAGCCCCACAGACTCATCCACGTGGTGCAGCTTATTGATGATGTAGTAGCCTAAATCTGTGTGAGCTACAAGGAGGCAAAGGCAAGCCAGGGTGACTAAGGTTGCAAGGAAGATGAGATTTCACACCGCTCTTCTAAACATATTGCATACAGTATTAACATATTAACCCAACTTCAGGATTACACAAATGACCACAACAGGGTGTGATTTTAACCCCAAAAAAGAAAAGGCATCATGCATACAGTAAAGAGCAATGAATCATGGGTGCTGTACCGATTTTTTACCAATTGTTTCCTTCCCGATACCTACAACTTACGTATCGGTCAATACTGTAACTGAGTACTGATCCGATACCAGTGTGTAATAAAAAGAAATTCCTTGAAATTAAGAAGAATTAAGAACCACTGATCAAGGAATTAAAAAAAATGCCATTAATAATAGTTAAAGTGCAGCTTCAAGTTAGTAAAATAATAATGTAAATAGTACAGTGAGAGTATAAAAAAGTTGTGCAACATCAACTGAAACATTCAAAATATTACTGTAAATGACATATCATCATGTGATAAATTACGTGGCATCAGAATGGCATACTCGCCGATCCCGATTATACCAGCATTTTAGGCAGTATCGTCAGCTTTTCCCATACTGGTATTGGTATCGGAACAACTAAAATGTGTGTCAGTTGGCACCATTTGCACCATTGCATTAAGTATGATGTGATGTGTTGCTTCGACACGCACCTATGAGGATGTGAAGGACGAACGCGATGGCGCCGGCCGCCACCATGCAGAACACGGCCTTTCTCCTGTCCCTCCTGCTGTTGACGAACACCAGGCCCACGTTCTTGAAGTCGCTCATGGGTCCCGTGAAGAACTTCATCAGAGAATAGGCCAAGCCGTAGCTGGCCAGCATTTCAACTGCATCCTCCTTGACTGTGGCTATGCCCCTGTTCAGAGCCTGTTAAAAGAGGGGTGGTGGTGAGTGAGAGACAGAGGGGGAGCTGTGAGGGAACGTAAGGGACAGGCAAGCACACGTGTAAGGGAGAAAAAGAGAGAAGTGCAACAGAGACCACATGACCATGACTTAGCCCATATTTATCTGTCCACAAAAGAGACATTTGCCTTTTCAAGATAGAGCCCAAACTTAACTGAAATGTGTTAGGGAGCTGAATCTGTGTGTCGATAGCGAGGACACTAAAGAAAACACCTTTAGTTATTGCAAACAGCAATGTTGAGTCAACATACTGTCAGTGTCAGCTAACACAATGGTTCTCAACCTTTTCATGCTGCGACCCCCCAAATATAATCATATTTGAACTAACTGGGGACCCCCCCACCCTGACAAGCACTTGGAATTATAAGAGTTGAGGCATCACATTTTGTTTGACTCAGTTCCACAGATGAATATTGTGAAAATAGCAGATCTACAATCGTGTTGTGAGGCGAACTTGTAGATCGGCTATTTAAAGTTTGTAGTAGTTTGTTGATTACTTTTTTGCGGGGTGTTAAAAGTCCTTCAATTGGCACTTTACTGTCATCTGGGGTCGGACCCCCCAAAATCATGTGGGGACCCCCGTGGGGGTCCTGACCCACAGGTTGAAAACCACTGACTAACAGATATATAGATGGAAAGGCAGCTCTTGAGCAGTATGTGAACACACAGGCTATATCACAGGGTAAAATAAAGTAACTTCTATCCAATTTTGCCTTTTAGAGAACATCCATAACTAACAGCTGCCCTTTTCCATTGCAGGCAATGTGTGCTATTTATACCAGCCGGCACACACGGCCATTACATAAGAAGCATAATCCCAACCTCTCACTCTGAGCCTCAATGTGTTTTATTGTTTTACAAAGATCTATCTATCCATGATGTCTACATGGGTACGAGCTACGAGGAACGACTCAGCCACAACAAGATCAGTCATCTGGCCGAAAATGAACAAGATGTCACATTTTCTGGTCCCACACAAATGTCACAATCAACCACAAGTGGTTGGTGTTTTTTCTATTTTTTTCCTTTTATGCCCTGCAGACAGAGTGGAATCTGGCTACCATTTATAAATAGGTCTTTTCAGGCCGTGACCCTCCAAAAATAATCATATTTGAAATGGGGACCCCCCGCCCTGACAAGCACTCAACAGATATACAGATTTAGTGATGAATGAAATGGCAAAGGAAGGAATCACAGGAAGGCTGTAGCCTGTTCCTCCCGCGTGTGGTGTTAACATGCAGAAGATGGGGTGTACAGTTAGGCTACAGTAGGCTACAGTACAGTAGGCTACAGTTAGTACATTGGCACTGCTGCGGTTCAAAGCCCGGAATGCTTTAGATGTTAGCAGCTATTGTGTTGCGGATACCTTCCGGGTTTGCCAGAATAAACAAGGGCCTTCCTACAGATTGAAGATCTCAACATATGCATTTCCTTCCTATAGCAATAGCCTCACTGTGTGTGGCCCTAATATCTAGACATTTAAGACCACCATAGCAAGCTAGAGCATAAGGTAACGGTTCTCAGTGTCATCATAATGTCAGCACTTTAACCTGGCAGGATAAATCAGGATTAAAAATAGCTCATCCCCGCATGATCCTACAGGGTGCTGTGGTGGTGGATATATACTGTCAGTATATGACGGTGTTTCAATTGGACAGCAAACACATACACACACACACAAAAAAGATGCCGGTGCTCAGCTAGGCTCGTCGTCACTAGGCAGCTGTTCTGTGCGACAAAAAAAAAAAAAAGACCCCAAAAAAAGGAACCTTATTCTATGAGGCAGAATAGCCGTTAGGTTAGGTTTAGCCACCCGACAGCAATCTGCGATCAGTGCTGCTTAAATGACTGACGCACAACAAGACGCACAACAGATGAAACGTTTGGCTGTTGTCATTATTTGTTCTAGTACCTGTTCTCCTAGGACTAGGTGACGGTCTATGTAATAACGGATCTGGTACCTGTTCTCCTCGGTCTATGTATTAACGGTTCTGGTACCTGTTCTCCTAGGTCTATGTATTTAATGGATCTGGTACCTGTTCTTCTAGGTCTATGTATTTGATGGATCTGGTACTTGTTCTTCTAGGTCTATGTATTTGATGGATCTGGTACTTGTTCTTCTAGGTCTATATATGTGTGTTTCTGGTACCTGTTCTCCGAGGTCGATGGCAACGTTGGTGATGGCCAGCGGCACCAGAAAGCGGATGAGAGGCCAGTAGGGAGTGAGAGATGGAAACTCCACCATGGTACAGCCGGTAGGACAGGACGACGGGCATCTGCCTCGGTCTGGTCTCGATGATGATGGCGGTGGGGGGTTTAAACGGATCACACAAGGACGGGATGTATAGCGGCGGCTCTAGATCAGATGATGTGTGATGAAGAAGCACTTGTTGTATCTGTATTAGTGATGATAAAAAGCGGATGATTCAACTGAACAGACGCTCCTCCTCCGGCGGCTTATGGTTGTTAGGAGGAAATGCTGCTGCTTCGATGATGATGATGATGATGATGATGCGCGCAGGCGGCGAAGGTCAATAGAAATGAGCGCATCTTCTTCAGGACGAGGGGGAATAACGATGTGACATGAAACGAAGCCTCAAATCAATCCGATTGTATCCGATATTCGATCCTCCTATGCCTGTCCCCGGGTTGATCTCACAACAATACACATCACATGTGTTCCTTCCTTCCAAAGATCAGGGTGTGTGTGTGTGTGTGTTTTCGTCGTAGCTATATGAATGTGTGTATGCGGCCCGTAGCTATATGTGTGAATGTGTGCGTTTTGCGGCCCGTAGCTATATATGAATGTGTGTGTGCTGCTGCTCGCCTCGCCTCGGCATCTCATCTCCTCCTCTCCTCGACCCTCCCAGGCTAGCGCTCCAACCACCAAACGGTACCGCACGTGACACGTGCTTTGACAGATTCGCACCGGCACGTGACATCATCTCTCGCTACAAGTCCAGACGGTGACCGGAAGACTCGCCCCAAAACACGCTAGCCCCCATTTCTTCTTCTTTTTTTCGCGGACCGGACCGCTCGCCCCCTTGTATTTGTTTTACTGAGGATAAGTTTAGAAATAAGTTTAGGGTTAGGCATAGTTTTACTGAGATTAAGTTTAGGAATAAGGTTAAGTTTTGGCACCGTTTTACTGAGGTTATGTTTAGGAATAAGGTTAGGTTTAGGCATAGTTTTAGCTCCATAAAGAACCTCTCACTCCGCTATAGAGCGTCGCAGTTCCCGCCCACTTCCGGTTTTTTTTGGTGCCGGAAGAGAAAACTCAATGCATTTTTCCATTGACATTTCCAAAAATATTCATATCTATTAATTTAAGCCTCGAATCAAGCCATCATGAGAGGACATGAATCATGACCATAGAACGTTTTTTTCTGTGATTTTTATTTATTTTATATTTAATTATATGATATACTATATTTAATAAATACCCTTTGTTTTGCCGTTTAAAAAAAAAAAAAATCACAGAAAAAAACGTTCTATGGTCATGATTCATGTCCTCTCATGATGGCTTGATTCGAGGCTTAAATTAATAGATATGAATATTTTTGGAAATGTCAATGGAAAAATGCATTGAGTTTTCTCTTCCGGCACCAAAAAAAACCGGAAGTGGGCGGGAACTGCGACGCTCTATACAGCTCCGAGATGAGGTTCTATGTCGTTACCTTCCAGAATCGGGTATACGTCCGCCAAGGCTCCGCTGTTTACCCTTTTGTATACGTCGTATCCCAAAACTAATGATAGATTCCAAGCCGCACGGATGTTTAAAGTTTGGAACGGAATGGAAAATTTTAGGAACGGAGCGAAACTACCCATTTAAATCGCTTATTTAGTCAGCCTGTGGCCATGTTTCCCATTGTAGCCAAACCGGGAGCAGTACTGGCAGCGGACGTAGGGGGGTTTTCCGGGTTGAATGGGAAACATGGCCACAGACTGACTAAATAAGCGATTTAAATGGGTAGTTTCGCTCCGTTCCTAAAATGTTCCTAAAATGTTCCATTCCGTTCCAAACTTTAAACATCCGTGCGGCTTGGAATCTACCATTAGTTTTGGGATACGACGTATACAAAAGGGTAAACAGCGGAGCCTTGGCGGACGTATACCCGATTCTGGAAGGTAACGACATAGAACCTCATCTCGGAGCTGTATAGCGGAGTGAGAGGTTCTTTATGGAGCTAGCATAGTTTATACTGTCTGAGGTTACGTTTTTGGAATAAGGTTAGGTGAAGGCATAATTTACTGAGGTTACGTTTAGGAATATAAGGTTAGGTGTAGGCATAGTTTACTGAGGTTACGTTTAGGAATACCAGGTGGCGAGGTGACCGTTCCGAGGTCGTTGGATTTGCCCCGGGACGACTGTGTTTTGGGGCGAGCGTTTTGGTATTCGTCCAGACGGTAACAGGAAGAGTGGGCACCTCGATGTAAAATTTATAATTTTTCCACAAAATGTTAAAAATAAATAAAGATATTTGGAAAATGTTTTAAGTAAAGTAAAGAAGGACATGATTAGAACATGCTTAAACATTCCACAATTGACGTATAATTGCTACAAAAGCTGTAGGCTATATCCAGTCATTTTGGGGCATAAACAAGAAGTTGAAGGATACATTTAGGTCTCATAATGATGTACTGTGCATACATCATGTATACTTTACATTAGTTAAGACCATTTTTCAAATATTATTTTTTAACATTTACATCTACAATCAAATGAATGCTAACGCAACAATTAGCAACACATTTGAAGAAAAAAAATCACACCCAGTGTGAAGTGGGTGGTGTGGTCACAGTGGTCATCACAGTGATGGAAGTTCACTTAAAGAAAAGTAATATTGTGGACCAACCATTGTACACCCCTAACTTTAAAAAAAACCATAAATGTGTTTTTTTTAAGTGCATAGTCCTATTTATAGGGCTATACACATGTGTCATGTTTCACTAGCCAATCACAGTCCTGAATAGACTGTGATTGGCCAATCACGGTGCAGGGTTAGGGGGGTACACTGGTGGCCAATCACAGCGCAGGGTTGGGGGGGTGCAATGGGTGGGGGGGTACAATGGTGGCCAATCACAGTGCAGCGAATGTCCAAACCTCACATATAGGGGCGGTTTCACCGCCCCAAAAAATCCTATCACACAAAGATTTGGCAGACCCCCTGTAGTAACTCTGAGGACCCCCTGTCTGTCTGTCTGCTGTGTAGAGCCTGTCTCTCTGCTGTGTAGAGCCTGTCTCTCTGCTGTGTAGAGCCTGTCTGTCTGCGGTGTAGAGCCTGTCTTTCTGCTGTGTAGAGCCTGTCTGTCTGCTGTGTAGAGCCTGTCTGTCTGCTGTGTAGAGCCTGTCTGTCTGCGGTGTAGAGCCTGTCTGTCTGCTATGTAGAGCCTGTCTGTCTGCTGTGTAGAGCCTGTCTGTCTGCTGTGTAGAGCCTGTCTGGCTGGGGTTGCTATGATGATCAATTTACCATATTAGGGACATCAACAGGCATCGACTTCCTTGATTGGCCAGCCCGACCCATCAGCGGATTGGTCAAACTTTGCATGACACTTGTGCCAATGAACCAATATAAGTGGTAGAGCACACTTTAGGACTCCATTCTGTTACACAACGAGACTTGAAGAATCTAATTTGATCCCTGGAGGAGCTGTTGTGAGATGTTCTACTGGACGCTGAATCTGAACAGAGGACCAGTGTTAGGCGATCAAACTGCTGCTGTTGCCGTGGGAGACAAAGTCTACTCATTTGGAGGGTACCGTAA
This sequence comes from Gymnoscopelus braueri, assembly GCF_963280865.1. Lineage (NCBI taxonomy): Eukaryota > Metazoa > Chordata > Actinopteri > Myctophiformes > Myctophidae > Gymnoscopelus > Gymnoscopelus braueri. The sequence continues at coordinate 19,681,316 of NC_137623.1, read as the reverse complement.
CATCAACAAGGCTCGGATTGATGTTCACATCTTCAACACAGTGGCTTTACGCTGGAGGAAGTTGACCCCAGTGACAACCGGAAGAGGAGAATTTCACATTGAGGTTCCATCCAATCGCAGCGGCCACACAGCTGTGCTAATAGAAGATATGATCTACATCTGGGGGGGTTATGAATATGACACAAGGGAATACCGCAACGTGTATGCATTTGATGTCGACGCCCACAGATGGTTCAAGCCCAAGGTTTCTGGAACTGTTCCAGAGGAGAGGTGGAACCACACAGCCTGTGTCTTGGGGAAGGTCATGTATGTCCATGGAGGACAGTTTGGGCTTGTATACTATAATGACATCTACAAGTTGGACACCATCACAATGGTCTGGTCTTTAATTAACACCAGAGACACTCCAGAATCTCTTCCATCACATCACTCTGCCACCATCATCGGGACAAAGATGTTTGTATTTGGGGGCGGAACTTCCTTTAACAACAACAACAACATCATCAGAGTGTTTGACACAGAGACCAACTGCTGGCTGAACACACCTTCTGCACAACTTCTTCCAGAAAGACGCTTTGGTCATTCAGCCTTTACCTACAATGGAGAGTTGTACATTTTTAACACCCTCAATGATCTGTGGAAATTCAGTCCAGAGACCTTCTCTTGGAAGAAGGTTGAGCCCAAAGGGAAGAGGCTGTGTGGGATGTATGGGATGTGCTGTTGCATTGTGGGAGATCGTATCATCCTCTCTGGAGGAGAAGACGGACCTGATGATCTGTACATGTTAGACTTAAGTCCTAGTCTGAAGACAGTATGCAAGCTAGCAGTTATTCAGTACGATCTGGACCAATCAGAACTCCCACACGACATCAGGTGGGAACTGGAAGCCATGACTAACAACAGCAGCAAATAAATAATATAAATAAGACGGGGTCCAATAAGGGGCGTGGCCTCATGTGGATGTCACACTTCATGTGACCAATCTGTGACGTCAGTCAACTATGACATAATGACTCCATATTTGGGCAAGGTTTCTATCCCGATCTGACTGCCATTGACTTCCATTATAACATTGAAGTTAAGTATATCAAATACAAAAGGAAAAAAGGCAAGGCTCCAGCCTCATCCAAATTCCATGTGAGAATTCAAAAAAATAAACCAGACATTGTTTATGTTTTAAAATCACACCCAGTGTGAAGTGGGCGGTGTGGTCACAGTGGTCATCACAGTGATGGAAGAAGTGATGGAAGAAGTGATGGAAGAAACCATAACTTTAAAAAAAACACATTTATGGGTTTTTTAAAGTTATGGTCCTATTTATAGGGCTATGCACATGTGTCATGTTTCCCTAGCCAATCGCAGTCCTGAATAGACTGTGATTGGCCAATCACAGCGCAGGATTTGGTGTGCAAATATCCAAACCTCACATATAGGGGCGGTTTCACCGCCCAAAAATTACATGAGTCTCATGTAATATTTTTTTCTCCATCAAATGGTCTCATGATGAGACCATTTAGGCTACTGCAACTTTATTGTCACACTCAAAGATACAGTATAATTATACTGATACAGATTCAGAAGGATGCTATATTGCTATAGGCTTTCTTGGCTTGGAAATGTATGGCATTTCTCTAGACAGAATAGAAATGACACTTTATTGAAGGGAGTCAGGAGATAAGGCGACAGTGCAATACCGGCTCCTGCTGGACAAGCCAGGGCCACATTTGTCACAGCTCATCTGTAGCAACTTGGTCCTGTCTTGTCTAGTCTAGTCGAGCAGGAGCCAGTATTGAACTGTCAATTTATCATGTCCTTATCTCCCTGACAGTTCAACCTGTATATTCACACAAATAAATCTGAACTAGATTACTAATATGCAAAACATCATATAAACAGTTTGAAAACAAAAACTAAAATCTGTACAGTAAACAGGGGGGGGGGGCTAGGCTGGGAACACAACCTAACAGAAATCAGAAAGGGTCAGTCTGCCTACTTATCCTACAAGATCTCCCTCTGTACAGCTGATTCAAATGAATGATCACTGGCTCTTGACACTTGCTTATTATGCAAGCTTGGAAGCCAATCTTGGCCTAGCAGGACAGATCCGTATTGAACACATGACTAATAGATAGAGATGATGTGTACCGATTGACGAGACACAATCTGTAGGAGTAGCCTAGCATTAAAAAAAAAAATGTTTTACAAAAATCGGCCTCCTGGTGGCGCTAGAACAGAAATATGCCAGTCTGGTCACAGAAATCGCCACTGACACTGCCACAAGTGTCCTAGGGAGCTAACTGGGGAAAAGAGAGTGAGTGAATTGTGGGCGATCACTACTTCTTGTTGTTGTCAGTCATTCAATTCATTTGAGGGATCAAATCAGTCAACAATAATGTGAGAACACAACCTGACAGAAATCTGAAAGGGTCACATTAGTCTGCCAACAATGTCAATCTGATCACCCTCCACACTCTGATTCAAATGAATGATCCATGCTTATTAATTATCAAGTCACTTACCAAGCACCATTTAATCCACATGCAGAGATTCAGGTGTCACAGTAGTAACAGCAGCCAGTCCGAATGAAACACAGGACAGGAGTTAAGCTACTGCCAGAGCAAGTGTCAAGAGCCATTGATCATTCATTTGAATCAGCTGTATGGAGGCAAGGGAGATCTTGTGGGTTAAGTAGGCAGACTAATGTGACCCTTTCTGATTTCTGTCAGTTTGTGTTCCCAGTTCCCACATTATTATTGACTGACAGGGATCATTCAAATGAATTGAATGAAAAGTGATACCAATTTTGTGATAACTCTGTAGATCCTTTAATGCAGTTTTATCCTTTAATTGCATGTCTGCTTGTGGGTGTGTGTAAACTACAACAACAATGACTGCACTAAATTAGCAAGGGGGATATAATGGGTGGCATTTTATCATTAAATACTCGAGATCCAGTGAACCCAGGGGGGGTCATACCTATGTTCCGGTACGGTCCCAACACAGGGTGTTCAAGGTTTGTACATCTCTGCACCATGCAACACACAGGTGCTCAAGACTAGTCCAGGGAATGGCAAAACGTTTAGACATTTAAAATGACTATTAATGTAATTAATGTTACAGTAGATGGCTCTGACTGAGATTCAGGCTTTTTTTGTATGTCCAGTTCAGTGCCTTCGTCTATGGTCCCACGTGGAAGAGGTTGGCCTCCGAAGGTGGTCTATACAGGGGATAGGTGGTGATTATGTGGTCGCCAGCCTGATCAGGCTTGCCACACTAGCTTTAGCTTGGTTTGGTTTTTGGTTTTGAGGCTTTGTGCCGCTTTAGCTTGTGTCTCTATGTACAGGGCCTTGCAGCACTGTTTGACTAAAGCTATGGCAAGGCTATGTTGCTCAGCCAACAACAACGGATTAGAGTAGACATTTAGCTAAATAACCAAGCGATCAGCGAGAGAGTCCCTGCAAAGAAGAGGCAGGCTGTTTCACTCTCATTAGTCCATTTGAGAGTTCAAACAAAACACATTTTTTCAGCCTGAATATGGTAGGCCCATGATAAAAAAAACATAAGGGTTTAATAGGGTTAGGGGCTAACCCTATTTTTGGGGCTTTTCTGCCTTTATTGAAGGCACACAGTAGAGCGAGAGAGAGATGGGAAGTGACATGCAGCAAAGGTCATCACGCTTTGGAATCAAACCTGCAACTCGCTGTCAGGCTGCATTAGAGCCTACATGGTATGCACCTTAACCACTAGGCCAGCGTCGCCCCCAGGCCCATCATCATATTGAGACATTCCTTGTTACATTCCTATGTCATCATACACATGGAGTAAAGTGCATCCAATGACCTTTTAGTTATGGGATTGTTTCAGCAACACTTGACTGTACCACCATCTATGGGTTGTACTTGCACTCTCAAGCAACATTTAAAATATTTCGTATTTGATTTGTTAGTTATTTTTGTTCTTTTGTATTTGTTTTGTTTTGGGGGAGATGATTTAAGTTTCTACTGTTGTTGTTGCTGGGTGGTAGGCCTACTTGGTTGCCTGATGCTGCCTATCTTATCTTACACAATTAGGTGTAAGATAAGGTCAAGAACTTCCACAGAAAAGAATCTCAAGAAGGGGAAGTGTGCCGGATTGCCTTAGTTATCATTAACATGAGTTTAATATAGAAGGGTGGATAAAATGAGAGAAATTCTCAAAAACGCTCTGCTCACTAGCATAATATTTCACATTTCAGTCATTATTTAAGAACATGTGTCCATAGACAATTGGTTGAGAAACAGTCTTATAAATGGTTATGCGTATTTTAGTTCTTATAATTATAATCATACAGCTGATTATAAATAATGCATTATAGACATGGGATGCATAGCAAGTTTTACCCAAAAGACTAATCTTAGCCCATATCCCCACCCAACACAACAGTGAGATTTTAACTGGAACACGAACACATGACACCTTCATATGTCTTTCCGGTTCAAATCTGCTGCTGAGCCAATTTATATATTTATTTAGAGTATGCAAAGTCCTTGAGCAAAGCATTTGCCTTCTGGTCTGCTGTGTCAGCCTGTGTGGAGGATGACTAGTCCTCCTTTTAGTCTTTGGAGAGGGCAAGCTTCAATAATGTGCTCCATTGTTTGCTCCTCTCCACAAGCACACAGTGGGCGAGTGCTGCTAGCTGCCCCATTGTGAAGGCTGGCCAAGCAGCGGGCAGGGCCACGTCCGGTCCTGAATCTATTAAAGGTTGACCACTGTCTCCTTCCTTGGGAGATTGATGCCAGGGACCTGTTGGGTAGGGTCTGACTGTCTGACACCAGGTGTTTGTTTGGGACCTCCTTGGACTCTAATTCCTTTTCCCAAGCTGATCAGCTGGTGGGGTGTTTTTCCAAATTGGTCGTCTCTAGATCAGGGGTTTTCAAATTATTGTGAACCAGGGACCACCACCCTGACTAAGAATCGACCTGGGTACCACTTTTGTGTTGGGTAGGGATATGGGCTTAGATTAGTTTTCTGGTAACACTCGATATGCATCCCATCAATTATAACACTGTTCAACCAATGGTCCACGGACTACTAGTGGTCCATGGCATAATTAGGTATGCAGGCGGTCCATGGGATAAAATAAATAAATAAGTAATACATAGATTATACCATTGTTAAATGTATTAAAATATGTTTAACTAATAATACTTAAGTCAAATTTAAGAAAGTATTTGATTTAATAGGGGTGGTGTGGGGGGAAAAGCTATAGGCGTGGTGGGGAGCTTAAAATTAAATAATGAGTGTTAAGGGCTTGATATTTGTTGCACACCCTTCTTGAGATTCTAACTCCCTTTTCTGTGGAACTTGGTAGATGGGGAGAGGCTTTGGAGCATTGTTGAGTAAATGTTACTCCCTGAGCCAATCAAATGAAGCTACTGACAGGAAATAGTTATGCCCCCTTCTGGAAAAGGGAACTACAGCTATACACAGAGCCAATTTGCTTGGTAGAAACAAGTAAGAGAATACACAATCTTTGCCAACAGATTACTCCAGATACCACAAACACACACACACCAATACATGAGGCAACTGTCAAGCGCCAAGTCAAATATTCAGGCAGGTAAATGAATTACTAAAAATATATAGGCTTATTATTATCACGCCAATGCTCTCTGAGCCTGGATGTGTATCGACAACATAGGGCTGGTTATAGAGCCTCTATGATGCTGTTCTCGGACACATCAAGACGACACATGAAATGATACATCAGCTGTCTTAGAAGTGCCTCACATGTAGGCACACCAGCGTACACAAACAATTGAATGGCACTATGCCATTTGGGAATGTGGAGCAACAACCTCATAGCATCATTATAAGCCACTCTGAGCCTCTGCAGTCTGCATACTCCTCACTATGGATGGGGCGATATAAAATGTCACAATTATTGTGGCAAAAATAATTGCGATTAACGATAATCAAAATATGCTTAAAATTTAAATGCAGACATCTCTATCCAATCATCAGTGAGGACATGACCACGGTATTTTATTTCCTTGCATATTATGAGAGGACTATCACACAATTGAAAAGCAGGGAAATATAATTTCCTGTCCTCTCTGCTTCTCACGATCATGAATGATGTTACTTTTTTTAGGCATTATATTTTATGTCAAAATCTCTACCATACTGTTTGCAGATCTTCAATGATTGTTGAAGCCCAGCACTGTATAGAGTAGACTACAATCAAATCATCAGCATACATGAGAAGATTAACAACAGTGGCACCCACAAGACAACCAGTGTTGCATCCATTCGACTGTTTTGACAGGTCATCCATAAACGTTAAACAATTTCATAAATAACTTGGCATGATTAACTCTATCAAATGCTCTAGAAGCATCAATAAAGCACAAAAATACAGAAGAATTCGGGTTTCTAGATTTGGCAACTCCTTTAAGGCATATAATACATCAAATCAGTGCTCTGTTTTCTTTTAAACCAAAACGGATTATCAGTAGTAGTGAGAACACGCATAAACAGGGACTGGGTCGCAAATTAGCCTTGGCTATTAAATCCCATATACAATGCAACGGTTTCATGTTTTATAACTTGATACCTTGTTTTTTTGTATTGTCCCTGTCAAATAAACATATATATATATATATATATATATATTAAAAAAAACATCTCCAGCCTAGTTAGGAGGATTCTTTCCAATATTTTGGACATAATACTGGCAAGGGCAATATTTCTTTAAGGCCAGGCACCAACAGTACAGACATGGATTTAGGAAGGACACCATGAACCATGAGACCTGGCTGTGAAACACATAGCAAGCAGTGGGCAGAGCCTAGCTGGCAACCTGTAGGTGTTCTGCAGTGATACGATCCAAGCCACAAGCCTTGTTATTGTCGAGAAACTTGATGGCAGCAGAAACATCAGCTGATTTGACTACCATGTTTGCAGAAAGGTCAACATTTTGGATTACCAGTGGTGGAAAGTAACTAAGTACATTTACTCAAGTACTGTACTTAAGTACAATTATGAGGTATTTTACTTTACTGGAGTACTTCCAATTTTCAATCATTTTACTTCTACATCTCAAAGGAAAATATATTTTTCACTTTTACTCCACTATAATTATTTGAAAACTTACTGGTCTACTAAGTAACTAGTAGTTACTAGTTACTTAGTAGATTTTGATTATTATTACATAACCACTTCAGACCTATATACTTTGGCAATTTGAAAATAGCAAATCAATAAGCTCACAGCATGTTGCTTTGTGACACATTGTGAGCTTGTAGATCTGCTATTTTCAAAGGATTTTTTTTTACATTTTATACATTTGAAAACATGTGAAATGGGACCTTCTGCATAATGAGTACTTTTACTTTTGTTACTATATTTTGACGCCAATACTTTTGTACTTTTACTCAAGTAGATTTTGAATACCGAACTTGTACTTGTAACACACTATTTCTACAATAGGGTATTGATACCTTTGCTTAAGTAAAACATTTGAGTACTTCTTCCATCACTGATTACCACTGCATTGCTTTTAGCACAGCTAAAGAGATAACATTAATGCTCCCGCCACACTTTAGCTATCTTGTCTTGGCCACAGACACCCTCAATATCAGATGATAAGGAGGTTTTAGTTATTCATAACCCTGACGTCTTTCCAGATGTCATCCTAGTTGCTTTTTTGCAGCTTCCTAGCAAGCGAATCAGCTCTCTCGAGCATGTTTAAATGTTGCTTCTTTTTTTTTACTCAAGCAAGACCCCCTGTCTAGGCCTACCTGCCTCAGACCAGAGTTTAAAAGCCTCTCTGACTTCAGAGTGTTGCTCAGCCACATTCCACCCAGGTTTGATGTTAAAAACCTTGTTCTTATAGGCTATTAACAGAAGGGCTCACTAGAGGCAATTAAAGCTGACACAATTATTGGCACACAGTTCAGTAGCATGATGTGGGTACAGTTCATATAAAAATACCTTCTAAATCCTAACCTACGTTTTTTTAATTCAAAATATTTAAAGAAAGTCATGTTGCTATGTATCGTCTCTGTCGGGTGGAAACCTCATATGTCCAAAACTGTTAATCCTGAATAGTACTATTCAGGATTCAAATTCTAAAGTAGCAAAAGTAGCACATCAAAACTGCTCAAAAAAGCTCAAAGCACGTCACTTCGCGCCGCGTTTCGAGTTTGTGGATCTGCTACTTTTGATGTTTTTGTGTGATGCTGTAGAATGAGCAAGTATAAGGCATTAATTTAAGAAAAAACACAAAAAAGTTAAAATATGGAGATAAGCAACGATATATAGCAACATAGGTTTTTCAGAAAACTGTTAGGATTTAGAACACATTTGTAGAATTGGCCTCAGGTCTTAATGGGTTAAACACATTAGGGAATCCCTAGGCAGTTCTATATTATTTAATAAATTGTCTGACAAGATAGAATATCTATCGTTGTCCTCTTTTGGTCAGTGTTGTCCAATTCAGCTTCCCTTTGTTAACAGCACCACCAGTAACAGTCAGCTGGGGTACATGCTCAGCATTAATCAACATAGCAATTGTATGTGATCAGAAGTGGCTAGCCCGGCGTACACAATCTCTATATTATTCAGGGAGGCATGAGCATCTGCTGTAGACATACAGTACAATGATCTAGCCAAGTAGTCGTATGCCATGCTTCACATACATATTAGATCAGGCAGTAATGTTTGTCTATTTTCACAGAATGTTCACCTATTATGACATGCCTAGAATAGGGACACTATAGAGCAGGGGTCTTCAACGTTTTTCAGCCCAAGGACCCCTTAGCTGAGAGAGAGAGATGAAGCAGGGACCCCCCCCCCCCCACTACATATCTCTATATCTTGATTTGATTTGATTAGATGTTATATATATATATAGGAGAAAAAAAATGTGAAGTGGGCAGTGTGGTCATCACAGTGGTCATCACAGTGATGGAAGCTCACTTAAAAAAAAAGTGTTTTTTTTTTAAGTGCATAGTCCTATTATTTAGGACTATGCACTTCTAATGCACTTATTAGTTTCATCATGTGTCTCGCTAGCCAATCACAGTGCTGAATAGAGTCAGCCAATAGAGTCAGCCAATCACAGTACAGCTAGGGGTGTACTAATGCTAGGGGTGTACTAATTGTGAGCCAATCACAGTACAGAGAAGGGTGTACTAATGAGGTGTCCCAACCCCACTTATAGGGGCGGCTACACCGCCCAAAAACAAATGTTACATCATGTTCATCGTAGAAACGTCATATTTTCATTGTGGTCCTTGGTCTGAGACAAACAACACTGCAACAGAATACATACAGTTAGACAGTACAGTAATAAATAAAACAATCAAAAGCTACATTACCTACAGCATAAATACATATAATCGCATTGCTAACACACAAGTGACCGTACTATTCTGCAACATTTTCTAATAGCCATGCTTTGACCCTTATCTTAAAAAGGAGATGGCTGCTGGTGCTCTTTATAGTCAGGGGTAGCGAGTTCCAGTTGACTGCTCCTCCAAATCTAAATGAGCGTTTTCCCATTTCAGTGGTGAATGTGGGCATGGTCAGGTCTGCTATGCTGGCTCTGGTTAGGTGGGAATGGAAAGCTTCTGAAAGAGATTACATAGGTACACAAGGGCGCTGTTTATGTAGATGTTATGCACCAGGTTCAGCTGTAGTTGAACTGACCTGGCTGCCAGAGGGAGCTAACCCAACTTCTGGAAATGATGTTTTCCAACATGGTCCCTTGCAGACAGCCCCAAGACCAACCTATTTTGAGAAACCTGCAACTTCTCTTTTAGGGCTTTGGTTAGGCCACCGTACCATGAGCCAATAGCATAGTCGAAACAACATAAAACCAGTGAGTTTGCTAATAAGCGAAGACTTGCCGAGTCCAGAGACTGCGCTTTCCTGGCTAAGAATTTGGTTCTGCCATTCACCTTACTAATGGTCTTAAGAGCCATGGTTTCACCACCCAGGCTGCGATCTAGCTGACAACCGAGGTAGCTGACTGAGGGTTTAGCCAGAAAGGACTGGCCCCCAAGAGTGATACTGGGTGAGGCCAGTTTGTGCAACCTGAGAACCAAATTCTCTATTAATACAAACACCTAGTGGTTGGACTTCCGGGTTATTGTGGCTGCGACCGCGTATGTTTATGTGCGTGTATTAGGTGTACATGGCGCTTGGCTTGTGTGCGCGTGCACGTGCGTCTTACAGTAGCCTAGCTAACATTCATTCAGATTTTAATTCATGAAAAAAAAGAATCTTGAAACTCATGGGTTCTTAGTTATAATGTACAGTACCAAATAGAAATAAATGGCACAACGTCCACGTTGATGATGGTTTCTGTATTTGTAGCTAGTGATCCTGCTCTGTACAGCACTTTGCATGTGCTTTCTAATTACATTTGACTTGACAACAATGACAAACTGTTACAAAGGACTAAGCGACTGCATCAATATAAATGTACACGTGAGTCTGCATATCAGACAATGCTGTAATGTAACTTTTCTACCCAGACATAACAGTCAGAACTTAAATACATTAGTATTGTATACATTATACATTATACAAATGCTAAATGTATTATTCATGCTAAATTATTGACTCATTATTTTTATAATTAAATGATTGACTATTCTGTGCTTCTTGATCTGTTTAGCAGTCTATGATAATATGTAACAGCAATGATGTCTTTCACTGTCTGGCACTATTTGGGTGATCAAGTGATCATGTGCCCGAAAATGTTGCTCACACCAGATTATTATTTTTGGATTCATTCAAGAGCCTTTCCAGTTATGTGCAGCTCACTGGAAAAGAAGCAAACTGACTGTGATTGCACTCCAAGATGGCGGCAGAGCCCGGGCTCCCCCAGAGTTAGTGTCGAAGTGTCCTTGAGCAAGACGCTGAACCCCTAATTGCTCCCGATGAGCAGGTTGGTGCCTTGCATGGTTTCCTCCGCCATGAATGTGTGTGTGAATGGGTGAATGTAATGCACAATCTATGTAAAGCGCTTTGGATAAAAGTGTTATATAAACGCACCATTTACCATTTACCACCCCCAGGGAGCACAGCGTCTGGACCCCCCGCCAGCGAATGCTTTGGGGGTGCTCTGCGCGAACCCCCCCGATATAGCCTATAATATCGTAAGCTACAGATGTGAGCGCCAGGATACTAGATGTGAGGGCCGCGTAGCAGCTTGAACCTCTAGTTTTGACAGCACTATCATATCAGTGTTTTTTGTACCCACTTTTTTATATTTTGGATTCAAGTTGATGAATTTTCCAGACATTTAACCACTTATAAATCCTCAATACTAACTTGACATTTGGCTTGGTGTTTATTTTTTCCCTCTACACCAAACTTCTGACAACGCGTCAGCATGACACGTTGTCAGCTTGTAGATCAGCTATTTTCGGTGAATGCTGGGGTTCAAGTGGTTAGTGTAAAATAAAAATAAAAAATTGGCGGACCCCCTGTGGTAACTCTGAGGGGTCCCGGACCCCCTGTTGAAGACCCATGCTATAGAGGGTTTGCGTGGTTAATTTATCACATGCCTTCACTCTTGTAGTAACTCCTTTTGTGATGATGTTTGTTTTGACCTCCCTGTGATGTATTCTGGATAAACACAGCTCCATGGAAATGTTGTGGACAGGTCAGAGATCTGTCTGCATGACCCCGTGACCTGTGAGCCCACCACATGTCCTGCATATAACATTCTGTAATACATGTGTTGTTCCCTCTGCCAGGGCCTGGAGCCTAAATGTATGTTTGTTTCCCATATCCTACTACAGATCAATTTCAATAGGCAACCATTGATTGATTGATTGAATACTTTATTAGTCAAAGATTTAAACAATGTACGGAAGTACAGTAGCCTTAACACTTGGGTAACGTAAAGGATAACACAAAAAAGTCTTGGGGACTTGTTTCCATTGTGGTCCTATTGTTCATGCTCATCTCACACGCGTCCGCGTCAAGAGTTGAACTGTGTTGAACGTTTTTCTCTACGAAAAGCGTGGAAATGCATCCAGTGGATAGTAAGTACATTTATATATATAAGTACTGTACTTAAGTACAATTTTGAGGTGTTTTTCACTTTACTGGAGTATTTCCAATTTCCAATTTTTTTATTCTACTCCACTACATCTCAGAGGCAAATATTGTACTTTTGCTCCACTACAATTATTTGAAAACTTTAGTTACTAGTTACTTTTAGATTTTGATTATTATTACAAAACATACATTAAACAACGTGTCGCAAAGTGAGGCATTGTTGGCTTGTAGATCTGTCTCTATTTTCAAATGATTTTTAATACATGTTATACATTTGAAAACTTGGGAAATGGGACCTTCGCAATATTTTTATACCAATACTTTTGTACTTTTACTCAAGTACATTTTGAATACCGACCTTGTACTTGTAACAGACTATTTCTACAATAGGGTGTTGATACTTTTACTTGTAAGTAAAAAATGTCGGTCCTTCTTCCACCGCTGCTAGAAATGCATCCAGGAGCGTAATGCGCCCCCGCACGTATCCATGCGAGTATGCATGCCGCTTCCCATGGGAAAGGCCCTTAAGGGGGCTTGGTTAAGTTCCACAGTGATGTCTCTGTGCAAAACACAAAAGAGAGAACTTACAGGTCTTCCAGGGGTCTGAAAGACAAAGGAGCAGACAGTGGTTGAACTTGAAAGCAAGCTTTAACCCAGTTTAAAGCAAAGATATAGGTGGACCGATATGGACTCTACAATGTGGTGTCATATGACCAGATAACCTTAACATGACCTTTCCGATCTTCATGCAGCATTTGACACCTTGTACCCTGTGACACCATTTACAAGGGGTGTGTGTGTGTGTGTGTGTGTGTGTGTGTGTGTGTGTGTGTGTGTGTGTGTGTGTGTGTGTGTGTGTGTGTGTGTGTGTGTGTGTGTGTGTGTGTGTGTGTGTGTGTGTGTGTGTGTGTGTGTGTGTGTGTGTGTGTGTGTGTGTGTGTGTGTGTGTGTGTGTGTGTGTGTGTTGCAGTGCAGTGCAGTGCAGGGGTTACAAGTCTTGTTTACATCAGTGGTGGAAGTTCTCACATTTCTTACTTGAGTCAAAGTAGAATTTCAACAATGTAGAAATACTCTGTCACAAGTAAAAGTCCTGTATTCAAAATGTACTTAAGTGAAAGTGCAAAGTTATTGGCATCAAAATATACTGAAAGTACCAAAAGTAAAAGTACTCATTATCCACAATATCTAATTTAATGTTTGCAAAATGTATGAAAATCTTTTGAAAATAGATCTACAAGCTCACAACACGTCGTGTTGCGACACGTTGTGATCTTGTTGATCTGCTATTTTCAAATAGCCAAAGTTTAAATAGGGCTGAAGTAGTTTTGTAATAATAATCTAAATCTACAAAGTAACTAAGGTTTTCAAATAATTGTAGTGGAGTAAAAGTAGCCTACAATATTTGCCTCTGGGATGTAGAGTAGAAGTAAAAGTATTGAAAATTGGAAATACCACTTTTACCAGCAAGGTCAAAATATCTCAAAACTTAAGTAGGCTACAGTACTTGAGTAAATGTACTTGGTTACTTTCCACCACTGGTTTACACACAGTTTTGTGTAGAGTGTATAGATAGTGTTTCCTTAGCAGGGTTACAACAACATGTTTTTTAGGAACATAAGTCGGCGGTCACTTGTCACGCTACACAGGTAGGCCTACAGTATATAAACCCCACTATGTTAGATATACTTTGAGTATTCAACATTTGACCAGGGCACTCTGTCAGTTAAACTCTGGTTTCAGACATTGTCTTTATGTCTATTTTTTTTTATTATTATTACAGAAAAGGGTTTGTATACAGCCTCAAAATAGAAAGACAAACTTAAATATCCCCCCCCCTTTTATTTCTTATTTTTTTCTCCCCATATCCCCCCACCCCAGAGGACTATGTCCATACTGTCAACAAGACAAACATTGAATTATGAGTCCTTACTTATGACTAAGTAAAGGAGAAACAAGTAAAAAATAAAATACAAAATAAAACAGGTGTGGTGTACAGTTTTGTATGCCTTTATGTCTAATTTGATTATTTTACTTACAGGATATCACATATACCATGTACTGTACTGCAGGGGTCTTCAACAGTCCTCAACAACAATAACAACAGTTCAACTGGTGGTCCTCGGAGATACTGCAGGGGGGCCGCCAAATCTTTGTGTGATAAGGACTTTTTATTTTTACATTAACCACTTGATCCCTCGCATCCCTATTCTGGGAGGAACATTAGCCGAAAATAGCAGATCTACAAGCTCACACGTTGTGAGGTTTGGTGTAGAGGGAAAAAAGAGCAGACCAAGTACCGAGCCAAAGGTTAAGTTTACAAAGTATTGAGGGTTTAAGTCAAAAATCAAATGTCTGAAAATACACATTTAACATGAATCCAATGTGTATGGGGTCCCTGCTTCATCTCTCTCTCAGCTTAGGGGTCCTTGGCCTGAAAAACGTACTGTAGGCCTATCTCTATTACTTTTCTTCATTGCTCATTACAATATTAATCAGCTTTATTTATGTAATTACATATTGTTGCATTAATCTAGCATTATTTCTAAATACTCCTATATTGAAGTTCTCTCTGGGAGATCCCTGTTACTGAACAAACACTAAAACAATGATTAGGATTATTATTTTTAACAGCCCCTTTAATGTTTTACACATTCAAAAGACTAAACTATTTATTGTTAGCATCATTATTTCTTAGTGATATAGTTTCTTAGTGTTGGGCACAACGTCATAAATATGAATTTGTTGTTGACTACTTTCTGTGGTGCTATAACAATATATACAGCAGAGGGCGCTCTAAGCCCATGAAATTATCACTCGGACAGAGAAGCGAATTTCCATCTAAATGCAGTGGTGGAAAGTAACTAAGTACATTTACTCAAGTACTGTACTTAAGTACAATTTTGAGGTATTCTTACTTTACTGGAGTATTTCCAGTTTTCAGTACTTTTACTTCTACTCCTCTACATCTCAGAGGCAAAATATTGTGCTTTTTACTCCACTACAATTATTTGAAAACTTTAGTTACTAGTTATTTTGTACACACACACACACACACACACACACACACACACACACACACACACACACACACACACACACACACACACACACACACACATTGGCTATTCGAAAATAGCCGATCTACAATGCCAGGCATTGTGAGCTTGTAGATCTTGTAGAGCTTGTAGATCTGCTATTTAAGAAGGATTTTATACATTTGGAAACTTGAAATGGAACATTGTGCATAATGAGTAATTTTACTTGTAGTACTTATTAAGTATATTTTGATGCCGGTACTTTTGTACTTTTCCTCAAGTGAATTTTGAACACTGGTAGGTAGCAGAGTATTTCTAAAAAGTGGTATTGCTACTTTTACTTAAGTACAAAATGCGAGTAGGTACTTTTTCCACCACTGCCTAAATGCAATAGTTCTCTCCATCATCTGATTTGATTTCTGTAACTGATTGTTAACTGTGTTATTGAGAGTGAGCAAGGCAGGCTTCATGTGCAGCATAACTGCCTGATTAGAGCAATGCATTCTGCAGGCAATTAAGTTATAGGCTTCTTACAAATCACCCTAGTTTTATGTTATGCCCCACCCAATCAGTGGTGGAAAAGAAAAAGTACTTGAGTAAAAGTATTTGTATAAAAATGTACTTAAAGTAGCTACCAAAAGTAGAAGTACTCATTATGCAGAATGTCCCGTTTCACAAGGTATCATTGTGTATAAAATGTATTAAAATCTTTTGAAAATGGCAGATCTACAAGCTCACAACTTGTGAGTCACAAGCATGATGCCTTTTAAGCTTGTAGGTCGGCTATTTTCACATAGCCAAAGTTTAAATAGGGCTGAAGTATGTTTTATTAATAGTTTGCAAAAAAGTACAGATGTACAGACTGTACATAATAATAACTGTACAGTACAGTTATTATACAATCATGCTAAAAGGATAACACAAAAAGCCCCTGAGGGTCTTGTTTAAATTGTGGTCCTGTGTATAGCTATTTATGGTGAAATCCGCATTACCCTCTTCTTACGTCTGGGGTCTCTAAAACCTCAACAGTGTAGGTAGATGGACAATTATAATGAAGAAACTATTATTAAAATGTATCTCATATAGCCTAATTAAAACAGGTTCTTCTTTGTTGCATTTCATTTTCCCATTCAATTTGAAAGACATACAAAAGGGGGAGTCAAAGAAACATTATACACGCCCAAAGGGGAGTCACCCTCATCAAAGGAAGCCTCATAATAGGGGTCCTCCATCCATAGCATGCATTATCCTTCAGACATATGATGCCCCTCTGCATTAATGTTCACCATAAAGCTCTGCCTGGTTGTTCTCATTTTCAACACTGAACCAACAGCAGCACCAAACTTGGTTATGCAACTTAGAATTGATCAGAAGCGAGAAGCAACATTACTGATAAGTAATGGTATGTTTCACTTGCAGAATGACAAGGGGGGTGGGGTGGGACTGGAGTCATAATAGTGGACTATCTTGGGTCACCAACTGTGTCCTTATTGTGTATACAAGCAACCAAGGAAGGAAAATATGTGTGCAAAATGTTGATTTTGTCAAACATGTTATGCTCACATATGGGTCAGATATCCCTTGCAAACAGCAACACATTTTACTTTCACAATATAATAAATATTGTTTTGGAAAAGGTCGCTGAAAAATCCATTTGAATCAAAGTGACCCAATTAAGGGTTAAAACCGACATGTACTGTTTGGCATTATTCTAACGAGACTTTGCAGACAGTGTCTCTGTGTCTGTACTCTGCAAGTCTGCCAACACTGATCTGTCTTATATATCAAAATAAACACGTTTTAATCAGGAGTTGCCAAGTTGGAGAGACAATATCCCTTTCCAATGCAAGTTTGGTAAAACGAGAGTAGAGTTTGAGTACTTTAGTGTTAATGGAGTTGTATATAGGTCCAGTGGTGGTACAGGTACTCAATTAGTTTACTAATAAGTAAAAGTATCAATACTGCAATGTAGAAATACTATATATAAAAAATATTAAATGTATTAACATCTTTTGAAAATAGCAAATCGACAAGCTTGTAGATCGGAATGTATAGAACTGAAGTGGTTAATGTATGTTTTGTAATGATAATCAAAATCTACGAAGTAATTAGTAATTTTCAAATAATTGTAGTGGAGTAGAAGTAAAAGTACTCAAAATTGGATACGATCCAGTAAAGTAAAAAAAAAATCCTCAAAAGTGTACTTAAGTACAGTACTTCAGTAAATGTACTTAGTTACTTTACACCACTGTTTAGGTCTAATAATATCTTGTGCTCCAGTAGTAGTAATATAAGGCCGACCGACTGCTGTGCGCTTCAATGGACGAATCTCACTACTCTACTCTAACCCCTCCCACTTTCAGTCTCCTTCCGCAGTGCCAAATAGTCCCAGTTCACAGTCATTCTCAATCATAAAGCCCAATTAACCCCCGGCGCGTATAATGTCCCGCGGCCGTGCGTAATCTTCTGCAATCAAAAGGTTATTCAAGAAGACATTTGATATATTTCGGTTAGGTTAACGTTAAAAAATAAATAGCCCACCGGCGTTTAGCGGGAAAACCAGGCGGACGGATACGCGGGGAGCAGGCAGCACTAAAAGCGAGCTTTTTATTGACCGCCGCGGAAGGAATCCTCAGCTGTGATTCTCATGCAGCTGATGACGGTCCTACACTGCAGCTCCGCCAGATCTACTCCATGCATGCGTCCACTTCCACTCCACCTGAAATCAATAACAACAAGATCATCATCTCACCCGCTCACCGAGAGCCTGGAATTAATGGTTTTACAATCTCGCGTGGAATACTTTTTGGGGCAAACTGTACTTTGGATCTGGATCGCTTTTTCACCCAAGTGCTTTATTGGATCGCGTTGTGTTTTACCCCCGGCTTTTCCATAGACCGCTGTCAACGTTTTCACATCTAAGGTAAGAGGGGGGTGTTTCTCTTTCTGCAGGCAGGCAGCAGCAGACAGCCTGCCCTGTACATACTGTTCTCACGCCACAGTGTGCAAAAAAGCAAAGTGTTAAACAAGCGAACATTATGCACTTTATAAAAGACTAAATGCTAATTCCTTCATTTTTTTTTTTTTTTTCAAGTCAACTTTGTGTTAAACACAGCACCTGCTGCAACACTGTCTTGGTGCATGCATGCAACGCGTGCTTGCGTAGTAGTGCATAGTAGCTGCGTGTTATGGACTGACGTGTGCACTGTGATCAGGCTGTCAGTGCCAGCTGCTGCTACTATACTACTACTGATGCATGAAAACCTGCACAATTCTACGGAATATCCACTAATATCTTGCATTCCTTTCAGTCAGCTCTACGAAAAAGAACAACAACAACAACAACAACGGCAGCCACAGCCACCATGCCGTTGAATTCCAGTCTGACGAGTAAAAACTATGACTACGACTACGACTCCCTGCAGCCGTACTTCTACTACGACAACGAGGAGGAGGACTTCTACTACAACCAGCAGCAGAACCTCCAGCCTCCGGCGCCCAGCGAGGACATCTGGAAGAAGTTCGAGCTGCTGCCCACGCCGCCGCTGTCGCCCAGCCGCCGGCCGTCGCTGTCCAGCCTGTTCCCCTCCACCGCCGACCAGCTGGAGATGGTCACCGAGTTCCTGGGCGACGACGCCGTGAACCAGAGCATCATCTGCGACGCCGTCGCCGACTACGCCTCGCAGACCTTCCTGAAGTCCATCATCATCCAGGACTGCATGTGGAGCGGCTTCTCCGCCGCGGACAAGCTGGAGAAGGTGGTGTCGGAGCGGCTCGCCTCGCTGCACGCCGCCCGGAAAGAGTCCGCCGTCGTCGGCGACAGTAGCGCGGTGTGCGGCGCCGGCGGCGGTGGGTCTGGTGGCGGTGCCACGGGGAGGCTGAACTCCAACTACCTGCAGGATCTCAACACGTCCGCGTCGGAATGCATCGACCCCTCGGTGGTCTTCCCCTACCCGATAGCCGAGACCCCCAACAACAACAGCAAGCCAAGCAGCAGCAGCACAGTCATGCCACCTAAGGATTTGGCACTGGATACCCCACCGAACAGCGGGAGCAGCAGCAGCAGTTGTAGTGACTCAGGTATTGCTGAACAAGCATTAAATCACACACCATTCACACCCTGTCTTTATTTACGTCTGCTGCATGTCTTTTTTTTTGCATTTGCAGTATTTATTGATGGCACTGTTAGATGGAAATTTAATCTTCACTGATTGATTGATTGAATACTTAACAGTTTGCAAAAAAAGAATGGCACAGAAAGTACAGTTCTATTGAAGGTCTGCTAAAATGATTAAAACCCAAGAAAGCACCTTGGCTTGTTTCCATTGGGGTATGTGTATTCAATTCATTGAAACATTTAATGTTGCAAAAACATCATATAAAGGCGTAGTAATCAACAACAAAAATATGTACAGTAGACAGTTGGGGGTGGGGGGGGGCGGTGCTGGCATGAATGAATCTAGTACAGATTTATATATATTTTATTTATGTTTGAAGGTGCTGCCCTTATTTTGGGCTTACCAGGGAAATGTGTTGCATAACCCCCTAGCTGTATTCTAGACTAGTGTGATTATGTGAGGGGCTGCAAAGGTTATGTGATGATCAGATGATGTGGAAAGTGGTCGTTTGTACTCAGCGTAGGATGGAATGTAAACTATGCAACTCGGGTCAGTCAGTATGTGGATGCTTACTATTTGTGTTGATCGATCTCCTTTTTTAGAAGATGACGATGGAGATGATGACGATGATGAGGAGGATGATGAGGAGGAAGAGGAGATCGATGTGGTCACAGTGGAGAAGAGACAGCTGAAGCGCTGCGACTCCTCCAGCCCGTCAGACAGCAGCAGACATCCCAGCCCGCTCGTACTGAAGAGATGCCATGTCTCCACCCACCAGCATAATTACGCCGCGCCCCCTTCCACGAGGCAGGAGCAGCCGGCTGTCAAGAGGCTGAAGCTGGAGACTAGCAGCAGCAATAGCATCACTGGAGGCAGCAGCCACAGCCACCACAGCCACAGCAGAGTTCTCAAGCAGATCAGCAGCAACCGCAAGTGCTCCAGTCCGCGGGCGGCGACGTCCGACACGGAGGACTACGACAAGAGAAGGACTCACAACGTGCTGGAGCGCCAGCGGAGGAACGAGCTCAAGCTGAGCTTCTTCGCCTTGCGGGACGAGATCCCCGAGGTGGCCAACAACGAGAAGGCGGCCAAGGTGGTCATCCTGAAGAAGGCCACGGAGTGCATTTACGGCATGCAGGATGACGAGCAGCGGCTGGTCTCCCTCAAGGAGCAGCTGAGGAGGAGGAGTGAACTGTTACGACAGCGGCTCGCGCTGCTGCAGCAGAACTCTCGCACCTGAGTTGTTGGGGAGAATCAATAATAGACTTCTTAATCTTGGCCTTCATTGTTTTTTATGCAAGTTCCGAGTGTGTATAGTTAAAATATTGCATGCAAATGCAAAAAAAGAAAAGGATTCCTGGAATCTCGTTTGATTTCAATGTTGGACTGCCTCAATTGAAGTTATGGGTGGATTAAATATTTAAAAGTTTATTTTTATTAATAAAATATTAAAAATGGGCCTTACCCACAGTTCAGTGCCCGGCGTAAAATATACATTTTTATGTTTTTGTATATAATATTTCCTAAGAATTGTATTTTTGGATCTAAATTGTCTGGAAGTTCAGACCCAGTTGTTTTTTGTGTATTGTTTTACATTATGTTCTAGGTTCTTTTGAAATATAAAGAGAATTTCTTGTTGAAAATGTGTCTCTTGTTCCTGTGCATAACATTTCACATATTCCTATAGTATCTGCACGACGTACCATTTAATGAGCAGAGTTCCTATCTGAGCCTAAACCTATACTGTACATACATACATACAGTAGGCATAATATAGAAAACATACAGAACGTTACAGGTATGCTTTTGCCGGAGGTTATTTTAAGTCATGAATCATGTTTACATAGCAATTCAAGAATAGTAAGTTTTAGTAAGCCTTTGTTAACCTGGCTTGGGAGTTAAAACCTGCAGAACAAGCCATGAAAATGAGTGATGTGACCTGTTGCTGGTGGTGCATGGGCAGAAAAAAGAAGTCAAGGTAAGCTGAAGATGTAGTTTTCTGCATCCAGAATAAAATATTGGCACTTTGGCTACCAGTGTGTGCGGCCACCACCTTGTTTGTCTCTTGGAAGACTCATTTAGAATATGTAGGTAACACAAGAATTGAATACTCTTGAGCTCAGAGAAAAATCCAGTTGTAATTTCTAGTCTCTCTGGTATCCAACATCCTACCGTATGTCTCATTTAACATACATAAGAGCTGAAGCAAACAAGCAAACAAATGAGTCTTCAAACACTACATGATTCTGACTTCTGTACCATTTCACTGATCAATTCCTATTCCACACAGACTACCCCCCCCCCCCCCCCCCCCCCCCCACACACACACACACACACACACAGACACTTTGGGAGACAACTAGTGTTCCTTCTTTTGAATTAACACTTGTTCACTGAAATGATGGTCAGACAACAACCAGTGCTGCTTTTGATTCAACTTCCTCAACTACTGCAGGTAGCAGGCAGCATTACAAATTACACTAACAGGTGCATCCAATCACTACAATACCTCTAATTAATTGTTCTCACAACATTACAACCTAAATGCCCTATACCAATATGTTTTGGGTATTTGTGAGATGTAAGCCTAAAACTCGAATATTACAATGGCACTGAAATATATCATATATACTGTAAGAGTGCCAGTTGATGACTTTATTATAGGCATCATCATCACTTGTCTGGTTAATTTCAAAACGTTGATATATGATGAACATCACATAGGGGATAACAAAAGTCGTCGTGGGAAAGAATATTTTGAGTATATTCCGCTTTGAAGTGTGTGCACCCCCCCCCCCCCCATTGGACATTAATTCCTAGACTGGTCGTGACGTCACACGCTCGGTCTGACTGTAGTGCACTGGTTCCCAAACCTTTTTAGCTCAAGACCCAAAAGAGAAATGAGACGTTTGAGTACCCAAACTAGTGAAAACAGCTGATCTACAGATCGTGTAGATCGGCTATTTTCACTTTACTTCTTAAACATTTGTTTTCTAATTTATGGAATTTCTTTGATAAATATTCATGACATTCTTTTGAAAAATCATTGCATTTTTATTAAAATTCATGACATGTTTTTAAACATGTTTTTATTTTTATGTTTTGACATTTACTCGTGACCCATAACAATCGGTCCGCGACCCACAGATGGGTCCCGACCCACTGTTTGGGAAACGGTGCCATAGTGTATCCTGAGCGCTCCATGGAGCGCGTGGTGTGTCTGAGCACATGGAAATGAAGGCGAGATTTGTGTCTGAAAGACGCGCAACAAACTCTTCATCTCAGACATGGAATATATAACAAGGAATGGATGAAGTAGTACGGTAAGAAAGCGCTCTGCACTTTATGATCATATCAGAACAATGCGTTTTCTGTGTTGATGCATTAAAATGTGTACGAGCAGATCCTTCATCTAGATTTAGGACTGTTGTTGTTATTGTTATTGTTAATATTATTATTAGCATTATTACTATGATCAAGAATCACATTTGGGCTGTAAGATGATCTATCATTAAATGGTACATGTTTTAAACATGTGTTACATTTAAATTAATATAGCCTCTATATTATATATTTGTTTTGCTGACTTCACCACATGGCATCATAGGCTATACTCTGTATCTAAAACTATTGTTTCCCTGTACATTTTTGGCAATTTTGTTTGCTTGCCTTTCCTTTTGTGTAGCACCAGTTTGTTCTAAACAGTTTCTTGATACCTTTTTGTTTGAGCTGCCAGTGATAATGACATGCACTTTATCTGTCTCATATGCTGCAGACTCAGATTTCTCATAGGCTATAATGCCTTTTAATATATCTTAACACACACACACACACACACACACACACACACACACACACACACACACACACCTATATATATCAGGTTGGTATTGTCTTTGCTGTGAATGCTGTCAATGAATGATTTGATTAATAATAAAGCATGTTTAAAGGCACCATAGTGGTAGCATTAAGTAATGCCATGGTCATGGATGGTGTATCATGTGTAGGCTACATCAGGGGTCTTCAAGGGTTTTCAGGCCAAGGACCCCAATAGCTTAGAGAGCGATGAAGCAGGGACCCCCTACAAAAATTGTGTTGCAGATTTAACTTTTTCATAGATTTCATAGATAGCTTCATAGTCTTGTTTGACAATGCTATCATCACTGTTGTCAATCAGTGTTTGTTTGTTTACACATGATCTTTAATATGTTGGATTAATGTTAATGTGTATTTTCAGAGATTTAACCACTTAAACCTGTCAATACTTTGTAAACTTTGGCTCTGTACTTGGTCTGCTCTTTTTTCCCTTTACACCAAACCTCTTTGCCGAAAATAGCCGCTCTACAAGCTCACAACGCGTTAACGCGTTGCGAGTTGTAGATCTGCTATTTTCGGCAAATGTTCCCCCTAGAATAGGGATGCTAGGGTTCAAGTAGTTAATGGTAAAAAAGAAAAAAGTTCCTATCACACAAAGACTTGGTGGCCCCCCTGTAGTGACTCTGAGGACTCCCTAGGGGTCCCGGACCCCCTGTTGAAGACCCCTGATGTACGTTGTAATTTATCCTTAATTTATATACTGGGCATTTGCCTTGTTAGATGGATGTGGGAAGTGAGCACAGTAGAATAAATGGCATATTTCCCCCAAGTAGGAGAGGAGAATGAAAGTTGGTCATGGAAAATAATTATAATAATATAATAATAATAATAATAATCACTGTTGGCCTAATGTATTTGGTGACGGTGATGAAACAACCTATAAGTCATGAGGTGATTGAGACGGAGAGCAATTTTCTGTAATTCCCCCAGGCTGGAAGTTCAACTCGTTAGTGGTTGTTTAGATCAGTTGTTTCCAAACTGGGGGTCCCCAAATTATTTTGGGGGATCCGCAGTTGATTAGCTTAATGTGCAACATTGTTTTCTCACTCAACAGTAAACAAACCAACATACAGTATAAGTGTATATACAGGGTATCTGCACATTTCTAAAGGGACAATTTAATAACTTTTAAGACCTATATATATTCTCTTAAAGAGGCAAACATTGTGAAAATAGCCGATCTACAAGCTCACAACGCCTCGCTGTGCGAGTCGTTGAACTTGTGAGCTTGTAGTTCGCATATTTTCACAATATGTATCTGTGGAACCGAGTCAAACTAAATCTAATGCCTACAATTCCAAGTGCTTGTCGCAGTGGGGGTCCCCAGTTCAAATATGATTATTTTGGGGGGGTCCCTAGTTCAAATATGATTATTTGGGGGGAACCCTTGGTTTAGATACCGATAGCTTGTGCATTCTACTACTGTTAACTTATTAATCAAAGTTACGACAGACAACGACGAGTTATAATCACATCTTAGTTTATTTAAATAGTCAGCCATGCATAGCCAATATACAAGAGCTTACCGCGGCAGGTCTGCTGAGAATCTTACAAGATCCTCAGGGTCTTTATACATGAGATGAATGTCGTCACAGTGTAATCCAAGTACATTCATTAACGTTATTAGTAGAACAGTTTACCCATCTGAGAGCCTTGACATTTCCAAGTCCATGTCACAATCACATTGGTCAAGCTGTAGTGGTCAGTAGTCAGAGTCTTTAAATAGCTCCAGGTATGATATTACGTTAGCTGAGCGGACCGGGTGAGAGTTCAGGACTTGGGCATGATATGTTTTAGTTAGAATTTGCAGAGTCACTGTACCTTTACTAGTTCAGTGGTTCTCAACCTTTTCAGGCCGCGACCCCCAAAAATAATCATATTTGATCTGGGGACCCCCAAAAATAATCATATTTGAACTGGGGACCCCCCACCCTGACAAGCACTTGGAATTGTAGGAGTTGAGGCATTACATTAGACTAAATTTTAGTCTGTAATGGTTCCACAGATAAATATTGTGAAAATAGCTGATCTACAAGCTCACAACGCCTCGCGAGCTTGTCGATCTGCTATTTTCACCATGTTTGCCTTTTTTTTTTTTTTTTCACTGTCATCTGGGGACCCCCCCAAAATCAGGTGGCGAGCCTCCTGGGGGTCCCGACCCACAGGTTGAGAACCACTGTACTAGTTAACATAGTAGTGCAGGGCCTTTCTTACTATTATGGTATATTGAGGGCCGATTATCAGATAATCAATATATATAATACATAATTTATTAACACTACCTTAAGCAGCTCTTGTATTTCTTTGGAGGATGATGTTAAATGTGGGACTGATGTACTATATGCAGTCAGACCATGCACTGCTCATATACAAGTACAGTATCCCTTTTTTGTGGATGGGGGGGGGGGTTGTGATCCCATCCAGTATTGTCATTTATGTTTTGGCTACACTACTAGATGCAGTGTGACATTGCAAACTGGGGCCCAGTGAGATCAGTCTCAGGATGTTTAAGATAAGATAAGATAAACCTTTAACTGGTCCCAGGTGTCATACAGTAGCATCAGCAGCAGTGAAACACAGGATAGGTGTAGTTTGAATTAGAATCAACTTTATTGTCACATCATAGGTTTACAGGTGTAAAACAGTGGGTGAAATTAGTTTTTGTGCAAGCTACAGTACATCGTTTTCATTATTTCCACAAGAGAAAGGGAAGAAGAAGAAGGGGGGAGGGGGGGAAGAGAGGGAGTGAGATCATCAATAAAAAACAAAAAAAAATCTATCCGGTGCGGTAAGTTCCTGACGTAAGACATAAAGGTGCGGTAAGTTCCTGAGATAAGACATAAGGTGTGGTAAGACATAAAGGTGCGATAAGTACCTGAGGTAAGACGTAAAGGTGCGTGAGCATAGCTAGCAGCAGATATATACTGTACATGATATGCTATGGACGTTAGTTAAGGTGCGAGAAAAAACAAAAACAAAGTGCGTTGTACATGGGATTAAGGTGCAAAGTGTCAGCGCGCATCGACCACATAGTCCACATAAGGTAACAGACACTGGTATAATCCGCAGGTAGGTCCAGGAGGTGAGAGTCAAGAGCCAAACCAAGATACAAAGATAAGAAAATAGAAAATAAAGTTAGTTTATTTCACAATATAGGATGTAAAACACTATGTAGGCCAGAGTGCAACCCGGAGGACTGTCTGTTCAGACCAGTACCAAACTAGCTTTACCTCACCACAAGCGCTGCACACATACTTTTGAGGCCCAGGAATACAGGGAGCGCTGCTGTTATGTAATTTGGTGGAGTTGGCTGTTTTCTTTTTTCTCAGAGTTTGAAGCTGGGATAGATTAAGCAGTAATACTCCTGGAGTGGAGCTGGGAGAGAAGCTCGCCAGAGAAATCTTTTTCTCCGGCAGCCTGGATCTCATTTCACAGAATCGTTATTGTCAGATGACATCATCACTTTCCTCATTGGGGATCCACTACTTTATTTTACATTCTCTCTCTCTCTCTCACTCTCTCTCTCTCTCTCTGTGTGTGTCTCTCTCGCTCTCTGTCGGCGTCAGACAGTGTTTTCATTGGCAGCGGAGGGACCTATGTTTGGCTGCCAACTTCTTGCCTGCACAATGTTTTCAGTGTGCAAAGTTTGACCATGAGAGGCACAGTTTTAGGAATACGCTGTCGGGAAATAAGAGTGATTGCGCTCCTGAAAGTAAAGAACACACCACAATTCAGTAGGGATGGGATCCCACTCCGTCTTTTTTCCAGCACGGGTTTCCCTTAATATTCTACGATTTGTCATCACCCGATTATGGCTATTCTATTCTTAGAAGTATCCACTGTACAATTCCTTATGCATTACCATTTCACCTTACTGTTGGCATGGGTACACGTACACCATGTAACTCTGTAAGTTCTCTAATAAAGTAGTTCTCATAGTGAGGTCCGGGGGTCCTTGTCGAGGTTCTTTCCAGGGGGTCCCGAGCAAAATGATAAATAGTTTATTTTTACTATTAACAGACTAGAAGAGAGAATGTATACAAAGACAATTCAGATCATAGGTTTCATTCTGTCAACTGTTACAGTAGCTCCCCACCTAGTTGTGACAGTTGTAGAATTTTGTACTAAATCGAATCTTAACAACAGAAAATCTTCTCTGGGGGTCCCTGGCTCACAATCTTTTCAAATGGGAGTCAATGGCCTAACTAACACGTATCAGTTTGGGGTCCTTGACATGAAAATAACCTCTAATCCATTAAACAATCTTGACATTGCTGGCACAGTACCATGAGTTGAATATAGACAGCCATGGCATCGAGGGTGGCATTTTCCTATACGGTTAGTTGATGCCAAAGAATGATTTATACTTAAATCATGCTTAAATATCCAATCTATAAGCTCACAACACATCCCATCCGGGATGCGTTGTGAGCTTGTAGATTGGCTAATTCCCACGTGCAGTGCCATCCTACGGCGAAGTCTATATCAGGCTTTAGACTGAAAAATAAAGTTGGACGAGTCCCAATAGGATGAAAGAAACCACGGGGCTGTGCTGTGCTGTGCTGTATAGGGTGGTCAAAGCCCTGTCTACTGTTATGTAACAATGCCGTTCCCTCTGGTGAATGAAGTCATTAGCTCACCCCAGACACACACATTTAAAGCTTAGACAGTTTGATATGGGAGGGGGAACCCCAAGTAGAAGGAGCAAAGAGCTTGGAAAAACCATAGTCGCGTTGCTTCATGGGAATTGTTTTGGATTGTAAAGTGTCTTTGGCCAATCAGATTGAGGTGTTGAAACTACACACACAAAGGAACAGCTTTTGATTTAGAGCTTTTTATAAAGTAACCAAAGTTTGTACTCTGAGTGTGTGTGTGTGTGTTGTTCATGTATCTCGAACCATCCGACCCAGCGACTTCGAACTCGGCGCGCGCATCGCAGACGAC
This sequence comes from Gymnoscopelus braueri, assembly GCF_963280865.1. Classification (NCBI taxonomy): domain Eukaryota; kingdom Metazoa; phylum Chordata; class Actinopteri; order Myctophiformes; family Myctophidae; genus Gymnoscopelus; species Gymnoscopelus braueri. Next base: position 19,653,283 of record NC_137623.1, on the reverse strand, counting down.
CCGAAGGAGTACCGTGCCCGGCGTCGAGTCGGTTGGATAGGCGGTTGTCCAGAACCGTTGAGGATTGGAAAGTGTCTTTGCATTTCCAACTTGCTTCGTTCTCGACTTGCATCGTTCCCAAGTTGGCCGGTGCACCAGTTTAGTATTCATAATGGTTCATTATAGCTCAAAGAAACGTATGTCTAGAATCTCTAGATGATGACATATAAGAAGTATTTATGAAGGAAACAAGCCAATGCCATTAGACTGACACTTTTCATAGTGGTGATGATTGAAAGTGATGATGATGATTAAGTTGGATCACTGGATGACATCGTGGAGCACAAGGCTCATGCCCAAATGGTGAGCAGCCAAATTGAACAGAACTGACAGGCCGCAGTCCCCTTTTTTCCTGATCATTCCTGATATTGATGATAGCTTTTGCTCATTAGTTGAAAAAAAAGCTCATGATGCTGGCTGTGTGCGTGCATTGCGCTGCCACTGGCTGCAGGCACACGCCGCGGTGTTGTTGTCGTTTTAATGAACCATCGCCACATTCAATAAGGGCAATACGACACCTAAACCAAAATAGACCAAATAGTATTTTGTTATTGATTGATTGAATACTTTATGAACAGTATGCACAAAGTACAGAGGTACAGTTATACAATAATGCTAAAAGGATAACGCAAAAAGCCCCAAGAGCTTGTTTCCATTGTGGTCCTGTGTATTCAATTAATCAAGAACAGCCTTGTATGGCCTTGTGTCTGTATCCTGTAATGCCTCTGCTGTGCAGGGGTTGTCTTGGTCTTTTTGTTTTTGATTTCTCAAATGTTTTGAATTCATGTGAAGGTACAGTAGCCTATATCGATGTTGTAAGCCCCGCAGTTAAGTGTGTGTGTGTGTGTGTGTGTGTGTGTGTGTGTGTGTGTGTGTGTGTGTGTGTGTGTGTGTGTGTGTGTGTGTGTGTGGATATCTGTATGCAGCAACCTTTTCACACCTTTCACCCGACTTATCTCCTGACTTCAGTCGACTTTACTGCCGTAGTAGTCTGGACAACAAAGTTTGGTGTGTAGCTCCCGCTTTAACAGCCTTTTCGAGGCCTTTTGGTTCTGTCTGCAATCAGATAGAAACAAGCTGCTGAATAGCTGGAGTCAGTCAGCTGTCTTTGTATTGGTATGTATACACTGAACATCAATGCCTAGCAGACCGTGGAGAAGCATTGTGTCATCTGTTTATATTGTATCGGTTCTCAGCACCGCACCACGTACATACACCGCAAAATCCTGAGTGTTAATTTAACCCAGACAGATAAAAATGGACCCTTACAGAATTTCACAGTGTACCGCAGGGGTCTTCAAAGTTTTTCAGGCCACGGACCCCTTAACTGAGAGAGAGATGAAGCAGGGAGTAGGGACCCCCCATACTATACGACATGTTGTATAAAATTGTGTTGCAGATTAAACTTTAATGTAAAAATAAAAGAAGAATGATTTGGCGGCACCCCTGTAGTAACTCTGAGAACCCCCTATAGGGGTCCAGGACCCCCTGTTGAAGACCCCTGGTGTACCGGTTGCATTAGAACTAATGGGCACTAATGTACAGCAGCCATAATGGAAAGAAATTGGGCCTCTTCCTTACTACTACCAATGATTCTAATGAAGGCTCTGTTCCATATAGTGTAACACAGTGGTTCTCAAACCTTTTTAATTTTGAGGACCCCTTAACTCTGAGAGTGTACAAATGGACCCTTACGGGTCCATTTGGTTCCATTTATACACTCTCAGAGTTACACACCCGGAAGGTGCCATTTGGAACCCCCTCAAAGAACCATGAGGGTCACACTTTGAGACCCACTGGTGTAGCAAAGTGTTTCCAGTGAGCCAAGATGCACAATATCAGCATCCTGACTCTGTTTGACCAGAATGGAACACAACCTTAATTAGCAGCATTGCTAAAAAAAACCTGTGAAGGAAGTGAGGAAGTGAACCAATTTCTTTCCAATATGGCTGCTATGCATATAGGCAATTCTTGCATAAGTTTCCCGGGATACGGCGTGCCCTGCACACTGGCTTTCCTGTGAGATTGGCTTGTTGTCGGTACCACTGAGTCAATAGCGTAGTGTTCAGGTTAAAGGAACTCACTGCGTCCGGCAGCCAGGCGGGACGGGACAGGGTATACATGTTAAAGAGGAATACCTTTCAGTGTAAAGCTTTGGGGCTCACTTGGTCCCCGGACGGACTCTCCCTTCACTTCAGTTCTACACCAATCTGGGAACCCATTTGGTAAAAGAATGGGTTCCTTTTACCGAATGGGTCCCCCCCCCCCCTTTGTTTTTGCCTCTGAGGGCACCACCTCCTTTTTTTGTATAGAAACAGGAACTCGGTTTGGCTCCTCCCCTTTCTTAGTCTACTTCCTCCCGGGTGCCTCTGTGTTTATTCCTACTTTATTTATTTAGCAAATGCAAAGTCCTTAAAGGGGAATGCCACTCGTTTTCAACATTGAACTATGTCTTTAATACACCTTAGAGCTGTTGTGTGGACATAAGAAAAAAGTCCCCCCCCTTCTATGTTACATTTTTTAAACTTGACACCCAGTTTTCCGATCTGTAACATCATATCAAACTACCGTAGTATGTTGAATGAATTGTAAAAGATAGCTGACTACGTTTGCTGGGTAATAGTATACTCAGACATCAGATACCTGTCAAAGTGTTAGACCAGTGGACCAGATGGATAGATAGTTCAGATGTTGTAATGATTGACAACTTAAAGGGCAAGACCACTTTGGTAGAGGTTTGGGTTGTGTACTGTAGTTACCTTGCCATGATGTAAGTCCAAAGGTGGACAAGAAATCCCCCCAAAAATGCTCCATTGATTAGAAATTGATAATTCTAAATATGCCACTCATTGACTTACATTATACGGTGAAACAGCTCTCAAAGTCACTCTTTTAGCATGTTAACGAATGTATACAAAGTTGATTCAGACAATATAGAACATCACCAAACCCAGTACTGTTTGTTCTTTTAATAAAAATGTGAACTTCCTGTTGATTTCTCTATTTTTATTAGGAAGAAAACCCGGACTGGATCCGGATCTTCAAATAGTAATATTATTATTATTATTATTATTATTTGACCAATGTTTGATCAGTTTTTATAGTATAGTTTGTTGATTACTTTTGATGCAGTAATAGTATTTTTTCATTTCATTTCTTTTTTTTTAGGTATTAAAAAGTCCTTAATATTGTCACTTAACTGTCATCTGGGGACACCCCAAAATCATATGGGGACCCCCCTGGGGGTCCCGACCCACAGGTTGAGAACCACTGCATTAGACAAGTGCCCAGTCTCTGACTCCTCCCACCCAAGACTGGGCAGGAGGGGATTTACTACAGGAATTAATGAAAGAATGAATGAATGATGAGAGACTGACTTTTTTTCTCCTTATAGTTGAAGACATGAATGTCAGTTCTCAGTCTCTCATCATCATTCATTCATTCATTCATACATACAGTATGTGTATGGAAAATGTACCAGGATCCCGTATGTGAGAGCGAAACTCAGATTACCCTAGAACAGGGGTGGGCAACTTTGAGGATGGAGAGGGCCACTATATTTCCTCACTCACTCCAGAGGGCCACATTGCATATACTGACATTTTATGTCACACAAAAGTAGCAAAAATGGCAGATCTACAAGCTCAAAGCACGTCGCGTTTTGAGCTTGTAGATCGGCTATTTTTGCTATTTTTGAATTGGAATCCTGAAAACGCATTTTTATTTAATTTCAAATGCATTTAGATATACTTATGTTGTGAACTTAAATACAAAAACATTGGACATAAAAAAGACAATATAATTTCAATACTAGTCATTAAGCTACTAATAGACTGAAGTAATTAAAGCGGGTCAAGTTTGCATGTTTGGAATCAATATATCAGTATTCCGATATTAACCTGTGGGCCGCATTAAGTGAAGGTGGGGGCCGCATGTGGCCCCCGGGCCGCTAGTTGCCCACCCCTGCCCTAGAAACTAACTGTGGTTCTTGTGTCAATCTTGAATACTGATCATTAGAGTGAGGGCATGTGGATAGTAGTCCTGTGTCTTTTATATGTTGGCTATTTAAAAATAGCAGATATACAAGCTCACAGCTCTTCACTTCGTGCAGCGCTGCGGGCTTGTACACCTGCTATTTTAGAAGGAAAAAAAAGGAAAAATCTCAAATGTTGGAAAGATATAGATTTCTTTAACACAAATCTTGTCTTCTGGGGGTCCCTGGCACAAAACATTTTCAGATGGGGGTTCTCTGCAAAATACATATCAATTTGTGTTTCCTTGGGGGTACATGAAAAAGAACCACTGGTATTTCCCATTGGAACAAACACGGCACTCATTATCTGCCTCATCCAGAAGACACCTCTCACACAGTGCTTAATTAGTTATTTTCATTTTGAAACTTTAAGTGAACGTTGATGTATGACATTCTTTGATAAAAGTAAGTGAAATGTCATTACAGTTTGAGTAGTTAATGTAATTACAAGTTTGAGTTTCATTCCGGTTGTGGCCGCCACCAACCCGACCTGTGCTAAAAAAAAAAATGTGTACACACTCTCTGCACCGTGAGGCACTTCAGATAAGTGTCCAGCAGAATTGGCAATGTGCAATGTTTGGTTGTCGAGGACGACAACACGAGGCAGGAGGGAGATCTCGTTCCACTTCCCATGCGGATAAGATGAGTCACACTCTACAAACAATGTGTTTGATTCTACTGTCAGTACCTCAGGCGTAGAGGGGGGGGGGGGGGGGAGCAGACGCGAACGCTTTGACTGACCTACATTCTGTGTTTACAGTGCCCTGCCACTCCTGCAGCACAAGGAGTCGCGTTTAAAAGGAAACATCATGGCCACAACATTTAATGAGTGGTGTTAGAATTCCATTGTTGTGCTGACATGGCTCTGCGAGATGGATAGACATCTGTGTATGTATATTTGCACACAGCAATGACAGGACTAATTCAGCTATTTAAAAGCCTCGCTTTGAGGAACGATGACTCACGATTGAAGTGTATGCTCCGTAATGGCGCTTAGCACTTGACGGGAATGATTTTTGACTACCGAGGCCATTTGCCAGTTGGTCCCACAAATGAAAGACCGCTACCATTATTTTCTGATGTATAACGGGGCGAGTGCAAGCGACTCAACCTTCGCCGCGAGAGATCACATGCCACCCTGTGTGGGGGGCCCGGCTTATGGTGCAATTTAATGATCATTAAAACAATGTTAATGAAAGATTAATAGCGCCCATCTCGGTGGCAACTCTCTCCATCAGTCGCTCATCAGGGGTCGGAGGTCAGGCCGCTGTCTGTCTGGCAGAATTCATTAGACTGATTAACAGTCTCCGTGAAAGGTTAATGCAGTGTCACTCCGGGGTGTCGCTTGAGAGAGAGCGAGAGAGAGAGAGAGACAGAGAGAGAGATCGAGATCAAGGCGCTGTCGACTCTTAGGCAGTGTTTTTCAAATGATCATTTAACTAGGAAACGTTTAGGTTAAATGATGAAATTATGGGATTGCCACAGCCGGCTGTTGTACTACTCCCCCCCCCCGTCCCCCCCCCCCCCCCCGTCCCCCCCCCCACACTCCCACCCCACACTCCCACCCCCCACTCCCACTATGGAGAGACAGCTTTATCTTTCCTTTCCTGTAACCTCAGTTGTTCTGTGTTTATTTTTAAGGAGTGACGAACAAGTGTGATAGAAGCCATTGGTCCCTCACAGCAGAGAGAGACGTTGAATAGACTCTTGTTTGGTGTCTCCTCTCTGCCACGGTCCCCACAGGGAAACAGGAAGAGTGGGCACTAAGGAAGAGTGGGCACCTCGATGTAAAATTGGCATTCTTTTTCAAAATGTTAATATTTGGATAATGGTCTCAAGTAATGTAAAGTATACATGATTAGAAACTGCTTGGACATTTGACCATTAAGGTCTAATATTTCTACAATTGCTTCAAAACCAGTATATCAATCATTTTGGGCACAAACAAGAAGTTGAAGGATAAAATTTAGGTCTGATAATGATGTACCATGCATGTTCAAATCATGTATACCTTATATTACCTAAGGCCATTTTCCAAATATATATATTTTTAAACATTTTGGGAAAAATAAAACAGACAATTTTACATTGAGGTGCCCACTCTTCTTGTAGCCTATCACAGTCTTCATCCAGGGAGCCTCGGGTCGTCATTTGTCTTGTCTCGTCTGGCCGGCTGGGACTCAGGCAGTGAAAGGTTTGAGGTCAGAGAGTTGTGTTGCCTGTCACTGTGACATGTTGTTAAAAACGGCCTCCTCTATGACCTGTACATGTGCTTCTGAGTGGCTCAGGTCAAAAACCAATGAGTGCCTTCCTCCTCCTGTGCTAACTCTATGATGTCAGGCATTCTTGAATTCATGCCAGATGTTGGGCTATATTCAGAATGGGTGGCCAGGCTAAGTTAATTTGGGAGCTGCTAATGTAAATTCACTCAGGTCTCATGTTGTTTCTTGATGAACAAAACACAAAAAGGAGAGCAAAATGTAATGGCCCAGAAGAAGAGGTAATGTGTTGGATATCATATATTTTGCGATCAAACTCTTCATGTTTGCCTTTGCTCTTGGACACTGAACCGATGCCAGAGCGCCGTCTAGCAAACACGAACTCGGGACTCCTGAATCGCTGCCCTCCACACTCTCCTATCTAGCATCAGGGTCTTGAGCTCTACAGTGTTGTTAGCTAAGCTGTCGCGCCGCAGTGCAGGTGTAGGTGGTGCGCTTCTTGCCTTTCCTGGCTTTGCCCTGGGTTGGCTCCCATAGTGTCAGTTTGCTTGCCACTAGTTCCGGGTGCCTGACGCAATGCCCTGCCAGCCTCATCCTTCTCCGTCCATGTGACACCTATAGTGCCATTCGTAGCATTCTTGTGTAGACTCCATCCAGGACACTGAACCAACAGAAGGGGAAGGAGTCTGGATGGTTATGAGGCAGACGAACCCCCACAGATAATGAACCCCGCTTTGACTATCCACATGATAGTAGCATGATGAGCCTATATATGTACATACTCGACCTCCATGCTCTCTGTGTGGCTGTGACGGAGAGCTGTGGACAGTGTTGCCAGATTTTGCAAAAAAAAAATCTCTGCAAAATGTGGATTTTTTTTTTTTTTTTACTTACATTTTTATCCCGCGATTTTTGTAACCCATTTTTTTCACCCGGTGCCAATTTCCTAAGTGTGGAATCTTTTTGACAACACATATCTGGTATGAGGGTCCCTGGAACTAAATATTTTCAGAAGGGGGGTCCGCGGACAAATATTAATTTGGGGGTCCTTGACACACTGGTTTCAACCATAATAAAACAATACATAAAAATGGAAACAAGCCCAAATAAGCAACTACACTTTTAGAAGTCCAAAAAACCGCAACCCACAACTACCAATATATTTACAAGCGACTTTACAAAAAAACAAGCCCAAAGAATTAGCTTATTATAAGCAGACATGGCAACACTGCACACACCGATCTATTTCCCTTTTCATGTGCTCACTGCTGGCTCTGTGTCCCTGGGGGGGGAGTGGGGGGGGGGGGTCGCCTCTTTACTCCCGCCTATGTAAGGCAATAGGAGCGAGCCTGCCATCTGCGGGAATTGATACCTCTGCTGAATCATACTATTAGTTATCCTCCATCTTCCTGTCCAACACCCCCCCCCCCCCCCCCCCCACCCCACCCTGCACCCACGCTCTCACGTGGGAGAGTCTTATCTCACTGTTGGAGATGTTGGCCGACTGACGGGGCTAATAATATTTAAGGCGGTACTTTGGAGGTTTTCTTTAATGAATCAAATGTAATTTTGTCCAATCTGTATGGTAGAGTATGTTAATACAGTACAATGTAACTTATACAATTGGGGTGGTTGTATTTTGTCTCCCTGCTCTTCTATTGAGACATTTAGATAGTTTTAAAGGTCATGTCTCACCTATTGACACAGGATCTGACACCAAGTTTGAGCTGACGGTCAAGATTAAAACTTTCCCCTGAGCAAGCACAGCAGGCTCTATTAGCTCAATGCTCTTCTACCCCGGGTTCAAATCCGGGGTAGAAGAGGAAAGTTACATAGTGCAGCTTTAAAGTCATTTTTTAAATATGAATTATTTGCAGTCCTTGACATTGCATTGTCTTTAAATGAATGTGTTGTTTTGTTTTTTCACTATTATTTGTTACTTCTTACTATGGAGTAGAGTCATACTTAGTTTGATACTTAGTTTGTGTTATGCTGAAGGTACTGGCATGTGCTATGTTGGTTATCCTATGCTATTCCTTTGATTACTATTATGATGCGATGCGACAGCACGGTCTAGCCAACACCACATCGCCCTCCACACTCTCTCCTATCTAGCATCAGGGTCTTGAGCACCACAGTGCATCTTGCCTTTCCTGGCTTTGCCCTGGGTTGGCTACCATAGTGTCAGTTTGCTTACCACTAGTTCCGGGTGCCTGACGCAGTGCCCAGCCAGCCTCATTCTTCCCTCTCTGACTTTGTCTGTGACCCGTGGTAGGTCCCCGTAGACTAGGACCACATTTCTGATGTGGTGCAGTATGATGAAGCTGTGTTGCTGTTATTCAGGTCTCATTGTCTGAATGACCTCTCCAGGGTCAGTCTGGTCTTTCTAGAGTTCTCCTCATACCAGTGGGTTACAGTTGGTTAGTCAAAATGAATTTTGTCTGACTTAAGTTTCGACCAATTAGTTGAATAATTTGATCTAGTCACTATTTGAATTCTTTGTGCTCTCACTGCTCTGGTATGTTAAGACTGCCTCTGAAAGAATGCCTCTTATTCTCATATTCATTCAATGTAACTGCAATTCATGGGCTTGCACAAAATAATTTCATCCACTCCTCTTATATACCTGTTGTAAACTTGACAATAAACTTGAATTTGAATTAATAACGCAACCCAGGCCACATCTAAATCTAAGTAATTTCTTAGTAGAACATACTGTACCTCAAGCAAGTGTTTATTGGTGATGTAAAGCCATGACAGCCCATGAATCATTTTCTCACTTCCTCCTATAACACCTTTTTGTTTTTGTTTTTGTTGTTGTTGTTATCCTTGGCGAACAGTTGTGAAAACATGGTGACGATAGGACCAGACTGGAGGCCTGTGCCAGCCCACTGACAACCTCCTCAGCTCTCTAATGGAGATACAGTGTGAAGAGGAGGGGGTTTGAGCCACTGCTGACTTGTCACAGTGAGGAGCCCAGCCGGCTCATCCTGGCCCCTGATTAATGGAGCTGTCTGGTATGCCTCTGAGGGGGAGAAGCGCCAGAGCTGTTTCCCCCATTGACGGAGGGCCCGTTTATTTGCCCACAACAGATGGGCCCCCTGGGGCCTCTGTCTCGTTTGCACCTCCCCTGCCTTCCGCACTCAGCATCCTCCATCTTCATCAGCGGCACAGGTTCCATGAGCACAGTGGCCTGACCCCTAGGTCACCTCTAACCGACACGCACACACCTTCCCCAACTTGCTAGACGACATCCTCCTGAGATAGATGGCTTGTTATCCGCTTATTCTCAGGTAAACACTGTTTCACGTTTCACCTTTGTTTGTTTGTGTGTGTGTGTGTGCGCGTGTGTGTGTGTGCGCGTGTGTGCTCTTTTCTCCTCTTTCTCCCAGTAGGAACTGGTTAGAGTGACACGTTTCTGGTACGCTCCCATAGGATGTGTTTCAACAGCACAGGCGCTCAAATGTATCATTACAGTGTTGCTGCTTGTGCAGTGGTTTACTGCAGTATATCAACACACATACACACACACACACACACACACACACACACACACACACACACACACACACACACACACACACACACACACACACACACACACACACACACACACACACACACACACACACACACACACACACACCAGATAATCAGGGCACTGTTGACATATTTAGGACAATATGTCTCATCAAAACTATACAGTAGTACAGTGCTGCTTGCAGAGAAAAAGGTTTTGACCAATACTCTTTACAGACTTTTGACCGCGGACCCCCATCCAAAAAGGTTTTGTGCCAGGGAGTGGAACAACAGAAGAGAAGATTTATGTTTTAGAAATTTCTAAATTATTCAAAAGTTTTCGATATTTTTCAAATATTTTCAAAAATAGCAGATGTACAAGCTGTGAGCTTGTAGATCTGCTATTTTTGAATAGCCAACGTATAAATGGATAAAGTGGTTAAATTGATTGTGATGCTACGTTAACTACTTTTGCTGGGGACCCCCTGGAACCCCCCACCCTCAAGGACCCCCAGACCCCACTTTGAGAACCAATGCTTTAAAGAATAAATCAAGTTTCAGGACCACAAAGGGGACATGTTTTAGAGTGTAGAATGTCCTACAGTAAGTTGGGTAGTGTGGATAATAGCGTGCTTTATGCTATTATGAACACTATAGGCAACATACTGTATAGGACATTCTACACCAGACCTTAAGGCCAGACTTTTAGTGCAGCTGAGGGTTTTTCTCGTGCCATTCTAAAACCCCCAGGCTGGAGGTTTAACGGTTATTCTGTTTCAGTCATTGTCGAGTGTGAATCACAATGAATGATCTATTATTATACTTAGGATTCAGCCGGAAGGAACAAAAGTCATTAGCATTACTCACACAGTTTTGCTTGTGAATCTGATACAGTTCTGTCATTTTAAACAAATTCCATGAAGACAGAACTGGCAGTGATAATCTCATGTCATGAGCCCTTCATTCGTGCATCAGATTGACTTTGAATTGTATTGTGTTAAACTCAGCATTGTGGATCAAGATGGTCTTGAAACTATTCCATCAATCCTGACATGTTTTATGATAACCGTTGCAGACGTGTGTGTGTGTGTGTGTGTGTGTGTGTGTGTGTGTGTGTGTGTGTGTGTGTGTGTGTGTGTGTGTGTGTGTGTGTGTGTGTGTGTGTGTGTGTGTGTGTGTGTGTGTGTGTGTGTGTGTGTGTGTGTGTGTGTGTGTGTCAACCCATTAAAACCGGGAAAGCATCTGTCATTTTAGATTTTAGCGTTAGCTACTCTAAAGTAACAGCTATACAAGCTCACAGCACGTCACTTTGTGTACATCTGCTACTTTTGAGAATATCATTTTTTAACACAAATATTATCTTCTGGAGGATTCCTGGCAAAAAAACATTTTCAAATGGGGGGGTGGGGAGGGGCAAATACATATCATTTTGAGGGTCCTTGTGGCACGAAAAGGTTTGAGAACTATTGATTTAGAAGGCATTGTGTAGAATCGGCCTCAGGTCTTAATGGGTTAAATACTTGTTTATCTTCTAGTCTGTAGTGACTAGACAATGTCTCCTCTTGTGAGCGGCTGGCCGTTGTTCTGTTCATTATCAGAGGGATGCAGCCAGGAATGGGGTCCGTTTCAGTTGCTGCTGATTCATTTTTATAAAGCCCATACCTGCCACCCACTGATTAGACTTCTGTCTAATCAGTGGCTTCCAACATCAGGCTTCATTTTATACGTCGTCACTCAACCCTTTTCAGTTTTACATAATGTTCAGTTCTGTGACGAAGTATATTAGCCACTACATGACAAATGTCTTTTTGCCTTTTTTATATTCCAATGAAATACTGTAGACTGTCGCGTATGCATCTGTAAAGGTCATACACTATGTATGATGTAATAAATTAAGATATATTCTAGAACATCCTCAATATAGTATCTAAAGAAAAAAGAAAGGTCAGCTGAAATTACATTCGTATTTTATTGTCAGATTATTTTCTCTGGAGGCTGAACTGGCTTTCACTTTGTATGCTTAAGGGAGTACTGATGTAGGCACTTTTCAGCATTAGCCACTAACAACACAGATGCTCCATTTGGGTGAATTAGCCAGATTTAGAAATGCAAGTAAACTGCTTATGGATTAAGTGTGAGAGAGTAGCTATAACATCAATCTCCTCATCCTTTGCTATTTGCCTCTCAATACTACTCGCGTGGGGCAGGGTTTTCCCAGCATCCTGTCGGTGTATGAAGTATACGAGCTAATTGGCCACCGTGCCAGTATTGTCAGTGCTGCTCCTTTTACAGGGGATTTGAATTAAGAGGGCATTCCTCTCTTGGTCCCACCTGGCTTATAGCTCAGGACTCTTTGGTCTGAGAGGTTGAACAGGGTGAAAAATGTCACAGGAATGAACTTGCTTCATGTTACTACAGGGTGACTTTCTATAGTCTAGGTCAGGAGATCTCTAACCTAGACCACTATTTTAACAGCTTTTATTTGTGTTCAAGCAGCACTATGTAACTTTCCTCTTAATATACCCCGGATTGAACCTGGTTTCTTGCTTAAGTGCTGACATTTTTACCATTGCCTGCTTGCTCATCAGGTCAAAATTCGTGTCAGATCCTGTGTCTAGGTGACCACATGACCTTTGACACAAAATGTCTCAATAGAAGAGCAGGGAGACAAAATACAACCACCCGAATTGTTTAAGTTATATTGTATTAACATACTGTAGGCTACTCTACCATACAGAATTACAGATTAGACAAAATTACATTTTATTCATTAAACAAAGTTACATTGTGCTGCTTTAATGTAATGTGTTTGGAAAGTGGTTGGACATAGAAACATTTCCAAGAATTAAAAGAAAAAGAAAATAAAACTGAACATGACAAACAATAATTGTGTGTGTGATAAGATAAGAGCGTTCTTTGGAGCGCTTCATCCATCTCTCGGTTCAGGTTAAAACACTCACTATTGCGTGCACATGCTATATTGTAGCGCCTCATTCTATTGTGGTCCTGGATGGTATGCCTGCTGCAGCAGCTGATCAGATGGATGGTTTTCTTTGTCCATAATGCCCTCACATGGTGTTCCAGCCCACCTCATTTTAATCTCTCTGGGTCTAAGCCAACTCTAAATGCACTGATCTCCCCTTTTCAGAGAGACAGCCATGTCAGCAGGGCCGTGCTTCTCCACTGAGCCCCCTAGCAAGACCCTCTCGGTCCCTGTCTCTATCATGCCCTGAAAAGGAGGTTGAGTCCGCGGGGACCGACAACCCCAAAGTGGCCTGGTACTTGTCAGTCGCTGTAGGTGTTTTGTCTAAAGCTTTTTCATTCATTTACTCTACTGTGTGAGTGTGTCTTTAACATTAAACAAGCAAGGGCCCGACGTGTAAATATTTAGCCTTTCCATGTTTGAGAGAGTTCAAAGGCGGCCGAAGAAATGAATGGGGGACATTCTCCAACTTCCCATTACAGTGCCACTTTATTTTTTTTTATCTCAGCCCAGATAAAAGGGGCACAATTGAATGTCCGCGAGGAAAATTTCACCTCGGCATTAAAGTGCCGAACTTATTTCTCTGCCTAACTCGCCGCGGTTCTATTGTGAAGAAGAGTGCGGCAATTAATCAGGAGCGCATGCCTTCAGTGTTAGAATAGAGGGCACACAGAAGCATCCAGTGTAGTCTGTCCCCTGAGCTACGACGGCACCCACCCGCAGTTGTTGATTAATGCTGTGGCCTAAAATTTAAACCAGAGGATCTACTGTCCCGTAAAGGTAGGTTAGTTATTGGTGATTACTCAAAATGACAGGCACAAAAGCTTGTATGTTTCAGTGAAAGGGATATGGCTGGAGGAGACATATGGCACACAGTGTGAGAGGTCATGGCTTGCAGGGGCTGGACAGGTCAAGGCAGACAGACACGCAGGGCCCCGATGCAGTTGTTCAGATGCTGACTTCTGTCTACTATCCAAATGGCACAGTCATAAAGTTCTTGACCCTGTCGAGACCTTTGTGATCCTTAGATGTTCAGCAACCGTGTGAGGAGATTGTGTGTGTGTGTGTCTACGTGCATGCACGCTTAATGGAACAGATTCAACAGAAGTCCACTTGATGTCTGCGTTGCATAGAACCGCACATACTGTACCTACAGTGTTTCCATCTCATGACTTTCTATACACAGAATTACAGCTGGTGCCCGCTTATAAATTAAATGAATCTATGAATTAATAAATTCAAGTAATTGTGGCATTTTGATAAATCAGAGCCGATAATGATCGTCTACAGTGGTAGATGGATCACGACGACTGTCTGGTCATTAATCACGAGAAAGGGAAACTCGGGGAAAATGTTCAACCTATTCAAACGTCAAACTATTCGAGTCAATGGGTTCGAATTAGAGTTGTTCTGATACCGATACCAGTATCGGAAAAGCTACCGATACCAGTATCGGAAAAGCTGCCGATACTGTTATTGGTATTGGTATCGGGGAGTATGCCAGTCTGTGCCATTCATTTATCACATGATGGTATTTCATTTACAGTCATATTTTGAATGCTTCAGTTGATGTTGCATGTTTTATACTCTTACTGTACTATTTACATTATTATTTTACTAACTTGTAGCTGCACTTTAACTATTATTAATGGATTTTTGATTTATTCCTAGATCAGTGGTTCTCAAAGCTTTTAATTTCAAGGACCCCCACAACTCTGAAAGTGTACACAGGTCCATTTGGTTTCATTTGTACGCTCTGATTTACCGACCTGTAAGGGTCCATTTGGAACCCCCTCAAGGAACCCTGAGGGTCCCTGGGCCTGGACCTCACTTTGAGAGCCACAGCCCTAGATTATTTTTAAATTACACTCTGTTTTCGGATCGGTACTCTGTATCGACTTTTATGCAAGCTATGGGTATCGGAATCGGTATCGGGAAGGAAAAAATGCTATAGATGCATCTCTGGTTCGAAGCCTCCACAGTGCCTCCAGCTTGCCTCCTCAGCTCTCTATCTCCACTGGCTGTGTGTTCAAAGGGAGGGAAGCTTGGCAGGGATGGTGGTCACTGTCGCTGCAATAGCGACCCCTACAGGGGGCCTGTTATGTGGGGAGGTGAACCCAGCGTTATATAGAGAGAGAGAGTTGCGTCACGCTTTGATCTCGCCGCAAAGCGGGATGTTGCCTCCTGTAGTTCCAAACATTGGAACTTCCTCATTGAGCATTTCCGCGTTCCATTCTTACAATGGGAGTCTATGCTAGTGACACAACTCTCTCTCTCTATAACGCTGGGTGAAACGAGAAGAATAACCTTTTGATCGATTGATTGAAAACTTGATTGAATACTTCAGAAATGTAAAACAGAAATGTAAAACAGAAATGTAAAACAGTAACACAAAACAGTCCTGGGGACTTCAATTCATCACCATAAAAATAGATTAACACAATAATGGATATGTGAAGACAGTGAATGACACACAATAGTTTTTCACAATATTTAATAGCATTACAATACTTTTCTCAAGTTAGAAGCATAAGAAACGGAAACATGGTAATAAAAATGTTAGTGTGCACTTCTGTGAGATTGACAATAGTGTCATTCATTTAACTAGTAGTAAAACATTCCCACTGAAATTGTAATGCGAGGAGTGGGGGGATATCTTAATGACTGGAAGTGAAGATGAAAGAAACATAACGAGGAAGAAAATGGTTTTAATGTTGCCTTTGGATATGGAACAATTGGTAAAGGACAGTGGTGGAAAGTAACTAAGTACATGTACTCAAAGTACTGTAATTAAGTACAATTTTGAGGTACTTTCACGTTACTGGAGTATTTACAATTGTCTATACTTTTACTTCTACTCCACTTCATCTCAGAGACAAATATTGTACTTTTTACTCCACTGCAATTATATGAAAACTTTAGCTAAGTAATAAATATTACACTTATGATAAGTTGTGAAATGGGACATTCTGCATAATGAGTACTTTATTGGTAAAATCTTGGTACTTTAAGTATATTTTGATGCCAATACTTTTGTACTTTTACTCAATTACATTTTGATTACCGGACTTTCACTTGTAACAGTATTTCTACATTGCAGTATTGATACTTTTACTTAAGTAACAAATGTGAGTACTTTTTCCACCGCTGGTAAAGGAACACATTATGTCATCGCGACATGAATGAGCCTCTTAAGCGGGAAACACAGAAATCATACGCCTCTTCCTAACTATTTATACCTTGCTTATTACATGACCCAAAGTAGATAAATTGATTGGTTCTCAGAGAAACTCCTCAAAGACAGACTTGGCCTATTTTGGCGGAGCACAATGGCCCTCATTTATCAAGCAAGCTCATGACCCAGTTTGATCTTAAAATGAGCGTGCGCTGACATTTCCGCAAACCTGTTTTATTGCTTTTTTTTTATTGATTGTGTCAGAAATGTAAACAGCACGTGGTACAGTAAGACATTAAAGCTAAAAGGATTACACAGACAAGTCCTGGGGACTTGTTTCCATTGTGGTCCTATGTATTCAATTCATCAACATAGCATACACAATTAACAGAATAATACGTGTCATCAACACATGCAAACACTATATGTACAAAAGAGATGGGAAAATGGCATGTACCTCCCCTTGTGGTCTCCTGATAGATGTTTTTTCAGGCACATTTTTAAAGAAACCAGTGTTACACATACTTTTAATGGATGGTGGTCAGGGCATTCCACATTTTGGTGGCAGAGCAGTAGAATGGGAACAATTAGTGTTGTACGCGCCTGGGCGAGGCGCAGGGGTTAAGTTCCTGCCCACCATTGTGGAGACTGGGGTTTGAATCCTCCACACACAGTGCGTCCAACTTGGCCGGGCACTCCAATGAACACAATAATGGTTGTGTGGTTGTGCTGAGGGCAATCTCTGTCACTGCATTAACAAACCTATATATACCGTATAGCAGGGGTCTTCAAAGTTTTTCAGGCCAAAGACCCCTTAGCTGAGAGAGAGAGATGAATAGATACATACTGTATAAAATTGTGTTGCAGATTCAACCTTTTTCATAGATTTCATAGATAGCTTCATAGACTTGCTTCATCCATCAGTGTTGGATTCATGCTAATGTGTATTTTCATCAGACATAACTTGACCTTTGGCTCTGTACTCTTTTCCCCTGTAGAGTAGGTATACGCCAAACCTCTTCTCCAAAAATAGCCGATCTATGGAAAGCAGACGAATCTGCCATTGCAAAAAAATTATTGCCCTCGGCAGATTTGGTCTGGTATCGCTCAGTTGTGATCGGATTTCACTCCCTCCGAAGTAGTGAGGGACCAATCAGGCCCCGGAATGCAAATGTGGGGCGGGTTTATCACCAGAGGCATTTTTTTTAATCCACCCCTTGGAAATGCACGTTCCACACAGAAATTCCAGACTAATATCTACGCAGTGATATTAGTCTGGCTATGCCAGGCTAGATCTACAAGCTCACAACTTGCTATTTTCTGCAAATGGTACCCCCAGAATAGGGATGCTAGGGTTCAAGTGGTCAATCCATTTTTATTATGTTCCTATCACATATCTACCTCACACCGCCAATCCAACCGATAATCCCCTATATGGGCATACCTCTAGTGATGCTTTTTGTCCTCATATGTAGAAGTCAGTTAATAACCGTATCCAACTTTGAAACTCGGGTTACAGTTTGGTCCAAATAAAGTCCATGATAATTTTGTGGGATTTTATTGTCAGTCAAAGGTAACTGTGGCAGTCAAAGTGCAACAATGGCCATCGTTGCACACACTGGTGTGCATGGCTTCCCCACATTATAAATAATAACTGGGGGGGGGGGGGGGGCTCAGGTTGGCAGAATACGGCAGAACTGGTACTGTACTGGTAAGTACCGACCCAATTCAAGCATGTTTGTAACTTAATGTTGTTCATGAATATAGTTCCAGACAGCCTGATTGAAAGAAACTGTTCACAGCCTCTGCTCAATCGGTGGAGTTCAGTGTGCCGCCCAATGGGCAACCAGGCAGTGTGTGTAAAATATAACTTTTGGACAAAAGAGCGTCAAATAATTTCGGTCTAATAATAATTAATGTCTAATAATATCGTCTTTGTCGGGTGGAAACCTCCATATGTCCAAAACAGTTACTTTTCAGGATTCAAATGGAAAATTAGCAAAAGTAACAGATCAGACGTGTTTCGACCTTGTGGATCTGCTTGATGCTTTTGTGTGATGCTGTAGTATGATCGAGTAGGGGTGTTAATTTACGAAAAACAAAAAGTTACAATATGGAGATGAGAGGTTTCTGCACCGACAGCAGCGAAATGCCTCTCACCTGACCAGCAAAATAGTACCACTTACTGCTTATCTCATGAACCATCTCCTAATAATCGCATAATATTTGTGGACGGCAACGACTAAAAAGCGAGTATTGTACAACAGAGACTTGAGCCCATGCAAGCCTTTTCAGAAAGCGTGTATTCTTTTGCGGAGCGGCGGTCGCCACATTCAGCTGAGAGCCATTTGAGCGTCGTAAGTTCTCAAGGCTGAATGCCTCCTGTCTTACTCCTCTTTCACGTCACTCCTTCAGGGGGCGAAGGGGGGAAAAAAAGAAACGGGTGACCCATTCATTCTAGGATCTGCACCTGTTTTTAGTAGAGTAGTGTGTGTCCTTCTCTTGAATTTATGGCACTCAGCTGGACGGGGGGACGACCTTTCACTCTTATCTCTGTAGGATGGCTCCAACAGCTGTGGTACCGTCACCGCCACCGGCCCCTGATGTTAAAGACGTCGAGGAGGATTAGGAACTCGCCGTGCCTTGAACTTGATAGCCGCTCGATTTGACACGGCTCCCTCCATCAGCTGTTGGTGTTCTTTCTGTCTGATCGTGTCGATTCCAAAAGAAAATAACAGACGGAATCTCGGTTCTCCTTGTGGGCTGTTGTTTTTATGGCCCTGTGTTCTCGTAACTATTGTTTTCCCGGTCATAGTGAAGCACAGTGCTGAAATTCTCCCCGCGTCCTTCAGATGTGTGGTCCCTCGCATCGTTTTTTTTATGAGGCTAGCAGCTGTGGAAGGAGAAACATTAGCAACGCTGACTCATTACAAAGGGTAGCCTGAAACCTCTGTGCCGATTTATTTTCTGGTCTGGCACTGACAGGACCATGTAATGTAACACACACACACACACACACACACACACACACACACACACACACACACACACACACACACACACACACACACACACACACACACACACACACACACAGACTGACTGCATCTCAGTGGGTGTAGAACAATGGTTCTCAAACTTTTTCCATGTCAAGGACCCCCAAAATTATATTTATTTGGCCGCGGACCCCCACCTGAAGATGTATTGTGCCAGGGACCCCCAGAGGCAAAGACTTCAGTTAAAAATGTCCACTTTAAATTTAAGAATGGCCAAAGTATAAAATATGGTTAAAGTGATTGTGAGGCTATTAACACATTTTGCTGGAGGGACCCCCTGGAACCCCCCCCCCCCCCCCCCCCCAGGACCCCTGGGGGTCCCCGTATCCCACTTAGAGAACCAATGGTGTAGAAAACATGGTGGTGGGTTACCACAGGTTCAAGGAAGTGCTCCATTAACCCAAGCGGCATCTTCTCTCTTCAACCCACTGGTTCTCTCTCCTCTGAAGCAGCTGTTGGTCAGTCATGTCAGCGGCTAATCCCTGAAACAGAGGCCGCTAATTAGTCCGGAGCTGTTCAGGAACACCCTGGCTCTGAACCCTCCTCCGTAACGGTGCTAATTGACGAGGTTCCCCCCGCTGCTTCTGGGGAGGGGAGGGGGCTGGGGCTGACGTCTAAGTTCCATAAAGACTATACGAGTTAATTTGACCTGGGTTTTTGCCGTTTTAGAAATAATGCAGTTGGAAGTTGGGGGTCGTTGCTCACTTCACCGTTCACGCCACGGTACAAATTACATCTGAGCCACAGTAGATGAGACTATACTGTCTCTGTCACTACTGTACATACAGTATACCATACAAGCCATACCATGATTCATCAAATAAAACGGGAGGGGAAGAAATTAACTATCCAATTCATAATTTATACATTTTCCCCTTTTAAACACCTTCTTAAACTCTTCAACTCCTTGCTTTCAGAATTCCATAACTTTATACCTGCAACAGAAATACACATTTGTTTTAATGTTGTCCGAGCAAACTGATGCTTAAAATCAAATCTCCTTCTGTGGTCCTCATCCTCTGAACTAAAATGAAATAACTTCCCAGCGGTCAGCTTGTTGTTGGTGGGCACTGGGCAGACCTGTAACCTCCCCTCAGGATCACCCCCCCCCCCCTTCCTCCCAAAGGGTGTTAATCTAGCCTAATGGCTTGAGGGTAATGAGCTTGTTATCGATGAAAGATGGGAAGCAGATCATGGGTGGTGCTGGCGCCCCTCTAGGAGCAGCCTGTTTTCCCACACTTGTTAACTGGATACTGTTGCAGTGTTGTACATACCTAACCTACCCACCTGGATCATGTTACGACAGAGATACCATTCTCCTGGGAGTTTGACGAGCCTAGTCAGCAATGACTTACAAAGTAGCTGATGTTGCTTTATTAAAAGTAGTTATGAGCCAATTGCTGTCGACCAATGCCACGCCCATCTCCTCCACTAGACGCTGAGTGAGGTTACGCTAGGCCAGAGGGGAAATAAGTGGCATTCCTTCCTTAATATAAATCCTGTGAGTAAGTGGGGTGGTTTTTGTAGCAGACAGTTAGCATTAACCCGGAAAATGATTAATCTGTGTCTTGCGCCATATACAGTGTGATGTTAACACTGTCTTGGAAGCCTAGCTCACATGTAGAGCCTGATCGATGCCAGGTTGTTAGGTCTGATGCTCATTCCAATTTTGGAGAGTCCAAGACCACCACAGATGTTTTGATAATTTTGTCCAAACTTATTTTGTACGGTTTGTATATATATATATATATATATTTGTACATTATTTGTTGTGTGTTTAAATAGCCTATCTATAAGTTAACATTGAGTGCCAAGAACGCATATATGCGTTCTTTGCGTTCTTTTGAATCCATCACTTGAGTGCCAAGAACGCATATATGCGTTTTTACATTTTCTTTTTAAAATTTGACCCAAAGACCAAGGAGATATGATTTTTTGAAGATTTAAACTCCCATCCACTTCCTTGTTAACTTAAAACTTAAAAATTCTGTATCTCGGCTCCTGAGTACTTTTTTTTTCTCAATGAAAAATCTCTGGCATAAAACAGCTGAAAAATCTGAAATAACTCTGGCATTCAAACAATGCGTCACATTGCGACGCATTGTGAGCATACAGTTCCTCTATTTTTCGAAAATCTTTGAAAACGTTTGAGAATTTCCTCAAATGTCCAAAATAGCGACACCAGATTGAAAGTGGTTACATATTGGGGCACATCGGCTGCAGATACCCATGTCATCGAAAAGTCTGCTTTTAGAATAGTTATGTTCTAGCGTTGTCAAGACAACACTGATCAGACACTCTTGGGTTGAGAACCCAGAACTGCAACTGTATGTTAATCGCTAAATATCACCAATATGATAAGATAGACCAGGTGGTCAGTCTCCCTTATGCCCCTGCACACTAGTGGATATTGTGATGCCCTGTAGATATAATAATTATTATTATAAGCTTTATTTATAGCACCTTTCAAAACAAAGTCACAAAGTGCTTCACAGATAATCAAAACACACAAGATGAAATAATAAAAAATATATATAAAATTACACAACAAAAGAAGAAGATACACAAGAAATGGAACCAAAAAAAACATGACACAGCAAATGCAGTAGGATACAATGAGTTAAACCATTTGGGGAATAAATGCAGCTTTATAAAAGTGAGTTTTCTGGAGAGATTTGAACCAGGGCTCAGACACTGGAAGCCTGATCTCCACAGGGAGATATCACACTCTTTACAGTTGAGAGTTAAACCGTTCCCTGACCTACTGTACGACACACTCTGCCTGCAGCATTGTTGTTATCCAGTTACTGACCTGGTTTAATCAACTTCACACAAAATGGGATTTCCCACAGTGATTTGAAGAGTCACTCATTTATCACTGGCAACTTAATGGTTTGGCGACTTAGTTAGTTTGGCCACATTCACACTGCTTGGAATGTGGGCAGCACAGGCATTACAATCTAATGACTGTGCTGTTGCTGATCAGGGGCCTGCAAGACATGAAGGGCATGTTTTTATTTTCTTGATAGTCAGTGCGCCATATCAACATTAAAGGGATAGTTCACCCCAAAACATACTTTTGTTTCTATCACCCCATGGAGACTTGAATTCATGGATATGTTTTAGTTTTTGTCGCATTCCTAAGCCAATCATTTGATGACCAGCGGACCGGTAGGCAGCGGTTCCGGTAGGAGACACAAAGGAGACTCTTTGTGTCTCCTACCGGAACTGCTGCCGGTCATCAAATTATTGGCTTAGGAATGGGACAAAAACCAAAAAATATGAATGAATGAATTCAAGTCTCCATGAGGTGACTAATCCATAGAAAAAAAGCTATTTTG
The DNA here is from genome assembly GCF_963280865.1 of Gymnoscopelus braueri. NCBI lineage: Eukaryota > Metazoa > Chordata > Actinopteri > Myctophiformes > Myctophidae > Gymnoscopelus > Gymnoscopelus braueri. The sequence goes on along the minus strand of NC_137623.1, from coordinate 19,630,918 downwards.
GGGGTGAACTATCCCTTTAACTCTAACTGCCAGAGTGTATACATTAAAAAACTCACCCACTGCCAGCGATTTTGCGATTTTTTTACTTTTTCAAGTATTTATCTCCAGTATGATCGATCTCCTGATGGTTGCTAATCACGAGGGTTTCACTGTGCTTTCGCAAAAAAAAGAAAATGTCATCGCGACCTCCCATTAGCTTGTTATGTGCCGTTGAAAATAGTATGTTTCGGCAAAAAAAACGCACCAAAAAAAAGTACACAGGAGCCGAGATACAAGATTTTAAGTAATAAATGAACCAGGAAGTGAATGGAGCAGTAAATCTTCGGATCGCGTTATCTCTGATTCTGTGTGAAAAAAACGGGGAAAAAAACCTTGTCGGCTGAGCCATAGCAAAATTCTAGTTTAAATTCTAGTTTAATTATGTCACCACATCACAATAAAATATTTCCAACAGATTGTGATTGTCCATATACAACTTTTTTTTTTTTCTTCTTCTTTTGAAATATTTTCTTTCACATCAGGATATAATGATCATTAGCAATAACCCACCCCACCTACCTCCCAGACTCCCTCCCCAGTCAGAGTTCAGTGTTTGAATGAGTAGTAGAATTATGTGCTGGATGGATATAATATTTTTTAAATATTTTATTTTAAAATAAAAATCCTCTCTCACACACTTATGCCATGTATACCAGTGATCACACTCCCCTGTGCCAATGGTGGCACCCGTGCCTAAGGTTTCCTGCCCCCTGCATTAGATGCTAGAGAAGGGGGGCTTGTAACTGCAAGGTCAGCAGTGAGCCTTGTCCAGGCTGACTAGGGGGAAAATCTGGGTAAAGTTTATTTTTATCAAATGCTGTCGAGGTAACCTTGAGAATGGCACTTTAAATGCCCAGTGACAAGCAGACAAAGTTACACCCGAGCCCCTGAGCGTGAATGAACGCGGGCAAAGTTGCGGGCAGAGCGTGTGAAGTGGGATGTTGAAATGTATGATATATTTAATGAGTAGTAGTAGTAATGCTGCATACAAGTGAGCGAAATATGCCACGCGTGTGGATATGACTGTGCACTGCCTGCCCTGTTGCTGTCATGCACTTGTGAGTGTTAATGCTTGCTATATCGCCTGTCGGGTGGAAACCTCATATGTCCAAAACTGTTACTTTTCAGGATTCAAATTCCCAAAATAGCAAAAGTAGCAGACCGACAAGCTCAAAACGCGACGCTTCGCGCCGCGTTTCGAGCTTGCGGATCTGCTACTTTTTGATACTTTTGTGTGTGACGCTGTTGTATGATCAAGCAGGGCGTTAATTTACGGCAAAAAAAAAACGTTAGAATATGGTAGATAGGAGGTTTCTGCCCGACAACAGCGATATGTGACTTGAGCCTTGAGCTGCCTTGCACATTTCAGCTCCTCAGAGCCAGTTATAGCACGGCCGCACTCAGTTACCCAACGCTCCAGAAATAGGGTGACATCACGTGAGGAGAAGGCTGCCCGTGGGGCACCACGCCAGCTTGGTCCTGTTCTCCGCGAGTGGAGGACCCTCCCTTCCTCGAGCACATTCCTTTCAATACTGTGTCACCCTCCTGGAAATACATTTTTGACTGACTACTCAGCTGCCCAGAACTCTCCAGAACCTCCATTCCCTGGCTGCACACAGCACCTCCAATGATTGGAGGCAATCAATACGTCAGGCGGGAAAACGATGTGATGGGAGCTGTCATCACTGAAGGGTTTCATTTAGATCTTTTTTTTTTTTTACTTTTTTTGCCCAAGGCATAAATCATTAAAATAAATAAATAGAAAATAAATAAATAAAATGCTAACATGTTTAATGTTTATATGTGACAGTGTCTGTACAATGTACATTATACATTATACACAGCATTATGTAATGCTGTGTAACATTACATTACAGTCATTTAGCAGACGCTTTTATCCAAAGCGACTTACAATAAGTGCATTCAACATAGGTAGGGAACGAAAACTACTAATCACCAGAAGTCCTTAGTGCATTATCTGCAAAAACAAGCAACCAAGAGTATACCTAGCGCTAAGGTAAAAGTGCAATATATCAGCTACCTATTTCCTTAAACAGATGAGACAAAATAGCTAAATCAAATGAGCATGAGCTAAAACAAATAAGTGAATCGACTAAACAAGATCCAATAAACAATCCAATAATCCAATAAACAATACAGCAATAGAAAACAAGCGTTCGTACAACTAGTTAACAACAAGTAGGTCAGGCAGAGAGGAAGGGTAACCATTGCTATGGTGATGTCTTTGAGTAGTGGCCTTGATGACCCTGATCCTCAGCACCTGAGCTGATCTAGAGCCCTATAAGAGCAACGTGTCTGTCTGTGATCCACTCATACAGCACTGACGAAGGCCCTGTGACTTTTTCTGCAAGTTTTCCTTTATGCTTTTGAGACCATCGCACCTGCAGTCAACCCTGAACAAAGGACAAAGAAGGGCGCAACGGTTTGCCCTGTACTTGTGCCCAAGGCAAGTCAAAATCTCAAGGTACACCTGTTTTAATTGCCAAAATAGCTGAGCTACAAGCTCACAACGCTGTAGATCAGCTATTCTTTTCACAAATGTTTGAACATTTTGGGGAACATAAATAAATAGAAATTCAACTATAGTGAAATGCCCAAACTAGGGCCCAAACCTGGCCACAGTGGGATGTCTGGTCAATGTATTTCAATGAGAATACGCGCGGGAAAAACATTTTTTTCTTCAGGCCAGTACATTGGCTGTTCAGCAGCATCAGGTCAAATGAAAAGGAAATGAAGGAATTGAGCAGTCAAAGAGAAAGTTAAGGATCATTCCGGATCAGATGTCCTTGTCTCTTCAAAGAGACCAAAGAATGTCATCACTCTTACTTTGGCACTTTATAAAAAAAACGTTTAGTGTTTGAGCTGAACATTTTTCAGTCATTAATTGTCACATGACTTGGATCAGGAAACCTGAACATGATTTAACCCATTAAGACCTGAGGCCGATTCTACAAATGCCTTCTAAGTCAGTAGTTCTCAAACGCTTTCGTGTCAAAGACCCCCAAATTGATATATATTTGGCTGTGGGCCCCCCCATCTGAAAATGTTTTGTGCCAGGGACCCCTAGAATAGACCATTTTCACCCGGCGGCCATTTTTTAATTTAACATTGAAAGTGCCAACCCGTTGCCGTGGCAACCGGGGTGGCACTTCATTGACTTAATAGCAACATGGCCGCCGTGTTTCAAAAATATTCAAAAATAGCAGATGACGCGCTGTGAGCTGTTATTATCTTATAATATATGTATATGTATATAGCAACTTATGTTGCTATATACATTTATATAGCTACAATCTAAAATGAAACGGACACTTCCCCGGATTGAATGGCTTTAAGGATGTAACAGGATTTCAATGGAAGATTTAAAAAAAGGCTTATCTCCGCTGCTTGTGACAACTTAATTTTTACGATGTCTCTTAACATCGAAGTGAAAGGAGTGATTCATATGTGTGAAGCTGATTATGAAGTGGATTCACCAGAACTCGTTCGAGTATGAATGAAACAGCAAGGCAGTTGTGTTAAACGGTTTCCCACTGTGGAGCATGATGTGTGAACAGTCATATCAGCACTGTGACACATTTTCTTCTCCCCCCCCCCTCTTCTCTTCTGCAGTCTGCAGGGGCATTGAAGACCCTCCTCACGTTGTGTTGTGTTCTGGTCTCATGATGGCGCCTGCTGCAACTGTAGAAGATTGGAGATATGGATCTAATCTAGACAGGAAGCATGGGAAGATGGAAACGCCATTGGATCCACTTACATTTTATGTCCTCAATGAACACACACGCACACATGCACACACACACCGCCCATTGAGTTCCATTTATTACATTCTCCCATCCCTGGCACTCACCTTAATTTTTGACCCAGTGGTTCCCAAACTGGGGGTCGGGACCCCCAGGGGGTCCCCAAATTATTTTAGGGGGTCCCCAGATGATTTGCTTAATGTGCAATATTGTTTTCTCACTGAACAGTAAACAAACCAACATACAGTATACGTGATATACAGGGTATCCTATCTGCACATTTCTAAAGTAAACATTTTATGACTTTTAAGGCCTTTTTAATACCAAATTGTCAAATATTACGTAAGAAAGAAGGCAAACATTGAAAACAGCCGACCTACAAGCTCACAATGCCTTGCAGTGTGAGGCGTTGTGAGCTTGTAGTTCGGCTATTTTCACTATTTATCTGTGGAACTGAGTCAAACTAAATGTAATGCCAATGTAATGTGACAATTCCAAGTGCTTGTCAGGGTGGGGGTCCCCAGTTCAAATAGGATTATTTTGTGGGTCGCGGCCTGAACCAATGTAATAGCACAAAAGTGAGGCGAAATGTCTTCAATTAAGCACGTTCTCCTTTGTAACACCAGCCACATACAGTACAAACCCAAATGGTCTTTGCATTTGACATACTTCCCTTTTTTCTTGGAAAGGACACACAGCCCCTCTCTCTCTCAGAGGGGCCTCCGGTGGTGATGTGCACTGTGGTTGGGAAGTACCTAGTGTTACAACTGTCATGCTACCAACTTAAAGGTACAGTGTTGCCTTCTTTAAAGAAATGTTCTTCAGCGTTGAACTAATGAGCCAATATGTCGGCTAATTATTTTTAGACTCTGACAAATATCGGTATCTGCAATTTATGCAGCCTGTGTGTCCCGATTCGAACAATTTTCAACCTGGCATCCCTATTTTGGTCGCTATAGGTGACATTTTTCAAAAGTAAAAAATAAAAAATAAAAATAAAGCTGAAAAAGATGATGCTCAAGCTCACAACGTGTGAGCTTGGAGATCGGCTATATATATATATATATATTTTTTTTTAATGATTCCAACAACAAAATATCGTTCAAAACATCAGTATTGGTCAAATAATTTGGATCCGTACAGAACAAAAAAAAATCTGGCATCATCGGTCAGGCAGGCTCTAGTCTACAATGATTACAATGGTCTTATTACTGTATTACACTTGCTTGGACAGTCCCATGTTGATTTTGGCTCAAATCTATACAAACATGAACTTCGCACCGTTGTGATTGTGCTCAGTAAGCTGTCAGGCGTTCTGAATAAATGTTTTATTCAGGCAGATGTTGGAGTGTGTCTGTGTGTTTTCATGTCACCTGACAAACACTCCGCCAAACACGGTCTGAACCCAAACTTGGATGTTCTGCCTCACTGCCTCTTGGTATCATTTACACATTGTGAAAGTAGTACTGATGCTACTACAGTATGCATGCTGATCACACAACACACACACGGCTTACTTACACCAGTGATTCCCAAACTCAGGGTTGGGGATTCCAGGGGGGTCCCCAAATAATTTTGTGGGGTCCCCAGATGATTAGCTTAATGTGCAACATTGTTTTCTCACTCAACAGTAAACAAACCAACATACAGTATAAGTATATACAGGGTATCTGCTGCACATTTCTAAAGTAAAACATTTTCAATACCAAATTGTCAAATATTACGTAAGAAAGAGGCAAACATTTTGAAAATAGCTGATTTACAAGCTCACAAGTCACAACGCCTCGCACTGCACTACAGCTTGTAGTTCGACTATTTTCACAATATTTATCTGTGGAACTGAGTCAAACTAAATGTAATGCCCACAATTCCAAGTGCTTGTCAGGGTGGGGGGGGGGTCCCCAGTTCAAATATGATTCTTTTGGGGGGTCGCGGCCTGAACAGGTTGTAACACATGCTGCTAACACAACCCAGAATGGGACAGGTTGATGACTTAACATGGTACTTTGCACATCATCAACATGCAAATATTAGGGGTAGTTCAGCAATAAGTGATATGATCTAATAGATGACTAAGGTCTTTACTGTATTTACTTGGATCCATGTTGATTCTTCTGGCGGGGCTTTACATTACAATACATCGTCTCTGTCGGGTGGAAACCTCATTATGTCCAAAACTGTTACTTTTCAGGATTCAAATAAAAAAGTAGCAGATCTACAAGCTCGAAATGCGTCGCTTCGCGCCGTGTTTCGAGCTTTTAGATCTGCCACTTTTGATACTTTTGTGTGACTTCTGTAGTATGATCAAGTAGGGCGTTCATTTATGAAAAAAGGGTTGGGAGTTAGTTTGAATATGGAGATATGGAGGTTTCCGTCCGACAGAGATGATATGACATCCTCTTGTCAACAGCACAGCGTTTTTTGACAAGACTGGCACAAAACTGGCATAGCTGGAACTGCCTTTCTCAGAGGTACACATGACTTACAGTACCACCCACAGGGAGGTCACTGTCTGGCATTACATTTTTTCACTTTTTCTGCCTTTATTGATAGGAACAGTAGACTGACAGGAAATGGGGAGAGAGATGGGTGGGAGGGGGGGGGGGGGATGACACGCAGCAAAGGTCGTCAGGAGTCGAACCCGCGACACGCTGTGAGGCTGGATTACCAGCCTACGTGCCCAGACGGTTACGCCAACCGTCCGGGCCACTGTCTGGCATTTCGAGGACACTTGGTGGGTGTGTGTTTTCTGTACATGCATGTACAGAAATGACCAGACGAACACATGTGTTCGTCTGGTCATATTTTACTTCTTTTTGCACTTTGCACTATTGACTGTGCCCAGAAAAAGCTGCACAATATGTTTCGTTTTTGGCAGATCTATGTTCAATGTTGGCATGTGTTGGTTTTTTCTTGTCAAGTGTAGTGCGTTCATTACACTCCCACGCAACAACGAACGCCAACTGAGCTGGTGTTCTGCCTCAGTGCCTCTCCTGCTTTAACCCATTCAATCCGGGTACGCATCTCTGTCATTTTAGATTTATTTGGCTATTCAAAAATAGCAGATATACAAGCCCATAGTGCCGCACTATGGGCTTGTATATCTATGAGCTTGTACTGTAGATCTGCTATTATTGAAAAATATTGAAAATTTGAATATATATATATTTTTAAAGCGAACATTTTTAACTCAAATCTTTGATTCTGGGGGTCCCTGGAACTAAATATTTTGAGATGGGGGATCCGCGGCCAAATGCATATCATTTTGGGAATACTTGATATGAAAACGTTTGAGAATCACTGATGTACATATGTTTTTTCAAAAAAAAAAGATTAGGTTTTGTAGAATATGTATTCAAAGTTCAGAGTTGCCGCTCATAGTGCGGCACTCGGTGCCGCACTATGAGCTTGTATATCTGTTATTTTTGAATAGCCAAATACATAAAATGACTGAGATGTCCGGGTTGAATGGGTTAATCTGCACACAACCAAAGTCCTGATGAAGCACACAAGCCCAAGGCCTTGGTGCAGATGGGTGTTATGATTGAGGGGGGACTCCTTTAGATCAGTGGTTCCCAAACTGGGAACCACTGATGATTAGCTTAATGTGCAACATTGTTTTCTCACTCAACAGTAAACAAACCAACATACAGTATAAGTGTATACAGGGTATCTACACATTTCTAAAGTGACAATTTAATGACTTTTAAGACCTTTTTAATACCTCTAAAATAAAAATGTATAAGACCATTACTACGTCAAAAGTAACCAACAACCCATACTATAAACAATTGTCAAACATTGGCCAAATTGTCAAATATTACCTAAGAAAGAGGCAAAAAAAAAAATCTGCACTTCACTGCACAGTAAAATTCAGGATTTTACTGTGCAGTGGTTACATGTTCTGATGACAACATTGTCAAATCATTGACAAAACGCAATATTTGTTCCTCCCATCTGTCATTACACCTGCTCCGTTTCCGCTTCCACTTAAAAAAGTGTTGGCGCAGCGCGGTTTTTAAGAGCACCTCGTTATCAGTGAGAGCGAACAAACACTTGGCGAGCGACCACAAATAACACCGGGCTAAGATGCCTCATTTATTCTCTCATTGTTCATGTTCACTCTCATTTGAAGCTTGGTTAAGTTCTGAAGGTTAAATAAACAGAAACCTCATTTGAAGGAAAAAAACCTCTTTTCAACTCCCACTCCCTGTTTCTCTGAAGTACAGGAATGCACCGTACAGCCATGCATCACTTGTTGCCATCACTCCCACACACACACACACACACACACACACACACATTCAGCGTTTGCCGGGGACTTTTTGGGTAAATGAATGAACTGCCATGTCTGTCTGTTCACCACCCAGCAAAACCGGGAAACAAAAAAAGAAAGAAAGAAAGAAAAAACTGGAAACCTTAGAGAACCCGACACCCGATTTGGTGAAGGATGACTGAGTTTCCCACCATCGTCCTGTATCATCATTCCGGAGGTAGCCACAGATGGTTTGACACACACACACAAACATAACACCGCAGGCAGGCTGCCCCACATGCTTGCATATACAGCATGGTTAGAAGTGCACTGTAAATGCTGCAGATTCTCCCTGCAATGCATCCAGTAGCAAAGCATTGATTCTTTGTTACAGTGGTATAGATTTCAGGGACTTTTCTGTAGCCCCAGGAGAGCCTTGCTTTTGGCACCATTATACATAGCTGCCGTTTAGATACTGATCATTAGTTTATCTGTTCATCATTACAATCAATCTATCAATCATTAAGACATGGCTATTCATTATTCTGTTTAACTAACTATTCCTCAGTAGTTTTTTTATGCATCACTGTTAAATTTGATCTATTCATCATTATTTTATCTTGTTCATGTCATCATACTCATGTGTCAAGCTAGCAATGGTACATTTTAATAATTGGTAATGTAGAAAACAACCTTGAGCTTCTGACTCACTTGTTCTTCCACGCAGTGGTTTAAACTAAAGTAAGATCAAAAGAAATTGAATATTCCAAATGCTTTATGCCCTTTATGTGGTGTAGTAGAGGGGAAGCAACCTGAAGAAATGTTCAGTTGCATCCTTTGCTGCTCTTAAATTGTGCAGCCACGCTTTATAGTCTCGTATAACCTGTTTTAATGTCCCTTTTCAACCACTTAGCGTTGTACAGCAGAGAGCTAATTGCTGAAAAAAGCTTTGCCACAATGGAATACACCGCTGTTCTTTTCAAACTATAGTAGGATGTTCTCTTTATGTACGGTTCTTTCTGTACATTAATGCTTTTAGCACTGTCCTACAATGGGGTTTGCTGCTGGGCATCATGACTGAATGAATAGTGGCCTCTCACATCTCATGTTTCTTTAATGCCTTTTCCCCGGTCAGGAAGAGAATAGAGAGTTTAATAACCTTTTAACAATAAAAACATCAAAGACCTCTTGCATAGACAATCTCCTGACCCTTATGTACAGTAAGTGCAATTGCATAAGTGGGCAGTTAACTTCAAATTAAATTACTTTGTGACTTAAAATATAATTACTTTGAGCCAAAAAGAAAATTCAGTCTCCAGTTACATCGCAGTGTCTTGTTCATATTTGAATGTATACAGCAAGTGGAAAAACACAAAATAGAAAGCCAAGGATTTTACAATGGATGTTTAATAATGTATTAACACTAGATAAGCAGCCCAGCTGAAGTGCATTATAATGAGTCTAAAGCCTCAGTTATACTTAGTTGTGTGCCGGTGTCATGCTCAGTAAATAGCAGATGTACAAGCTCACAACGCGTCACGAATGCGTTGTGTACAGTATGTATATCTGCTATTTACTGCATGCAACACCAGCGTCAAACTAAGTATAAAACAAGCTTAAATGTTCATTTCCACATACTCTAAAAACTAGCGCGGAGCTGCCTCTGTTCAGGCAAAAAGCGGGCATGACTTGTGTGACCTTCCAGCCAGTGGTCCAGGCCTGGTTCACGCCCTCTGCCTTTTGATGTGGCTGATGTGTTTGTTCACCAGCGCCAGAGGTCTGCTCTTTCCCATTCAGCAGCGTAGCACGGCCTAAATCCCTCAGCCCTGGCCTGGCTGCAGTGCCATTGTTTGCGTTTTTCTTTTTTACACTAGGGAGGTGTAAAGCATGCAGTCTCATTCACAGCTCACAAACCACAGCCCCTGCTGCTGCTGCTGCTGCTGCTGGGGTCCATTCTGCTCAAACCAAGAAAGGCAGGTATGACTTGACACCTGCGATTCGACACGGCCCTCTCTCTCTCTCTCTCTCTCTCTCTCTCTCTCTCTCTTCGATAACACAGCCAGCCAGCCAGCACTCCGTTCGTTGCCAAGCTTCATCATCTTGCCACCCGAAACCGAGATTCATAAACTAATACTACAACTGGGTCTAGTTTTTAAATCATTCACTTCACAGTAAAACAAAACAAGCTGTAGTTATCGCAGCTTCGTGATAAGTGGTGCAGCATGACCAAGTCACTTCTAGAAACGTAAGTAGACTAATGATTAAGAGTCAACACAACAGTCAGTAAAATGCCCAAAACTAAAATGACTCCCGCATGAATCACTGGTGAATGGTACAACAGTAGATACTGTAGCTGTGGCATTGTTTTATCACTCTATTATAATGGTGCCAGACTCCATGGCAACACCTCAGTTGAAAATGTCATTATTAAAAATGTACAGAGAAAATTGTTTCCTTCACTACAACAAGCAACTTGGTGAAGTTCAACCAAGCGATATACAACCTAATGATTTACATTTTCACTATGATGACTCTGAATTAGTCCTGAAAGTGCAGGCCAGGGGGAAAGTAACACTTTACTTCAGTACCTCCTCCCGCCTTGATAACACCGCTCTAACACCATAAATGGAAGGCGGTTTCATTCACAAATCTGTACTCTGAACCTGAGACGGCACGGAACCCGCTGAAATGCTTGTTTCAGAAGCCCTTCAAAAGGGCATGGCAAACGGCGCTGTCAGTGACATGCATGCATGAGTCTTCAAGGGGAGGCGGAGCGCTTGTGCTGCATGTTCTCTATCTACTTCACTGTACAAGTCAGGATAAGGAATGGGAAAGGAAAATACTGAGTTGGGCTTTTGTAAAGAATTGTGTGTGTGTGTGTGTGTGTGTGTGTGTGTATATATATATATATGTGTGTGTGTGTGTGTGTGTGTGTGTGTGTGTGTGTAGACACACACACACACACACACACACACACACACACATATATATATATATATATATATATATATATATATATATATATATATATATATATATATATATATATATATATATATAAAAATGTGTGTGTGTGTGTACATATATATATGTCTGTCTACCTGACCCTTTTTATGTCCATATATGGATATCTCTGTATCTGTCAGTCCATTCATCTATCCATTTATGCGTTGTCTATCCAAAAATAACAGATCTACAAGCTCACAGCTTGTATACCTGCTATTTTTGAAGATATTTGAAAAATATCAAAAATGTTCGGAAACATTTTAATAATTTTGATTTTTTTAAACACAAATCTTCTCTTCGGGGGGGTCCCTGGCACAAAACCTTTTCAGATGGGGGTCCACGGCCAAATATATATCAATTTGGGGGTCCTTGGAACGAAAAAGTTGGAGAACCACTGTTTTACACAGTAGCTGCTATAGGACTCTTTTACCAAAGACATAGTTTTACACACATTACATGACCTACAGTGGCTGCTATGGGTCTGTTACCAAAGACATAGTTTTACACACATTACATGACCTACAGTGGCTGCTATGGGTCTGTTACCAAAGACATAGTTTTACACACATTACATGACCTACAGTGGCTGCTATGGGTCTATTACCAAAGACATAGTTTTACACACATTACATGACCTACAGTGGCTGCTACTCTATTACCAAAGACATAGTTTTACACACATTACATGACCTACAGTGGCTGCTATAATAGGACTCTATTACAAAAGACATAGTTGCACACACATTACATGACCTACAGTGGCTGCTATGTGTGCTATAGGTCTATTACCAAAGACATAGTTTTATACATATTACATGACCTACAGTGGCTGACATAGGACTCTATTACCAAAGACATAGTTTTATACATATTACATGACCTACAGTGGCTGACATAGGACTCTAGAGAAATACTTAAATATTAGCTTATTTCTCACCATTCAACTTGATCACTACACAGACTACTACATATTTTATTCATCACCTGATGTAATTGAGTGATTAGAACATTTAAAACTGGTGGTAAAGCAAATATGGTGTCTATAAAAGTATGTATTTGCCCTCAGAGACCTATCTAAAGTAAGGGACCTTTTATCTGGAGAAGGCTGCTCAAGGATTAGCATAATTCACATACCAAATGTTTGTTATGACTCTCGCTGTAAATGTCAAGAAGAACAGAGCTGTAAAATGTGTGATAGAACATTTTTACTGCGAAAGACACTATCCCTCTCACAAATTGCCCACAATTGCACACATTGCCTGTGATTATGCATACATGGTCCAGAAACCAAGAGGGTTGGGCATGATAGAACGTTAAGTTGTTAATTGTATCATTAAGTACATTTGGAAGCAGATGCTGTACCGACTGCTGTACTGTTATCAAACATGTTAATAAAATAAAGTATTCAATCAATCAATCTATTTAGAATTTTCCCCTTGGGAATCAGAAGGTTCCCGTTTGATCCCTGGCTCCCCCTTGGTTAATTTCGAAGTGTCCTTGAGCAAGACACGTAACCCCTAACTGCCTTGCATGGTTGCCTCTACTGTTGGAGTGAGAATGGGTGAATGTGATACACGTAGTAAAGAGTTTTGGATGAAGGCGCTTGTGTGTGTGTGTGTGTGTGTGTGTGTGTGTGTGTGTGTGTGTGTGTGTGTGTGTGTGTGTGTGAGTAAATGACTTGGAATAATTAAACCTAAGGTAGTTGTTATTTGAAGGAGTGGTAGGCTAGACAGGTCTGTCAGGCTTCATGTCTACTACAATTAGAACTCATGGCCGCTGAGGTTATGTTATGCAGAGAATTATAAATAGAAGAGGAGCATTAAGCTTCAATGTGTTTTCATCAGCTAATCTTCAATTTAAATCACTGTTCCTGTAATGTAATAATGGATTAAGTGCAGGTGTGTGTGTGTGTGTGCACAGAATTTGTAGACATACTGTATTTCCATTATCAAGTAGTTAATATTATACAACACACTATCTCAACTGAAATGTTGTTGTTTTTCGTTTTTTTTTTTTTTAGTTTGATTCCCAGTCCCAAATCTTCCATACTCAAACCCTTCACCCTGGAGGTGAAGGGTTTGAGTCACCATATAAAAAAAAGGGCCGGTGTAAGAAGTCTTTTAAGACTAATTGATGCGTCGCATTTATCGCTTGAAAATCCATTATTTACGGTGAGCTACACTGTTGCGCAGCAAAGTATACATTAGGCTTTACAGGGACAGTACTTAGCAGTGGTGCATACCGTAGTAGTGTGCCCTCTCCTGAGTCAAACGGTCTCACGGGCTGCAACTTGCTGGTGTCCCAGTGATCCTCCCGCTGGCCCCGCCCACATGTGGATAAGCACCGCCCACATGTGGATAAGCACTTTCCAGGAATCACGCTCCAGTGCTCTCCCTCTCTGCCAGCCCAGCCAGTCAGGCACTTTTTTTAATTTCATTTAAACCCATCACGTTGTTTGGGTTAGAGAGATTCCTTAAAATAACATTCTGTATAAAGGAAGGCGCAGTAAAAGGCTATAAAGTTCCAATGTACATTTAGACAAAAGTCTTTAATCAAAGGCTTGGCTCTGGAGTCCCAAATAATGATGCAAACCTAAAGTAATGTCAGCTCTGCCAGTGCACCCTATATACTGCCAACGCGGCCACAGTGTACTGAGCTGTCAGAGGTTGTATAGACAGTTGCCACTGTGCATTTTCAATGCACGATATATATCAAAAGGCCTCGCTGTTTTGGCCACCAGGCCATTCCTGGCATCCACACACATCAGGCTCTCTGGCTCTGCACCAACCGACTGCTGAGGTTTTCAGTGAGGTTGAATTTAAACGTTGGAATTATGACGGAGTATGAGATGGAATTTATCCCAGAGCACTGCCAGTAAAGCGGCATGTACTGTGTACGGTGGTGATAGCAAAATAACTTTTTGGGAGGTTTTCTCTGCAGAGTGAGACCGTGTTTGGAATGAGGAAACTCTGCATATAGATGTCAAGTAGACAGATCCAGATTCATTTTCTATGGAGAGCAGCACGTGGTACATGATGGATACACATCATGGCGAGTTGACCAGGCTACATGGAAGTAAAGAATAGTGCAAGTTGGGAATGCATATACCCCACCCTGTTACCCAGTTACCATAGTATATGTGGAGGCTAGTCTATGACATCAGTGCTATGATGATGTCATAGTGATGACCTCAGGGATCTGCTTGCATCCCTCGCTTCCAGTGGTGGAAAGTAACTAAGTACATTTACTCAAGTACTGTACTTAAGTACAATTTGGAGGTACTTTTACTTTACTGGAGTATTTCCCATTTTCAATACTTTTACTTCTACTCCACTACATCTCAGAAGGAAATATTGTACTTTTTAAAATCTTCAACACAGTTTTGTACAATAAGTAGTAGGGGTCCCTGCTTCATTTCTCTCTCAGGTAGGGGGTCCTTGGCCTGAAAAACATTGAAGACCCCTGCTTTAGCATACTTTTTATCTGTAAAATGATACAATAGTTGTCCATTGCATCCAAACTAATGATTGATTGCACTGACTATGCGATACGGTGCGAAGCAATATGAGGGTGCGGACTAGCCGATACCAACTCGGGTCGCCTGGATCGCCACACCCTCTACTACTGTGTGTCCATGTAGGACGGTGGTGCACCCCCTTCCGCTCTTAGCTGTACCGTGGGGTGGGTTGGCTCCCACAGTGTCAGTGGGCTCAGCATCATCCTTCTCTCCCTTCTCGGACTAAATTGATTGTAATTATTAGTTCTGTTCAAACAGAATCTCATGGAATATTTCTTTATTTTTATTTGCTTTTATTTCTTTTTTTATATATTTGATTGCCCACATACCTCAAACCCATTTGAGACCATCAATCAAGTTTAAAGATAAACTCTCAAATGTATGTGAAAATTGTGTGGAACTTCAAAACAACCCTCAATGACTCTGTTACTGAAACAAAGCTATTTTTGAATCACAAAGGGTTGTCCCCAGTGGAAAATGTACATGACATTATTTGTATTTGATAAAAATTTCACCTGAAAGTGTTTTTGTAGGTGTGTTCATTCTGAGTCACTTGTCAGGGGAAATTGGTGCTCCCTATATGCATACCGACAGCTTGTGAAAACGATTACTTTCTCCTTTTTGGGGGCGTCCCCACATCAGATGGACTCTCACTTCTGCTGAGCAGCACAGCACGTACTGTATCTACTCGCCATCTTACCATTATAACCTCAGTGCACTTCCTGTACTACTTTAGGGGAAGTTGTCATTCACATCTCATTCTCAGACTGCTGAAGTGTGCCGAAAATGTACACACAAACCAACCATCAATGTTATGGTTTATTTTTCACAGGTACCTTTACTTAAAGCAACACTAACGCAGCTTTCGATTTGAAACTGGTTTCCTGCTTACATGCTGACATTTTTGCTCAGGGGATAAATTTAATCTTGACTATATCAGGTAAAAATTTGTGTCAGGTGAGACATGACCTTTGACACAATCCCATGTCTCAATAGAATAGCAGGGAGACAAAATACCACCACCCCAATTGTATAAGTTATATTGTATATTTAGCACACTACCATACAGATTGGACAAAATTATATAATTATAATTTTATTAATTTACCCCAAACAGGGTTACATTGTGCCGCTTTAAGATGAATAATAACTGCAACAAACAGTGATGTTGCATTTGTGGTGCCCTCTATGGGTCTAAGTGAAATTGCATTTGGCTTTGTTTTTAGAGAGGCACCTCAAAGCGTGATTAAAATTAGGGGTAGTTCGTATCAGTGTGAAGCAACCTGTTAAAGCACTACCATTGAAAACTTTTGGGTGAAGGCATAGACTGTAGAAAATATGGACAAAAGGAACGATGACGTCACCCATTGGTTTCTACAGACAAAGACACTTTTTCGGTGAATTCATCTGCTGGGCCATTAATGGGAACTGCACCCTTAAAAGAATCGCTTCCTGGGCTTCAAATCCAGCAGAGCTTCCTTTCTGCCTGGAAGCAGCCTGTTATAGCGCCACCATGAGGACGATTTGAAAACTTTTGGGTGAAGGTTCTTCCGGCCGTTCCGTCCTGGTGGAGATAAACAGGAAGAGAACCAGTTTGAAGTGCTGCCTGATGCCCAGGAGGAGTGCGATCACATCAGTGCTTCACCCTCCCTATGGTCCCCTTCCTTCCCAAAGCAAGGAGGAGAGTCAACAAGTGAAACGCCCTCCCATTTACACAGATGCTTACATTTAGACAGGGCCATGAGAAAGGGCCAAGACAGGGAGATCAAGTTTCAACAGGGAAACCTATAGCTTTATGTCTGAAATTGTCTTGTGTTTGTAGTAAAAAATGTGTCGTCAAGGCCAGTATAATGGCTACAGGAGTTGCAGGGCCTGTCACCCTGTACGTTTGGTTTGCCTACCGGGGTTTGTGTTGCTCTTTGCACCCCAGGGGTCTCCCCCTTTAATGACCGAGCACTCGGTGTGTGAACGTTGGTTAAGCAAACGTGACACCACTCGTAGGTGCATGGCTTTTGAAACCATACGCGCAGATGATGGCATTTTGTACACTGATGCTGCATTCACACTGCTATATACAAAGTAACAGGCTACCATTCATTTTCAATGTAAGCCAGCCAGCAACATGAAGATAAAATCCAACGTTTGTAGCTGCTACAAAAGCTACGACAGCTACAAAGCTACAAAAAAGTTGAGCTGGTTTCAACTTAAGATACAAAGAATGCTGTCAAGCTTTGTATTTTTTGTAGCTGCCATGTGTGAACGCAGCAATGGAAAATGTACAATAATCATAAAAGTATAGCTTGATGAGCCTTCGTGAAAAGCACTTACTGTACCATCACAGAGAATGTGCATACATCCTATTCTTGGCTTTCTGTTCTGTGTTTATCGCTAAAAAGAGCAAAGTGTGACAAGCTTTGATGTTAAAATTGCACAATGAGAGATTGAAGTGTAAGGGAAATCAGCCTGTGTGTGTTCTCTCTGCATTGTGGTAAACCAAACCAAACCTTAAAAGTCTGCAGCTTCAATGATGGACACATTTTTTCATCAGTGTTGCCAGATTTTGCAAGGGAAATAATAAGCGACCAGGTCTATGAAAACAATTAAGCCCGAAAGAAGCGACTAACACATGAGCACTTTAAACCTATACGCATCGGCTATTTGAAAATAGCAGATCTACAAGCTCACAACGCGTCGCAACGTGTTGTGAACTTGCGGAGCTGCTTTTTTCAAAAACATCTTGGGGGGGAAAAAATGCAAAATTTTGAATATTTTTAAAACATTTTAACAACGCATATCTGGTACAGGGGTCCCTGGCACACAATGTTTTCAGATGGGGATACGCGGACAATTGCATATTCATTTGGGGGTCCTTGACATGAAAATGTTGTGACATGTCCACCAACTACCAATATTTATAAGCAACTTTACAGAAAAACAAGCCCAATGTCGCTTATAATAAGTGGACATGGCAACACTGCTTGTCAGAGCCTGTTGCAGTTGCACGTATAGCACCTTACTGAGGTTTCTAGGAATGATGGGGCTGTCACCTCTTCATAGAATGTAGAGTATGTGCTTTGTGAAGTGCTCCTAAAATAAACTGACGGTTTCCTCTGACTTAATTGTTTTAACGCTTGGAGGTTTTGAAGACACCATTGCTTGTATATCTCCAGATCAGCCAGTCTTAAATTAACAAGCCGAAGGTTAGAGAGATCATTAACCATGTGATATAACACAGTGGTTCTCAAACATTTTCATGTCAAAGGAGTGGGGACTCAACTCCTGATCACTGCTTCAGTTTTATTGGCTATTAGAATAACAAATGGCATACGCCACGGACACCTTTCTAAATCAGAATTATTAATGGACAAGCTGCATGAGATTTGTCTGGAAGGGCTGTCTTCAAAGACTTACATGGGACTATTAAGGCTGTGTGAGCCTCACTTCAGTGTTAGGACAGCTTGGACAACATATTGTGCTTCAAAGACATTTAGATTTTAGTCTTCACTTTTCAGATGAATGTACAGGGTGCGAGTTGAGTTTTGGGAGAACCCCAATTTTGTTTTCAGTGCACAGAGCCATTTCAGTTGCATGATGTCCTTGTACAGTTTATACATCTTTCTTATGCCCAATGCCTGCTGCTCATTTAATTTGACGTTCATCCTGAATGTATTTATTTTTCTTTTAATTCTTTTAAAAACACTTATTTTTGTTTTAATCTGTTTGCTTTTGATATTTGTTTCTGTTAATGTGTTTGCTTCCATCAATGTGTTCTCTGTTTATAATATTTTTGGCTATTTGTGTCTTATCATGTTTTGAGCTCTCAGAGTCTGAACGCTGTAATGTGTCATTGATGTTGTCTTCTCTTGACTGGAAAGCACTTTGGATCAACTGCTGTTGTTTTTAAGCGTGCTATACAAATAGAGGTGACTTGACTAGACTTGAATGCTGTTGTTATCTTTTTTTTCCTTTTTTTCCCCTTTCTTTGGCTTGTTGTTTATATAAGCACCTCAGGGGATTTCTTCTCCCTCAATGCAAATCAGTAACCTGTTTCTCATCATTCTGTTTCATTTCTTTTTCTCACTGTGTGTGGACTCTACGGCCATGACACATTCTTCACTTCTCCTCTGAGTAAGAGCTTTTCTGTGATTCACACAGCATATCTAAACTAAATTAATAAACCATCTATTAAGGTTTCTTAACATGCATTCATGACCCAACAATGCTGAATGACTAGGCCAGACGTTCATAGACATCCCCTTTCAAAGAACTTTTTTCCGGCCGACATGATGGCTTCCTGATTCAATAATACCATCATTCACTGATAGATCCGTGGCCATTAAAAAAAAATGGCCCATGACTTAAAGCAGCATGTAACTTTCCTCTTCTACTCTGGATTTGAACCGAGTTTCCTGCTTAAGCGCAGAATCTTTTTTTACCATTGAGCTAATCTCTCAAGAACAGATTCTGCTCTGCGTTGGAATCTGTCGTGAAGGCTCGTCATAACATGTACGCACTGGGCTACAAGTGGGCGTGCCTTCAGATCAGGAAGCAGGCCGCGCTTTACCCAATCAAATGTAGTGGGCGGGATTCACGTGTCCGTCGATCTTTCCCCTTCGAAACAAACCCAAACTAATTTAACAATAGCGTCCGCGGAGCAGACAAAACCACGGAAAGATATTCACATTTTAACTTACTCTTTCATCATAGAAACAAGTGGGCTTATAACCAAAACGATCCATGTTCTCTGGGAGAAGTGGTGTTAGTGTTCCGTGTAGAAATATTGTTAGTGGGAATGAGAACATAGTGGCACCACCGGAAGTGAAAGCTGAAGGCAGACCAAAACCCCGGTTTCCTTTGCGCACGGGTGCTACGTTGTCATTGTCCCAGAGCCAAGATGAGATAGTACAAACAGCAGAGGGCGCTGTTTTTCATTCTCATTTGGCTTTGGGTTCCCAGATTGCCATTGAGCTAATAGAGCCAGACTGCTTGCTCAGGGGATAAATTGAATCTTTCAGGTCAAAATCCGTGTCAGATCCTGTGTCTAGGTGAGACATGACCTTTGACACGATCTAAATGTCTCAATAGAAGAGCAGGGAGCCAAAATACGACGACCCCAATTGTATATGTTATATTCTATTAACGTACTCTAATCAAAAGTAATCAACAAACTATACTATAAAAACTGGTGAAACATTGGCCCAATTGTCAAATAATATAAGAAAGAGTGAAAATAGGTGTAAATCGGCTATTTTCACAATATCTATCTGTGGAACCGAGTCAAACTAAATGTAACACCTCAATTCCTACAATTCCAAGTGCTTGTCAGGGTGTGTGTGTGTGTGTGTGTGTGTGTGTGTGTGTGTGTGTGTGTGTGTGTGGGGGGGGGGGGTCAAATATGATTATTCTGGGATTAAAAGAGGCATTCCCGTATGACTCCGGGAGTACGAGGCACTGCAGAGCCAAGAAGTATACAGAAAATCCAGCTGCACTTTCCACCCACCCACCGTGCACTGTGGGGTATAGTGACATAGCAGTGTGGGTTCATTATGGGAGACCTTTTTTTTTACGCAAGCCCCCCAGAACAGCTCCCTGCACCTCAAACCCTTTCTTTCACAGTCGGAAAAAACACAATTGGATCAAGGCTTATAATTTGCAGCGCGCTGGCGTTAGGCATCTCCCATCTAATATGGTGCCTGTTGTTTGGGACGCGTATACTTTTGGAGGAGTAGCGTAGAATCATGTGCATCCCACAAATGATAGTTATAACTCAAAGAAAGAGCCACCACACGCTTCTGCAAAAGTTCACCAAGGACAGTTTTACCTCACCGCCAGAGACCAGAAAGCAATTCACTGCTCTGCCTCAGTGTGGTATTTTACAATGACAGTGTACAATTCCCCGTAACCATTTTGTTATCACATGATGGGACGATGGAGAAACATCAACCAGTACTGTACAGTAGTCCTAAAAACAGTCCAGTACAAGAGGGCTCGCCTGATGATGATTCAACAGAGAGAGCTTTAGAAAAACCACTTCCTCCGGAATGATGATGACTTGTGGGGGTATGACGACTTCACTGACCTCATGAAAAGGCTCCTTATTATTGAGAGCTGTGTAAATCAATTATTGTCTTTGTGTGCGAGTCAAAAAGACCGCCTGACATTAAAATGTCTGTTTTATATGTCACCGCGTTCATAAATAGACCGATTAGGGAGGGCTGCTGGGGTGTGAGAATCATGTGCTACAGTGTGACGGACAGACAGTGAATGCCGGGGCTCTTGCGGCCCTGAATGGACGGTTCTGTTAGCTCATTGAGGAGGAGACTCCATGGATGCTGTGTACATGAAGGACCCTTCTGTGTCTCTGGCCGTGCACGCAAGTATGCATCTCATTACAAACTTTTGGCCCGAAATAACTCTTTCACTCCAAGAGCCTAAGGCCACCTCAGCTGAGCACTGACACCCCCCCCCCCCCCCTGTCTGTAAACCTGACCCTCCACCATCATGTTGGACAGTTTTTTCCAATGCCCATCCAGAGTGCAGAGGTGGCCTCTTTCTGGATAGTGTCAAAGAAACTGGTCAATAAGTTTCCCTATACCTGCCCTCTCTGTTAGTCCTGGGGAATGTGAGATCGTTGGCCAACAAGACAGACAAGCCAGCAGCCCCATGGAGAAAGACCCAACAGTAGGCGGGAGTGCAGTATGTATGCTGAATGGGAATAAACACCAGACTGTTTAGTTGAACAAGAACACGGTAGTGAACGCGGTAGTGTGAGCCGACAGGGATAAACGGGGGGGGGGGGGGGGGGGGTATAATAGAAGAAAGGTGTGAGGGTCTTTGTTAACACCAGATGATGTAACCACGGTCATTAGGAAATTGTCTCTGTCGGGTGGAAACCTCATATGTCCAAAACTGTAACTTTTCAGGATTCAAATGAAAAAAATTGCAAAAGCAGCAGATCAACAAGCTCGAAACGCTGCGTTTCGCGCCGCTTTTCGCGCCGCTTTTCGAGCCGCTTTTCGAGCCGCTTTTCGAGACGCTTTTCGAGACGCTTTTCGAGCTTGCGGATCTGCTACTTTTTATGCTTTTGTGTGACGCTGTAGTATGATCAAGTAGGGTAGTATTACTATTATTAGATTATTATTAGTAGTATTTACGAAAGAAAAACACAAAAAGTTAGAATATGGAGATAAGAGGTTTCTGCCCAACAGCAACGATATACTATAAAACTTCTCACACACCATTGCTGTTGTTGTTTACGTGTCCACCGCGTGCTGTGACGTACATCATCCCACTCCACTGTCACAGGATTACAGACAAAGCACCCAGACACATTAACCAGCTCAGTGGCCTTGTGGTTAGAGTGTCCGTCCTGGGATTGAAAGGTCGGGGTTCAATCCCCGGCGGGGTCATACCAAAGATTTAAAAAATGGGACCTAATGCCTCCCTGCTTGGCACTCAGCATCAAGGGTCAGATTGGGGGTAAGTCCCTGTGACATACTAGCGCCATGGCCAAGCGGTGTGCTTGTACATAAAGCTGCCTCACGCTACAGAAACAGGAGCTAGGCTCCACATGGTAGTAGTAGTAATACTACCCCAACACATTAATGATGCTCAATGGAAATGTTCAGGGACTTCACCCAGTATGTGACCTGTAAGAAGACTCTGGACCTGCTGTTAAAATGCTCAGCAGGGCAGCCTGAGTCCCCACTCACCTGCACCCCATTCACACCACTCATCACATCTCTCCTCTCTGACTCCCCGGACACCCTGCAGTTTGCATAAAAGGAAACATCAACACAGGCGATACCAACAAACTGAACAAGCTGCTAGCTCCACAGTTGGAGTTGAAATGGACAATCTGGAGGTGGCTGTGGAGTCATCTTGTCAAGGGACATAGTGGCCATTATAATCAATAATCCACAAAAGCAAGTTTAAAACAAATAAATCACAGTAAAGCTATAAAATCATAACGTTAAGGGAAGCAGTAATGGATATTAAAATTAATTAAATGCATGTAGTGGATTTGACAGAAACATAAACCATGGGGCATCTTCAAATTGAGCTAAAAGCAAGAGAAATAATACGGGTCTTTAGATTTGATTTAAAAGGGGCAGAACTTGATGTGGGAGATATGGGAGATATGGGAGACTATTAGTGCCCGGTCACCTTTGCTTTTAGACGAGTTAGGGTAACTGAAAGGAGCTGTTGAGAGGATGACCTCAGTGACCTGGGGGCAGAATGTGGAGTTAGCAGATTTATTTTATGTGTGGCTAATCCATTTAGGGATTTAAAAACAAAAAATAACATTTTAGAATAAATTCTATATATTTCACTGGTAGCCAAAGCAATTGAGCCAAAACAGGATTGATGTGTTGTCTTTTCTTTGATCCAGTTAACAGTCTAGCGGCTACATTTTGAACCATCTGTAAGCGGAAAAGGGTGGACATGATACTGACCATAACTGACATGATACTGACCATAACTGACATGATACTGACCATAACTGACATGATACTGACCATAACTGACATGATACTAACCATGATTCTGACATGATACTGACCATAATACTGACATGATACTGACCATGATATTGACATGTACAGTATACGGACTATGATACTGACATGTATATGGACCATGATACTGACATGAATTAAAGGCGTATTTTTTAAGCCGAGCTTTCATGACACTTCCGGCGCCTGACCGGAAGTGTCGTGAAAGCTCGGAGTGTTCAAGAACAACGAGTTGCATAGTGTTCTCTCACTGTAAACATCAGATCTCTGCAGAAAAAACAAAAGAAAAAGCTATTAAAATACGCAATTAAAAGCAAGAACAATAGGCACGTGTTTTTAACTGTGGTGGATCCGTTACGGAGTTATGGAATTTCTGTACTGTACCACTCGTCCTAGGATATCATAATGTCATACGGTAAGAATAACGTGGGGCGAAATTCCCCTTTAAGGATAACTGTTGAAAGACTGTACTTTGTCCTCTGACTTTCTCTTGCTGAATGAACGCCCCGTTTCCTTACAACCCCAATTTGTGCTGAGTTTGGCATGTCCATATTTGGGCATATTCCGACCACCGATTTGTGCTAGCATCGAGCATGTCCATATATTTGGCCATAATCCGTCCGCCTGCCGCAGAGAAACAGTACCACCGGTGAGTAAACGTCGACCACGTAGATCACAGACACCAAGCGATACAAAGATGCCTCCAAAGAAGGTAGAAGCACCAAAACAACCTCCACCAATCGGACGGTTTGGAACTTCTCTCAAAATAGGAATCGTGGGATTGCCTAATGTTGGGAAATCCACATTCTTCAATGTGCTCACCAAGAGCCAGGCTGCCGCGGAGAATTACCCATTCTGCACAATCGATCCAAATGAGAGCAGGGTGCCCATCCCCGATGAGCGCTACGACTATTTATGCCAGTTCCACAAACCGCTCAGTAAGGTGCCAGCCTTTCTAAATGTTGTGGACATCGCTGGCCTGGTGAAGGGAGCCCACGCGGGACAGGGACTGGGAAACTCCTTCCTCTCTCACATCAGCGCCTGCGACGGCATCTTTCACATGACCCGCGCGTTCGACGACGAGGACATTGAGCACGTGGAGGGTCACGTCGACCCGGTGAGGGACATCGAGATCATCCACGAGGAGTTGAGGCTGAAGGACAAGGAGGCGATCGCTCCCATCATGGACAAACTGGAGAAGGCCGTCAGGGGATCGGACAAGAAACTCAACCCCGAACACGAGGTCATGTCGAAGATAAAGAACTGGGTGACAGAGGAAAAGAAACACGTCCGATTTAACCACGACTGGAACGAGAAAGAGATTGACGTTTTGAACAAATATCTGTTCTTGACCTCAAAGCCCATGGTCTACCTGGTCAATCTCTCTGAGAAAGACTTTGTCCGGAAAAAGAACAAGTGGCTGGTGAAGATCAAGGAGTGGGTAGATGCCCACGACCCCGGCGCACTGGTCATTCCTCTGAGTGGAGCGGTGGAGTCTAAACTGCAGGACATGTCCGAGGAGGAGAGGAACGAATACTGCGAGGAGCAGAAGACAGCGAGCATGCTGACTAAGATCATAAAGGCCGGCTATGCAGCGTTGCAGCTGGAATACTTCTTCACAGCAGGACCAGATGAAGTGCGAGCGTGGACCGTCAGGACAGGCAGCAAGGCCCCCCAGGCTGCAGGAAAGATCCACACCGACTTTGAGAAAGGCTTCATCATGGCCGAGGTGATGAAGTACGACGACTTCAAAGAGGAGGGCGGTGAGAATGCGGTGAAGGCTGCTGGGAAATACAGACAACAGGGCAGGAACTACACTGTGGAGGATGGAGACATTATCAATTTCAAATTCAACACACCAAATGCACCCAAGAAGAAATAATGGGACCAGGCATTTGCAATATGGTGGGGTCTCAGAGTACAGACGGACCAATCCTGCCCTTGAGCGCTACAGTGCGAAACAATAACTGGGAGCAATAACAATGTGGTTTGCTTAGTGGCAGTGTGCACAAGAAGTTTGGTGGTAATCACTCCAGCGGTTTGTGAGATTAGTTCTGGACACACACCCACGCACACACACACACACACACACACACACACACACACACACACACACACACACACACACACACACACACACACACACACACACACACCCTGTCATCACGCCGTAAAAACTGAAACATCATACAGTATGTCCACTATTTGGCAAAATGTCAGGTGCTTGAGAATAAAGAAATTAAAAACCCTAGAGGTGGTGAGTACATGGGAAGCCATATAGTCCTAGCAAATTGTCCTATTGTCTTGTATGACATGCATACACTGTAGCACAAGAGGACAGGGTTATGATGTGAAATCGGTCGGGCCGACTTCAAACTTGGCGCGTGTGTCGCCGATGACCCGGCGGGGACGGTTCGTGCAGAGTGGGAATTTGGTCGTACAAAGTGGTTGTCCAGAATCGAAAGACCCTTGCATTGTCTGTGGAGGATGCACCGAATCGTCCCCGAGTATAGGCCGGTGCCCAAAGGGCATCAGTCTAGTAACAGTAATAATAATAATAACATGATCCCCACTCCTTTGGGGTAATTGTATCACAGTACATTCACTCATACATCAAATTTGTCCTCTGCATCCACCCATCCTAACTATTAGGAGCAGTTGGCGCTATTAATACAGCACCCGGGGTGCAGTAAGGCGTTAAGTGTATTGCCCAGAGACTATTTCGACACTACAGGGGCCTATGGGGCGAACCGGGGATCTGATTCCCCGCTGATTCAGCTATGACCGCCCCATTGTGTGGATCCCCTTCTTCAAACCCTAACCTTATAATTAACCTGTTTATAAGGAGTAAGTCACAAATGGAATTGATTGATTGATTGAATACTTTATTAGTCGGAAATGTAATGTGGTACAGTCAAACATTAAGGCTAAAAGGATAACACAAAAAAGTCCTGGGGACTTTGTTTCCATTGTGGTCCTATGTATTCAATTCATCAACATAGCATAACAAATTAACACAATAATACATGTCATCAACCAATACAAACACTATATGTACAAAGGAGAAAAAGGGGAAAAGGTGGCAGTAAATGACCCCTCCTTTCGATGGGAATATACATTTACCTCCCCTTGAGGTTTCCTGATAGATAGGACAACCAGTGATTCACATCTTTGAATGGATGGTGTCAGGGCATTCCACATTTTGGTGGCAGGGAATTGTTAAAGATACATAGTAAAGGGATCCAGGGTCCTATGCATGTATACCGCAACCTCACAGATCCACTCAATAAAAGGAGAAAAAAAGACGCACACACAACTTGAACTTTATATAATGTAAATATGAATTATACAGTACATACACAGTATATTATGCTCATA
Source organism: Gymnoscopelus braueri (assembly GCF_963280865.1). Taxonomy (NCBI): domain Eukaryota; kingdom Metazoa; phylum Chordata; class Actinopteri; order Myctophiformes; family Myctophidae; genus Gymnoscopelus; species Gymnoscopelus braueri. Next base: position 19,604,443 of record NC_137623.1, on the reverse strand, counting down.
TTCACTGTTCATATATTCCTTGTTGATAGGCTATATATTCATTAAGATTCTCAGTGTTGATAGATGTATATTAATATATTACTGTACATTTACATTTCTTGATAGACTACATAGGTTCAGTCATTCAATCATTCAGGGATCCAGTGCAGTTATCTATGTATTTTATGTTTTACTTTTTATTCTTATCTATCTTGGTTTGGTTCTTGACTTTCACCAGGCTGTACCTCCTGTTTCATTCATCTGCTGTTGCCACCACGACACCTGAATTTCCTGGGGATCAGTAAAGGTTTTTATATTTTCATCTGATCACAGAACACATCTGACTACAGCTGACTTTCAAATGTTTCTGCAGCATCAGCATTATGGGGCATTTAACCTGTTATCAAGTGGACATACAGATGGAGGAAAACTTTTACATACTGTAGGCTACTCACATATTGTCTCTGTCGGGTGGAAACCTCATATGTCCAAAACTGTTACTTCTCAGGATTAAAACTCAAAACTAGCAAAAGTAGCAGATCAAAACGTGTCGCTTCGCTTGTAGATCTGCTATTTTTGATGATTTTGTGTGACGCTGTAGTATGATCAAGTAGGTAACGATATACATACATTATGCACGCACACGCACACACACATGCACGCTGAGACATGACACCCCAGACCTATTCGTTCTTCCGGTTTCTGGGAACATCCTGGCATGGGGTCTTTGCTGCATTTCATTGCCGGTTCATAAATCTGCCCGGACCCCCAGCAGGTCAGGAAGCCGGTTCAGCCTCTTACAAGGAAAAGGGGGTGGCTGCTGCCCCCACTGCACTGGCAACACCACCACCCCTTGAACTCTTTTACCTCCCATTGCATCCCTGTGACAGAGACCCACAGCTGCTGCTTGGTTGTCCCCATCCCTCACTGTCAAAACATGGCACCCACCCAACCCCCCCGCCCCCCCCCCACCCCCCGCTCAGTGGTAGCTGAGTACCACCACCACTACCTGGGCTGTCTGCCAAGGCATCAGCTAAGAGATACGGTATGTGGTCGCAGTGGTCACGAGAAAATATATTTTTAAAATATTTTTTATTTGATTTACTTCAAAAAGTAATAAAAAAAATACAAAAATGCAACATTTTCAGAAATGTAAAGAAATTTCAAAGATTAACACATTGAATGCCAATCGCGTAGATCTACGCGAACCTATTTAAAGCCGCAGCGTGCCAGTCGCGTAGATCTACGCGAACCGCCGATTCCCATGTTAATCGCCCAAGGTGCACTTTCCGATTTTTTTTGATCCATTTCCGTTTCCGGTTTTCGGTCGGAAACGGAATTATTCGGGTTCCGGTTTTTTCGATCGTATCCGCTTCCTGTCTGGGATCCTGTTTAAAACTCGATTTTCTCTGGTTGTTGTTTTTCTCCTCGCTGATCACTGTTTAGCGTGTATCGGCTGTAGCTTCAAGATGGCGGCTCGCATTTGGAAACTGTTTTCGCTGGACGTTTCTCACGGATCCGCTGTGTGTTTAGAACCAAATGAACGCGCACTTTTAACTTATTTAGCGAGGTCTGTGGCGACATGATAAAAACAAAAAAACAACAATAAAACGCTGGCACTGGTGAGTACATTATGAGATTAAACTCTGGCATGGAATGTGTTAAGAGAATTTCATGAATTCAAAACGATACAAAATAAACACAAAAAAAACGTTTAAGAATGACTGAAAATAGCTGATCTACAAGCTCACAACGTGCCGCTAGTTTGGGCCCCGGGAGACATCAGATTTCTCTTTTGGGTCTGGAGTGAAAAGGTTTGTGAACCACTTTGTGTGTGTGTGTATGCGTGTGCGTGTTTTACATGCATGTGAGTCCGCCGTGTTCATTGTACGCACATGCACCACTTAGTTCAGACTATCTTATACCGCAATCAATCAGTCACCCGCTTTTTTCCCTGCTGATTTGCTCATTAACTAATGATGATTGAATGACGGCTCTTTTACAGCCAGAGGCAGGTGAACCAGAAAGAAAAGGAGGAAAAAAAAGGCCGGGGGCATCTGGGTACAAAGACCACTACTTATGGCTCCTATATCTGGATGATTTATCTTTAGACCTGCTCGTTTGCATCATGCACTGACAGTTCTTAGATATGAGGGGCACCCTCGTGGGGTTTTTCCCAAGCGTCCGAGTCGAGTGTAGGCAAATGATGGGAAAAGAGGCAGAATGTTTCAACCCAATAAGCCCAGTAGGGCACACGGGCCCCTGGGGTGTCTATACTGCAGGTGTTGAGGCGAACGTTGAGAGGCTCATCTGGGGAACAGTTGTCACCTCGGGATAGACTCTGCCCTGTTGTAGAATTCCTGCGATTGCAGCGTGAATAGGTTTAGGAAATCCCCGAAAACTAAAAAGTGTGTAGTCGTTAAACTGTAGTACATGATAATTCACATTTGTAATCACTGCCATCTTTTAGTTTGTGTGTCTGCGTGCGTGCGTGCGTGCGTGTGAGTGCGTGTGCGCAGGTAGGTGCGTGGGTGTGTTTGTGTTTGTGTACACATGCATTTGCCTCTATGGCTCTGAGAGTGTCAACAGTTACCGCTAAAAAACACTGCATAGTGGCAGGTGTGTGTGTGCGTGTGCGTGCGTGCGTGCGTGCGTGCATGCGTGCGTGCGTGCGTGTGCGTGTAGTTGGCATGTGGTGGGACGGGGTGATAGTGAGGGTATAGCAGGGAGCAGGGTGACCCACCATGCGTTCACGTGTAACCGCTCCATGTGACGTACCTGTTATTGACACGGAGAGCGTTCACTGGCTCCTGCGGGACCCTTGAACTTAAGAGGCGGTTCTGTGGGAGCCGCGCTCCGGGGCTGGGGAGTTCAGCACAGTTAATGTTCAATCCTTTTGATCTCTGCCGAGAAGTCGCATTCCCCGAATTCCTCACCAGCGTTTCCAGAGGCAGCAGCGCTATGAATGGCTCTTACAGAAAGACGGTTAACGTTCTCTCTCCAATGCTCGTTTTTTCTCACTTAGGGTGGGAGGGTGGGAAGGAGGGAGAGAGCGAGGGGGGCTCTACAGTGAGGAAATAAAAATGTGCCAACAGGAGCAGATTCTTAATCTTTAGTGAGTTTCTATAGCAGGAAGTGTTTTGGTTCAATTTAAAGCGGCACTATGTAACTTTTTTTAATTAATAAAATGTAATGTTGTCCAATCTATTTGATAGAGTATGTTAATACAATATAACTTTTACAATTGGGTTAGGGTCTTGAGACATTTAGATCGTGTCAAAGGTCATGTCTCACCTAGACACAGGATCTGACAAGGATTTTTACCTGATGGTCAAGTTTCAATTTATCCCCTGAGCAAGCAGGCCGGCTCTATTAGCTCAATGGTAAAAATGTCAGCACTTGCGCAGGAAACCGGGTTCAAATCTGGGGTAGAAGAGGAAAGTTACAGCTTTAACACTACAACTGTTTGTTTGTTTGTTTTTTGTGGTGCTGTGCTGTCACACAAAATGTACATCTCATATTACTAGACCGCACCGGCCTACTTGCAAGGACCATGCAAGTTGGGAATGATGCAAGTAGGGAATGCATGGCCACCCGGTTGTGCAATACCCGTTGTACCCATTGTCCCTGTTGTACCCGTCTGTCTGTCCTTGTCCCTTTTATGCATATATGGTTATTCCTGATGTCACCAGTATATGGAATGCCCATATCGGTCGTGGGGGGGGGGGGGGGGGGCGGGTGTCTGTCGATCCGACTGACTTCACGCCGGGCACTGCACTCCCTCGGGTCCTCGGCAACACGCCCGAGTTTGAAGTCGATCTGTGGGCTTGTGATGTCACAAAGCGATGTCAGAGCGTGACATCATCAGTGACACAATGGCAAGGTTTATATTACTGTCTGCGTGCCAGAATAGTCTCCATATATGGGCATCTTACGTTTGTGATGCCCACCGTCCACCCACAAGGCAATTTTAACATAGGATGACCTATCTGCTGTGGAAAACAAAGTAAATATAGATGTGGGAAGCACTGGAAAAAAAGGAGCCCTCTATGCATGGAAGAAAGGTGATGGCAGCTAAAATATTTAAAATGTTTTCTGTGGAAATGGTCTCTCAAATAGTCCATGAGCCAGAGCCCCAAAATTGAGCAATTATTATCGAAAGAGTGGGCAAAACCAAACCTATATTAAATTGTTCGGAGGGTCAATACGAGTAAATAAATGTATGATAACCTCACCACAGGAGCAGCTTTTTCATGGTTATCACACATTTTGTAATTTTCCCCATACGTACACGACAGGTCAAAAAATTACAAAATTTAAAAAAGAGTTATCATAATGAAACTTTCTGAGTTGATTACTTACATGAAGACGATGATTTATCGTATTACAAGTTTTCTCAAATTGTATATTTAAATATGCAAATTAGGCATTTAGTCCATGAGCCAGAGCCCCAAAATTGAGCCAGATATTGAATATTCCCTCGTTAAAAACCTTTGACTCCAACATCTTAACAAAATTAAATAAGTATGTTGACTCTGGCTTTGTCCAATGTTCCAATGTTGATTCTGGAAAGTTATGCAAATGTGGGCATATTTTCCTAATGCCTAATTTGCATATTTAAATCTACAATTTCAGAAAACTTGTAATACGATAAATCATTGTCTTCATGTAAGTAATCAACTCAGGAAGTTTCATTATGATAACTATTTTTTAAATTTTGTCATTTTTTTTACCTGTCATGTACGTATGGGGAAAATTACAGAATGTGTGATAACCATGAAAAAGCTGCTCCTGTGGTGAGGTTATCATACATTTATTTACTCGTATTGACCCTCTGAACAATTTAATATAGGTTTGGTTTTGCCCACTCTTTCGATAATAAATGCTCAATTTTGGGGCTCTGGCTCATGGACTAAAAGCTCCAGTGCTGCTCCTTAGATCCAACAGGAATAAAGTATTTGCATCAACCGACATTGCCACACCTTAGAGCCCTGCAATCTAAATATAATATAACGTTGCTGTCGGGCAGAAACCTCTTATCTCCATATTCAAACTTTTAAATTGATCACTTGATACTACAGCGTCACACAAAAGCATGAGTGGCTACTTTTGATGCTTTTTTTTTCTAAATTTTTTTTATCCCACGATTTTTGTAACCCATTTTTTTCACCCGGTGCCAATTTCCTAAGTGATCTTGGGCGCTACACCAGCCCTACACCAGCACTACACCAGTGCCCCACAGTAGGGAGGACAGGGCCGAGCTCATGCTTCCTTCAGGCATGAGAGCCAACTGACCTTCTTGTCACCTGACAGGGGGGAGTTTCCCTGGTAGGACGTAGCGCGTGGAAGGAACACGTTATTCCAACCAGTTCCCTTCCCCTCCATCAGGCGCCCCGGCTGTCATGGGGGAGGCGGTATAGCGACCAGGATTACTACATGTTTTTGTGAGGGTATTAACTACCCTAGGAGACACGGGAGAACATGCAAACTCCACACAGAGTAGGCCCTTTCGCCAACCCCACCTAGGGTTGTATATTCACTGAAGGATTAACACAGCAAAAAGCAACAGCAAAAAGCATTGAAAATGCCTTTAAAAACTGAAAATATGTGAACATTTTGCCTAAGGCTGATGGCACTAGAGGAAAGGTCACTTAAATCATGATTCAGTTTCCTGGGTGCATGTGCACAAAGCAAATCAAGTCAAGAGATTTAGAGATATCTTGTTTTCTGATCAAACAGTTGGATTGATTGACATCATGTCATCCTTTGAGCCGTGCCGCTATCGTGTCTTCTGTCAGTGCTACGGTGACCCTATCATAATATTTGAACAGTGGTGGAAAGTAACTAAGTACATCTACTCAAGTACTGTACTTAAGTACATTTTATAAGTATTCTTTTACTTTTCTGGAGTAGGGCTACTTCCAATTTTCAATACTTTTTTCTTCTACTCCACTACTATAGGCTACATCTCACATCCAAATATTGTACTCCACTACATTTCTTTGAAAACTTAAGTTACTGGTTACTTTGCAGATTTTGATTACCGGTATTATTACAAAACATACGTTAACCACTTCAGCACTGCATATACTTCGGCTATTTTCCAAAAAAATCTATACATTTTGTAAAAATGGGACATTCAGCGCATTTTACTTTGGTACTTTAAGTATATTTTGATGCCAATACTTTTGTACTTTTACTCAAGTAAATTTTGAACACCAGACTTTTACTTTAACAGAGGTCTTGTACTACATTGTGGTATTGCTACTTTTACTTAAGTAAAAATCTGAGTACTTCTTCCAGCACTGTATTTGAACAGTGTTCTTTATAATCATATTGCTCAATCAGATGAGCTCACACTGTGATGGGTAGTTTCCAAAATTTTGCTGTCATTATTTGTCCCTAATGTTTGTCTAGTAATGGTCAGTATGACCAGCTGGCCTGGATGTTGTGAAAACGAATGACAATATGTCATGGCTGGTTGAAGCAGGATTACTTAACCTTTCCCCAATATACAGGTAACAGAAAACAGAAAAGTCACTAGCATAGAGCCCTGAGGGACTCCGCTCAACCATATGGGGTTTAAGTGGTTAAACTGTCATGGTCCAGTCCTGTCATGTTACCATGGTATCATGTTACTATGGTAACATGGTAACGTGTTACCAGCCCTGTCACAGGGATGTAAGGGCCTGACATCCCTGTCACACAGTGTTGTGAGAGGGGCCTGATGTGACAGGGACTGATATTCCTGTGACAGGGCTATGACAGTGCCATGACAGGACCTGATATGACTGTGACAGGGCCTGACAGCCCTGTGACATGATACTGACCATGATACTGACATGATACTGACCATGATACTGACCATGATACTGACATGATACTGACCATGATACTGACCATGATACTGACATGATACTGACATGATACTGACATGATACTGACCATGATACTGACCATGATACTGACATGATACTGACACGATACTGACCATGATACTGACCATGATACTGACATGATACTGACATGATACTGACATGATACTGACCATGATACTGACCATTTATACATGTAATCTCATTGAGACCTGAGGTGTCATTCACAAGCGAGACCAATACAAATCTTTAATCTTAAATCCTGAGCACACACACACACACACACACACACACACACACACACACACACACACACACACACACACACACACACACACACACACACACACACACACACACACAGGCCTGTCACAATTATTACATAGCTAGATGTCAGGGCCGCTTCGCGGCCCTCACATCTAGGCCCGATCCGAGGTTGATCCAGACAGCACTGGCCTAGTCACTCTGCACACATGTCATGCGAAGTCCGGCCCCTCTGGCCTCTCCTCTCCTCTCATCTCCTCCCTCCCCGCTTTGCTTTGCGGCCCCTAACCTCTAGTCCCAACCTCCCAACCTCGGTCATGTGATAAAGAGGTCAGATTTCCTGTATCTGGTTGCTATGGCAACCTGCCAGATCAGGCTGAGGGTCTGATAGGCAAATCAGAGAATCAATCAAGCCGAGAGTCTGATAACTGATCGAGGTGGGGTAAGATGCCTAAATCATAGCCATAGCTCTGATCAACAGTCTGTGGCGGGTCTTGGAGGCATGTGGAGTGATCCTGTGCTTGCGAATCCCGGACGAACTTTCCGAGCTTTTGTCAATTATATATATATATATATATATATATATATATATATATATATATATATATATATATATATATATATATTTATGTATATATATATATATATTTATATATATATATATATATATATATATATATATATATGTATATATAATATATATAATAATAATATATAATAATCGGCTTAGTGCAATTTTTTGAGATAATCGCAATTATTTTGCATAATTGACATAATTGAAAAATAAATAACATTTTCAAAGAATTGTGGAATAGCAGATCTACAACGCGTTGCGGCTGTTGTAGATTGGCTATATCCACTATAATGTTTTAGTTTTTTTAAAGTTTGTAATTTCTAATTTGTAATTTCTTTGTATATTTTGGTTATTCGTCATATCTGCCCTGTGCAACTATAAAAGACAAACAGAAATGTATTTTTTTGTTGTTATTCTCATGTTCCAGTGTTCAACGATAAAAACACGTTGTGAATCACAATTATTTGTGTGACAATTACATGTCAAATTTCACAATCGTGACAAGCCTGCCTACAGTACACACACACACACACACACACACACACACACACACACACACACACACACACACACACACACACACACACACACACACAACCAGATGGATAGGCATGGCACCGGGCATATAAGTCAAAGTGTCTCGGAGTGGACCGCCATGCTTGGTGAAGGGGATCATAAACCTACCAGCTGCTGCCATCCATTCAATAAAGACATAAAAATGGCCTACGACGTGATGTGTTTAAACTCTGGAGCGCTACTTACTACCAGGGGTATACGAACCCTTCCATCCATCCCTCTTTTGTCTTTGTGGGGAGTGGAGACCCCCCGTATCCATTTACTGTAGCCCCCCACAGGGCCTACAGTGAGCTGGCAGACATGTAACCGAAGCCTACCGTGGCTGCGGCCATTATAATATACAATGTACAGAGTGCAGTAAGAGGATTATATGGGACAGACCCTGATGATGTCACTGTCCAAGCCCACTGTCTCACCCCATGGTGACCTCACACCCCCACCCCCCACCCAGCCCCCCACCCAGCCCCCCAACCCCCCCACCCACCAAGTGAGAATGCTGAAGTCCATCACTACGCAGCTATACGGGTGATTACGTCACAGGTTCAAATCCTCTCTATACTGTGGGGCAGGGGGGCGGGGATAGGGGGGGATGGGGGGCGGTGGCGGGAGCTTCCAGACATGCTGGCTGAGATTGCTTGGTGTCATTCCTTGGCTATTTGGGTGTCACTGCGTTGACAAACAGCCCGCCAGGGGACAAAGGACCATATGGTGTCGAGCAAAGGTGTCCCATAAAGCCGTCACGGCCATTTGTTGTTCTCTCGCTGGGGTCTTCCTCTGCTGGTTATAAAGCGTTGCCCTCTGGCCATTATTGGACTTCCGTCCGTACCATTCATGGCCTGCAGTCGGATACTACGGCACGGCACCACAGCGAAGCACAGTGGTCAGCTCACCTCGCTTTTTGTTAACTAAAACTAACCACTTTTAAGACCTGGCTGTTGAAAAATGTTAATATAAAATGTTCATAATAAAAATACAAATTTAAGTCGTAATTTTCAGCACATTGCGACGGGTTTGTAGATCGGCACTTTCGGCTTTCCAACATATGACAAAGTAATTGTAGTCAAGTAAGTCAACTCTCCGGGTGATTATTTGTGACTGATGAGCCACAGCTAGCTACAAAGCTACTGTGTACGCAGCTACTGTGTTGCTAATCACAAACACAACAAGTTAAAACCAACGTCATCCTCATTGGCCCACCTTGATCTTGTGACCCCGAAACAGCTTGCACGAAGGAAGACACTTAGCGCGACCCTTCGTGCAAATGCGTTTCCCCTTTAAGCACAGATGGCACTTAGGAATGAAGTCTACCCAGTGACTAATGCCTGGGGTTTGCGATCTCAGCGTTTTGCTAAGGTTAAGTGAAGGCATTGTACATTGCGGTCCCTGGGTGCGGACTCTCACCTGGGATTATCCTCCCGTCCATTAGTTAATAACCTCAACACTAAACCTCCTAAACCCACTGCTCCCAACAATAGAAAACATCTAATGCAATCAATCAGTGTTTTACTGTGCTTCTCAGAGAGCTCACTCCTGGCCCTTGGCGTCATTGTATTATGGTATGGCTATTAAATTGATCCTGTATTTTATGCTGTGACATCTGCTGAGTTTTATCACACACACAAAAACAGAACGATGCGTGACTGACGTCCAGGTTGGTGGGCGTTTTCGAACAAATTACAGAACGCATTCCCCCCAGGTGTGAGACAGGTGATTGCTTTGTCGTTATTGATTAACCACTATTTTATACGTTAACGTATGATGGTGAAAAGAGCTGTGAGATTGTAGATCTGCTGTTTTCACTATTCTTTTTTAAATAAAACGTTTATTTATTTATAAAAATAAATACAAAATTGACATTCTTTGATTAAAAAACAAGAAATGACAAAGTCATAATATACCCGCTTGCGGCAGGCTATTTTTGCCCCAATCTGCAGCACAAAATGTAAAAGTTGTCATTAAAATAAAATCTCAGCCATTCGAATGCAACAAAAATAACTCCACAGAGGTTCATTGGTTGGCTACCAATATAAAGTGTGTGTGTGTGTGTGTGTGTGTGTGTGTGTGTGTGTGTGTGTGTGTGTGTGTGTGTGTGTGTGTGTGTGTGTGTGTGTGTGTGTGTGTGTGTGTGTGTGTGTACAATTTCAATGATAGTGAAAATAATTGATCTACAATCTCACAGATCTGCTATTTTCACCAGCTGATATAGTTACTTCATAATGTAGCCTACCCTTACCCAAGTCAAAACTACAGTGTTTCACTTAGAAATATATGAACAACAAAAATGAAGACACACACACACACACACCCAGGAGGACTGGTTGATAGTGTTGTATGCATTGTTCCTGGACAAAAGACCGGTGGTGACCAGTTAGTATTCATTTATGTATGAAAGAAATAAACTATTTTCACAATAAACGAAGTGAGTCCATAGAATACAGGTAGCGTAAGGGCAGTCATGTTAAAAACATCAACAGTGGTGGAAAAAGTACTGTAATGTTTTACTTAAGTGAAAGTATCAATACGGTAATGTAACCCTAACCCTTTATAAAAGTGAAGCTCACAACTTGTCTTTTGATTTCACTGTTTGAAACAGCTAGGCTTGAGTTGTAATGCATAACTGCAAGTTTGCCCTTTTCACTACTGGCTTACATGAAAGAAAAACCCAAATGGGTCCATTTGGTTTCATTAATGTCTTTTGTAAATGAAGTATTCAATAAAACGTCATAATAAAAAATAGCAGATCTACAAGCTCACAAGGCGGCGATGCGTTGTGAGCTTGTAGATCTGCTTTTTTCTGATAAAATGCAGCTGATTTTAGCGTCATACCTTACATGAAAAATGTTGCTACAGTAACCTTGGTTGTAGTGTGTATTCATTCATTTGTAAACAGGGCAGTCATGTTAAAAACAGCAACAGTGGTGGGAAAAGTACTCGTACTAGTGTTGCCATGTATACTAATTACAAGCGACCTTGTTTTCTGTGAAGTTGCTTGTAAATGTAGGTAGTTGCTTGTTATTTGTTATTATTTTGTTGTGAGCTTGTAGATCGGCTATTGCCAAGTCGTCTATTATCAAATAGCCGATGCATATAGGTTTAAAGTGCTCATGTAGCCTAATAGTCACTTAAGTCTTTGGGCTTGTTTTCATTGACCTGGTTGCTTATTTTTCTCTCAAAATCTGGCAACCGTGTCATTGTTTAGACCAACGAAGAAGAAAATGGCGGAAGTGATCCTCTTTTACAAGGCCCGTGTGAAAGACAGTATTATGTTGAGAAAATATAAAGTCATTACAGCACCATAACATGGTTAATACATTTTATTTTGGGATGTACAATACATGAAAATTACGAGAGTAATAACGCGAATTGCGTCGATAACTAATGGGGAGCGGACATTAGCGCGCTTGGCTAAAAACAGTTAGTTAGTAACATAATACAAGCTAACTATTAGCCAAATTCGGCTAGCGCTCGGAGGACTGCATAGTCCCATAGCTTGGGAGGACGAGGCCGCCCGTTCAGAGTATGGGAAAGTATCCCATTGGCTTAAACGACAGCCAATGACGCAAATCTGTCGAACAAATCTGTCGAATGCAAATGAATCTGTCGAATGCAAATTTGTCGAATGATGAGTCGTAGGTCTGCCTCTTCATAGACCCGCAGCTTTCGCTAAGCGGGTAAAAAAAAGTTCTCCTATAATGACATGCCCTAAACAGGGATGCCATGTTCACAGTGGTTGTTGAACCCACTAGAATTCCATGTCTAAGACTGTAGCGATTCTCAACGGGGGTGGTACAGCCCCCCAGGAGGCTTACAGAGAGGCTTGGAGGGTACTGGGGGGGCGGGGGGGGCTGAATATATTCAAGTGCACATTTCCTCATTTGATCCTAACTCACGATACTGACATGATACTAAGGATGTCAGTATCATGGTCAGTATTGTGTCAGTATCATGGTCAGTATCATGTCAGTATCGTGACAGTACCATTGTCAGTATCATGGTCAGTATCATTGTCAGTATCAGTATCATGGTCAGTATCATGACAGTATCATTGTCAGTATCAGTATCATGGTTCCAGGCGGTCCCCAGTGAAATTTGGTTAACCACAACCCTATATGCATGACATCTTGAAATGTTTTGAAAAATGTGGAATATATCTGTTTTAAATTTTACACAAATCTTGTATGGGGGTCCCTGTTACAAAATATGTTCAGAATGGGGTCTGAAAATATCCGTCCATTGTAAGTGTCCAGGATGCACTCAGCTATCCACACGACCCTCTGTAATGCTTAGTGGTTGAGACCATTGTGTGTGAGTGTGTGAGTGTGTGAGTGTGTGACTGTGTGAGTGTGTGAGTGAGTGAGTGTGTGAGAGAGAGGGGGCCCTCCATGTCAACCTGTCAAGATCTCAAGAATCCGTACCAGGTATGAGAAGAAAATGTTTACTGAAATTCCTTGCGGCCTTTGGGCTGGGAGGCAACAGAACCCTGACTTTTTAACTACAGTGCATGGATGCTTTACAAGCGTACAAACAGTTTTATGGACACCTGACAGATACTAAACTGTAGGCCGAAAATAGTATACTGTACTGTGTAGCAATGTAGTACGTTAGTATGTGGTTTCGGACGCAACCATGGTCTTCTTGCACAATATAAAAAATGGCTCCTTGAATGGTGGTTACACCACCTTGAGAATTCAGTTACCGTAGTTGACTTACATTACTGACACACACACACACACACACACACACACACACACACACACACACACACACACACACACACACACACACACACACACACACACACTGGGGCGGGACTGAAATACATACAGGCATGTTCCTCAGAATTTTGGGATGAAGCAATGTCGGTTTGGTGCGGTAGTTGTAGCATTTCAAATAGTTCCTTTTGGAGTTAGAAATGTTTGAATGTTGGCTTGGTGGGGCAGTCATGCCATTTATTGGGGCATCGCACCTCCCCCCTCCCTCCATGCCTAGAACATACCCCAAGATTACCCGTGGTGAGATTTCAACCCGGGATCTTGGGAACATGTAGCGAGCCTCTTAACACAGTGAGCCACTATGAGCCTTGTTTCATCAAAGGTTTTCTTGTGTTTTAACTGTTATTATGGATGGCATCCATGACAACTGCAAGCTACTTGGATTCTGCATTTCATTTGAAAATCCAGGTCCCAGAGTGTCTGGAGGACGAGTGAGAGGCACCGAGTCAGAGCTGCTTGAAGTCCAGTGTGACGTTTCCACAGTCAGTGATGATATGGGGTGCCATGTCATCTGCTGGTAGTGCACGGTCCACTGTGTTTTATCAAGTCCAGAGTCAACACAGCAATCTACCGGGATATTATAGAGCACTTTGAGTTTCCGTATGTTGACAAGCTTTATGGAGATGCTGATATCCTTTTCCAGCAGGATTTGGCACCTGCCCACAGTGCCAAAACTGCTAGTAACTGGTGTACTGGCCATGGTATTACTGTGCATGACTGAGCAGGCAGCCTACTGGCCAGACCTGAACCCCATAGAGAATCTAAGTAGCCCAGGCCAAATATTGAGTAGCATTAATTAACATACTTTTCAGATGGTCGATATTTCTGTATTATAAATCTTTTTTTTTTTGTTCTATTCTAATATTTTGAGATACTGAATCTCTGATTCCATGGGCTGTATGCCGTAATCATCAAGATTAAAACAAAAAAGGATTGAAATATTTCACTTTATGAACACTGAATCTAGAATGTATAAAAGTTTCACTTTTCACATTATATATCAGAACTTTTCCACAATGTTTTTTTTAGATGTACCTGTATAGTTATTATTACAGTTTGTTTGATTGATTGATTGATCTACAAGCTCACTAACGCATTGCATCGTGTCGTTGATTTGCAAAAAAAAATGATATCCAAAGTATAAAATAGGGTTAAACTGGTCAAACTGATTGTGATGCAAATTTTGCTGGGGACCCCCCTGGAACCGCTTCAAGGACCCCTGGGGGTCCCCGGACCCCACTTTGAGAACCGGCGCTTTATAATACACTCACACAGTTTTATAGGAGAGAGAGCAGCCGGGGTGGATGGAGGACATATCGTACCCTGACGTATAGCCTACCAACCACATACCCAATCATTTTGGGTAGCAGCAACATTTATAACACCCAACAAGCCACTGCATATCGTCTCTGTCGAGTGGAAACCTCATATGTCCAAAACTGTTACTTTTCAGGATTCCAAAAAAAAAAAGGCAAAAGTATCAGATCTACAATCTCAAAATGGGCCACTTAGCACCACGTTTTGAGCTTGTAGGGCGTTCATTTACCCAAAAAAAACACAGCAAGTTAAAATATGGAGATAAGAGGTTTCTGGCCGACAGCAACAATATAACACTCCTCACCACCTCCCATGCAATCTTGTTTCATAGATATACAGCCAGGGGGAGGATTGTGCATGCCGATTTCTGCCTATTTGGGGACTTTCGGTGCAGCTGGTGAATTTCTCACAGTATAGAGACCTCATTCTCAAGGACACCAAAGAGAATTACACACATAGGAGCAGGGTCCGCATTATAGGATCTTACATCTCTCCGGGCTCTAATGCACACTGTCCCCATCCGCCTCGACTAATTCCATATCTGCAGAAATTCAGAAAAGTGTCAATGCCAACCCAGACTGTGTCAAAGCAAACCCAGACACTAGGCCATGTATACTATGCACGCAAACACACACACACACACACACACACACACCCCCACACACACACACACACACACACACACACACACACACACACACACACACACACACACACACACACACACTTAACAATTTATTCATGTCCACATAAAGGAGAGCATACAAGGACACAAATATTATAGGTGCAGTTAAGGTTACATTCAAAAAATCATGGCATATGTCTTCATGATACAGTAAGTTCAGTCAGTACTCTATATGGGTATAAGTAACAGCATTATTACAGAGACAGCACAGTACTTTGCCACCCTTTTTTAAGGCATTCATTTATGAAAAAAAATTTAAAAGTTGAAATATGGACATACACGGTTTCTCCCTGACAGCAACGATCTGAGGCTCAGACACATTTAGCAGACACAATTCTCTCTCTCTCTCTCTCTCTCTCTCTCTCTCTCTCTCTCTCTCTCTCTCTCTCTCTCTCTCTCTCTCTCTCTCTCTCTCACACACACTCACACTCACACTCACACACGCTGTACATTACAATGCCACATTTAGGCGAAACACAAACTTTACACACTCCCTCATCATCTCCCAAATACCCCTCCCCCGCTCTCTATAAATATTCTGTGAGGGCATTGATCTCTGGAGGCTAATTAGGAGGTTAAGGGCAATATGTTTTACTGAAGAGGACTAGCAGGAAGCATTGCTTTAAATACAGAGCAGCCGTTGGATAATAAAGCAATAAACTGTTCACCAGCTAATTTCCTTGAAACTCCAACAGAGTATATACCAGCTGTTAAAATCTGGGAAGCACAATGGTTGATTTGCATGGACAGTCATTTTTTGTGGAAATGTTATTTTTGCTTAAATAACCTAGGCCATTTTATGTTGCCTAATCAAAGACACACGTGACTTAGGCACAAAAAAAGTCACTTACTCCAGAAAAAGCCATTGCTTAAGTCAAAACACAAATTGTCATTTAATCCTCTCATGTTACATAACTGACAGACAGCGTAATTTGTATGTCAATAGTCATATATTGTTATAAACCTTTTGGGTGAAATGATTAAGAAATATCATATACTGTAGTTTGTTTTGGTTCATTTTTTTCTGTTTTAAATAACACAGGCCATTATTTTAGCAAGGTGACGCAATGTTTGTTTGTTGTTTGTTTTTTTTGTACTTGAAGGAGAATGTGTTGGTGTGTCTGTGTGTGGAAGATTGATACCAGAGAAGCGGAAGAGGGGGGAGGAGGGGGGGGGAGGTCGGTGAGTGTGTGAACCGGCAACTCTGTGTGCATCTGCTCCATCCTTCAACCTTAGTTCTCTTATCCCACTAAAAGGCCTTGCCGCCTCTCTCTCTTCTCTTCCGCCTTATCAGGATTGGGACGGCTCTCGTCAGGGACACACGTGCCACACCGCGCTGACACTGACCGCGGGTCATTGATACGCAAACACAGAACACACTAAACCAAATGGGGTCGAAGAGCAGCAAATATTTGGCCAAGACCTTTTTTTCCCCTTTTTTTTTTCTCTTCATGACGGAGCCCGGGCCCTGTTTATGGTCAATGGAACAAGGTTGTGGACCAGATGGCCATTCAGAGTGCAGTGCAGAAACATAAATTTGAACCATCATCATCCAGTCATGTATGTGGTGAACCCGGTAACACTGGTGGCGGTCGTGAGTCATAGTTGTTATGATGGCGGTGCCCAAGGAAGGGAGTGTGATAGCTGATAGCTCTTGTGATCATCTGGCATTGCAGTATGAATGCAGGGCACAGGAGTAAACTTGTAGTAATTGGAGAGGCTGCTGCGCGAGACCTTGGGGGTTGCCCACCCACCCACTATGCTCTGCCATTATACATCCCTGAAATAGATTTTTTGTTTTTTAAAGATAAATCATTGAGCATGATCAAACCCAGTTCGACATCTGGAATAATGCCAGTATTTCCAATGTAATGTAGGGGTGTTAAATGAGCAATCTAGACCAGGGGTCTTCCACAGGGGGTCTGTGACCCCTAAGGGGTCGTCAGAGTTACTACAGGGGGGCCGTCAAATCTTTGTGTGATAGGATATCTTGAAAACAAATAAAACATACTTGAACCCTAGCATCCCTATTCTGAGGAGAACATTGGCCAAAAATAGCTGATCTACAAGCTCACAACGCCTCGCACTTGTGAGCTTGTAGATCGGCTATTTTCAGAGGTTTGGTGTAGAGTGTGTTACTAAGTACACTATTGACGGTTTAAATGGTTAAATGTCTGAAAATACACATTTACATACACTGATGACAGTGCTGTCAAACAAGTCTATGAAGCTATCTATGAAATCTATTAAACTGTTTAATCTGCAACACAATTTTAGTGTTGTGGGGGGTCCCTGCTTCATCTCTCTCTCAGCTATAGGGGTCCTTGGCCTGAAAAACTTTGAAGATCCCTGATCTCTAGACCGAGAAACCATTTCTCCTACAGTGTCACACGGTTCAAAGGTGAGTGAGGTTTGTCCAGCCTTTAATGTGGGCGGCTCTGTGACAATTCACCCAGGCTGCTGTCACTTGTGAAACGGTTTATTTCAAAGACTACTACGCTACACTAACAGGAGAGCAGCTCCCTCTATCTACCAAAACCCAAAAGAGGAAGGAAGAGATCACATTAAGAGAGTTAAACAGACTTAGAATGAGATAAGATACACCTTTACTGATCCCCGGGGGGAAATTCAGTAGCAGCAACAGCCAATGAAATACAGGAGAGGTAACTGGTACTGTAATAACCAAACCAAGATAAATAAAATAAAATCATAATACAAGCTATCTCCATTTTTCACATAGGCCTATTGACACGATCATCTGCACATTAACCTCGAGGTTAGTTTATGTTATTTTTCCACAGTGCCATATTAGTGCTTGTTACAAACAGTGTAGTCCAGTGGTCTTCAACCGGGGGTCCGGGACTCCTACGGGGTCCTCAGCGTTACTACAGGGGGGCCGCCAAATCTTTTTGCGATAGGGACTTTCTTTTGTATTAACCACTTGAACCCTAACATCCCTTTTCTGAGGGGAACATTAGCCTAAAATAGCAGATCTACAAGCTCACAACGCCTCGCGCTGCCAGGCGTTGTGAGCTTGTAGATCGGCTATTTTCTGCAAAAAGGTTCGGTGTAGAGGAAAGAGCAGAGCAGAGAAGTACAAGTATTGAGGGTTTAAGTGGTTAACTGTCTGAAAATACACAAACATGAATCCAACACAACGCTACACAAGGACAGTGCTGTCAAACAAGTCTATGAAGCCAACTATGAAATCTATGAAAAAGTTTCATCTGCAACACAACTTTATACAATATGTAGAGGGGGGGGTCCCTGCTTCATCTCTCTGTCAGCTAAGAGGTCCTTGGGCTGAAAAACGTTGAAGACCCCTGGTGTAAGTCAATGCTCTGAAAACGATCCAGTTGAACCGGATTCTGTACAGAGGATAAGACGTTTAAATCATCTGGGACGGTGCAGGCAGAGCATCAAGGCCACCGTGGCCTCAGGGGAGATCGTTTTTTTAAAAAGTCGTAAGGTCAAACTGAAGAGGCACGGCAGCCATTGCCTTCATATTCTCCTTGAAATTCCTGTCCTGGATTATTATCAACAGTGAATATGAGAATGAATGTAGTATATCGTCGCTGTCGGTGCAAAAACCTCTCATCTCCATACTTTTTGTGTATTTTTACGTAAATTAACGCCCTACTTGATCATACTACAGCGTCACACAAAAGCAGCAAAAGTAGCAGATCTGCTATTTTGGAGGACTGACTGTGTGTGTGTCTGTCGGTCCGTCCGTCCGGGTGTCCGTATGTTTGAGCATGGCCTCAACAGCTGCAGCTGATTGCAACACAAAGATGCAACCAGTTACACTAATTAAACACAAACAGGAGCGAAGACACCACTCACTTCACACTGGGTATGATTTTTTTTATTAGAATCCTGAAAAGTAACAGTTTTGGACAAGTTTCCACCCGACAGAGACGATATGTACTGTACAGTGTCAACAGGCCTTCAAAAGTGAGTATCTGGATGGATACATGTACATGTCTAGTGATAGTCTATCCAGCCACAGTGAATATGAATTATTATATGTATAATATACATATATATATATATATATATATATATATATATATATATATATATATGTAATGGTTTTGAAGATGGTTAGACCATTTTACTTATCTGTCAAAGTTTATTCTGGAAGATTAGCAGTTTATTTGGTTCACTGCTCCAGGGCTACGCAGTGATATAATGAAGTTGTCAAGAAATTGATAGGTAATTTGGTAAACATTGTTGCAACTGGAGGTTTCTGCCCGGTTTCTGGCCGACAGCAGCGATATATAAACTGTGTGGCACACAGACTAGTAAGTGGCAAGATCCTCTTTCCATCCACCTGCTCTTGCTCCAGTGGATGGACATGTTTTCAGGTGAAATGGACATGATGTATGTCATGTCTTCATGAACCTGCCTCCTAGATGGTTCTGTTCTGTTGCAGTGGTGTTTTTTAGGTATTTAATTGTCATGTACTTTTACTCCACTACAATTATTTGAAAACTTTAGTTACTAGTTACTTTGCAGATATAAATTATTACATTATAAAACATACATTAACCACTTAGCCCTATTTTATACCTATTTGAAAATAGCCGATCTACAAGCTCACAACATGTCGCATCGCGAATCGTTGTGAGCTTGTAGATCTGCTATTTTCAAACATTTTAGTTCTTTTACTTTTGGTACTTTAAGTACATTTTGATACCAATACTTTTGTACTTTCACTCAAGTAACATTTTGAACACAGGCCTTTTACTTGTAAAAGGGTATTTCTACATTGCAGTATTGATACTTTTACTTAAGTAAAACATTCGAGTACTTTTTCCACCACTGTTCTGTTGTGATCAGACCGGACTGTCCCGCTCTGTGGGAAATTATGTTTTTTTTTTACATTTATAGCAGCAGCAGCAGCAGAGCATCTATCCATCCGATCCGTCCATCCGTCCGTCCGTCCGTCCGTCCCTGACTGACGCAGTCATGTTTGCTCTTTGTTTTATTGCCCTTGATGAGTCACTCTTTCCCCTCGGCTGTCGTCCAGTGCGCAGACAGACAACTCTGTTACCACGGCGATGTATCCTCCAGACCAGCCGCCACGGCAGCAGGATTGATCAGGTAGACCATGTGACGTGGCGATATAAGCACTGCTGTGGGTCACACACACAGTGATGGAAGAAGTACTCACGTGTTTTACTTAAGTAAAAGTATCAATACCCTGAAATAGTCTTTTACAAGTACAAGTCCGGTATTCAAAATGTACATTGCGTAAAAGTACAAAAGTATCTGCATCAAAATATACTTAAAGTACCAAAAGTAAAAGTACTCATTATGCAGAAGGTCCCATTTCACAAGTTTTCAAATGTATACAAATCTCACAAGCTCACAACGTGTCACATGCTTGTAAATCGGCTATTTTCAAATTGCCAAAGTGTATATATATATAGGTCTGAAGTGGTTTTGTAATAATAATCAAAATCTACAAAGTAACTTCAAATAATAATATTGGAGTAAAAGTACAATATTTGCCTTTGAGATGTAGTGGAATAGAAGTAAAATTGGAAAAGATTGAAAATTGGAATTACTCCACACACACACACACACACACACACACACACACACACACACACACACACACACACACACACACACAGCGGGCTCATGTCACCTACAGCACACTGTCTGTCGCTCACTCTGGAAAGACAGCTTATCCTCTTTCATAAACATCATTTTGCAGTGAGTCAGCAAGCAGGGGTTCAGTGTCTCCTTGGACACAAGGATGATGAATCTTTTGACCTTCCTGTTATGTGACATTCTGTAAGACTTTACATTAACGTCGGGTATATAGTGTGCTACAACCACATTTGTAATGCACTATAATGGACATAACAAGGCTTCATAACACTCGTTGTAAATGTTTATAATTATGCATAACAACTTTTTAACTAACTAAGTTAAAGGCATAGTATAACTTTGCCCTGTGTTTACATAACAAAACAATAAATATATATATTTTTTACCCATTATTTCTCTCTATACCAGCAGTTATCAGCCACTGGAGTAGTGTGGTGGTGTTTACCTGCAGAAACACACTGCCCTCTTGCAGGGGCGCCAATTTATGTGCGCGCTACTGGGGGCGCGTGTGCGTTTTTTTTTATTCCGGGATTTTTTTGTTACTTTAATGCGGTTAATTCGGTTAATTTGGTACAAAAAAATGTACTCCATTAAGTGTAGATGTCTTTTTCTTTTTTTGTGATGAGTTTGTGATGGGTTCTCGTCATTTCTCCTGGGGGCTTTAGCCCCGAGGCACCCACAGTATCGGCGCCCTTGCCCCTTGCCCTCTTGGCTCGCTGTATTTTGGTGTTTTCATTGTTTGTTTTGGTGGACAAGGACAGTGAAAACACCTAAATACAGCAAGAGGGCAATGTGTTTCTGCAGGTAAACACCAGTGGCTGATGACGGCTGGTATAGACGGAAATGATGGTCAATTTTTTTTTATATTGTTTTGTTATGTAAACACAGGGCAAACTTACATATTATGCCTTTAAGGTAGTTAAAGGCATAATAAGCTGTTCCACTGAGCTTATAATGCATTATGACCAGCACTTATCATACGTTATAAACGTTGTTATAAGTTGTCATACATGATTATAAACATTTATAACGAGTGTTACAGTTTAATGCCTTATAAGAGCATTATAATGCATTATAAATGCAGCCATAATGCATTATAGACCCGACCTATAAGTAAGGTGCTATTCTCTGTATTCACCCTTCACTAAACATATACAGGACACACTTGTATTTCATTTTTGTAACTGGTTTGTCCGATGGTTCCCAACTCCAGACAAAGACTTCCTGTAATGGTCCATTTGGAAACCCCTAAAGGAACCCTGTGCGTCCCTGTACCCAACTTTGAGAACCACTGGCCTATGACAATTGTTCCCGAACTGGGGGTCGGGACCCCAAATGATTTTAGGGGGTCCCCAGATGATTAATCTAATGTGCAACATTGTTTTCTCACTCAACAGTAAACAAACCAACATACAGTATAAGTGTATACAGGATATCTGCACATTTCTAAACAGACAATTTAATTACTTTTAAAGGCGGTCCGTTACACACCGGCGAATATGCGAATATACGCAAAATTCGGACTCGTTCCGAATAATTAAAAGACGCTTTTTTCGCTCCGCCAAACTGGTGTGGAAGCTTGCATTGACTTTATAAGGTTTTAAAAAAAAACGTGTTATTCGCATGAAAAAAATCGCCCCGGTGTGTAATGATCTTAAGTGTTTAATTACTTTTTTATTTCCTCTAAAATAAAAAATATATATATTTTTTTAATAATAAGACCATTACTACGTCAATAGTAACCAACTATAGAAAATGGTCAAACATTGGCCAAATTGTCTAATATTACCTAAGAAAGAGGCAAAAAGTTTGAAAATAGCCGATCTACGTAAGGCGTTTGTAGATCGCTTGTAGATCGGCTATTTTCAAACTTTTTGCCACAGCTTGTAGATCTGCTTCACAATATTTATCTGTGGAACCGAGTCAAACAAAATGTAATGCCTCAACTCCTACGTTCCAAGTGCTTGTCAGGGTGGGGGGTCCCCAGTTCTAATATGATTATTTTGGGGGGTCACGGTCTGAAAAGTTTAGGAACCCTTGGCCTATGACACGGGTAGGATATGATCCCTGAACAAAACCACCTGCAATCTCTATCCTGTCTCTACTTTGTCATACAGTATAACCTTGATCCCACCAAAAGTGCAATGTTCTGCCACACTTAATTATACTTAGTTGTACACTGGTGTTGCCTGCAGTAAATAGCAGATATACAAGCTCACAACCTTCTAGATCTTTTTAATCGTACCGGAATATACATTGCTTACATTCTGTGATCTGTTATACTCCTCCTTGACCCTTTGAGAAGTGAAACGGTTAATTCTTTAACATAATACGTTATTCCTCCATCAATGTGATCATACTGATCATTTATTTCAGTACAAACAGCAGTGTTGTTGCGTGAGGTTATTTTGGAATTTTGTTTGTTATGCCCAAAAGAAACCCAGTATTATCCAAGATTCATAAAACCAGGGAAACCAACTGGCAAGATGAAATGCAATTATTTATTTTTTTACACTCTGACACAAACAGTGATGGAAAAAGTACTAAATGTTTTTACTTTAGTAAAAGCATCAATATAACAATGTAAAAGTACTCGAGTAACAGTACAAATGTATTGGCAACAATATGTACTTAAAGAACCAAAAGTAAAAGTACTCATTATGCAGAAGTTTTCGAAAGTTTTCGAAATGTTTAAAGAAATAGCAGATCTACAAGCTCACAACGTGTCGCGATGCGACGCGTTGTGAGCTTGCGATCGGCTATTTTCAAATAGTCAAAGTATATAGGGCTGAAGAGGTTAATGTATGTTTTGTGATAATAATAAAAAATCAGCAAAGTAACTAGTAACTAAAGTATTGAAATACAAATTCAAAGTTTTATTTACATGTTATTATTATTATTATTATTTACACTGTTTTACGTCCAAATGATCAGGGATGGTTGTGTCAAACTGGATGGTAAATGAGATTTGCTGCTTCAGGACCACTATTTGGACCGCCCATTAATCAGCACATTCCTCTCTCTCTCACTCTGACTGTCAGATCTATACACATGCGTTGCCAGATGTTGCGAGAGAAAAAAGCAACCAGCTCACAACGTAGATCTGCTATTTTCAAAAACTAATTATGAAAACAAAGTGACACATTTTGAATATTTTTTTAATCAATTAACCCATGAGTGATGTGATCATTTCGATTCATACAAGTATGGAGGAAATCATCAAGTCATCGAGGAGTATGACATCTGACATTTTGAATATCTTTTGATTTTTTTTTTACACAAATCTGGTACAGAGGTCCCTGGCACAAAATAGTTTTAGATGGCGTGGTCCGTGGAAAAATACATATACATTTTGGTGGTCCTTGGCATGAAAAGGTTTGAGAACCACTGGTTTGAAGGAGTAGTTCACCCCAAAAAAATACTCATTTTCTATCAATTACACACCCCATGAAGCATTGATTTTTTGATTTTTTTTTGCATTCCCAAGCCAAAAATGTGATGACTGGCGGTCTCTCTGGTAGGAGACTCAAAGATGACTCTTTGAGTCTCCTACCGGATACATAGCATCTTTCCACCAGTCATCAAATCATTGGCTCAGGAATGCGACAAAAAACAAAAAAATCTTTATGAAGTCAAGGCTTCATGGGGTGTGTAATTGATAGACAATAAGATTTTGTTTTAGTAAACTACTCCTTTAAACAACATTTAGGAAGCAAGCCCAAAATAAGTCTGTCTCTCCCTTTCTCTCTCTTTGTCTTCTTTAATTACATAGCAGGATGTTCTTGTGACGCTGCTGGATGCTGTTTGCAGAATACACCTACTCTCTCTCCTTTCCTCTTCCATTCTCCATGTGACCACGACCAGACACATTGTACATATATCGTCCGTCGGGGGGGAAAACCTTGTATGTCCAAAACCATTAAAAATATATATTATTTCAAAAACATTTTAAAATAGTGGAAGAAATTAGCCGATCTACAAACTCACAACTTGCAGATCTGCTATTTTCACTACTGCTGTGCGTTGTGTTGTGTTCTTGTATGATGAAATAAGGCGTTAATGTATGGAAAAACATCAAAAGTTTAAATGTGGAGCATTGGAGATACCAGGTTTCTCCCTGACAGCAAGGATATGTGGTTCAGACACAGTTAGCAGACACAATTCTCTCTCTCTCTCTCTCTCTCTCTCTCTCTCTCTCTCTCTCTCTCTCTCTCTCTCTCTCTCTCTCTCTCTCTCTCTCTCTCTCTCTCTCTCTCTCTCTCTCTCTCTCTCTCTCTCTCACACACACACACACTTTCCCTCTCTCTCTCTCTGCTTCCTGTCAGGTACCTAGGCTATATCAGGAAGAGGCCATTTCCTCCGTAGTCTCTATCTTAAGGCTGATTTATACTTAGTTGCACACTGGTGTTGCGTGACATAGATAGCAGATATACAAGCTCACGTGTCACATTCATTGTGAGCTTGTAGAGCCTGCTATTTACTGAGCACAACACCGCGGCACACAACTAAGAATAAATCAGGCTTTAGTGGAACTGCTGAGTGAGACATGGGTGGGCGGGCGAAGGCTGAGGAACTGTAGCCATTAGTGGAACATGGTGGGTCTGGGTCTCCACCAACCCGAGGGTGTTGCTGTTTGAGCTTCCTCTTCAGCAGCGTCTCTCTGCGTGTGCCGAGTGCCTTATACCAGTGGTTCTCAAACCTTTTCATGTCAAGGACCCCCAAAATGATATGTATTATATGGCACATATAATATATATTATATTCACACACCGATAGCGGAGGAAACCATGCAAGGCACCAAACTGCTCATTGGGAGCAATTAGGGGTTCAGCGTCTTGCTCAAGGACACTTCGACACTAACTCATCTGGGGGAGCCCGGGATCGAACTGGAAACCTCACGGCTCCCATCCGGCCGCTCTACCGGCCACTCCACCCCAGAGCCACTGCCGCACTGTGAGTTTGTAGATCTGCTAGGGTTCGAGTGGTTAATGTAAGGCCTAAAGGTCTTTACCTTTATTCAAGATTTGAGTATTAGACATCAAATACAACCAAGTAGATAAGTGCAGTTAATTAAAAAATACAAGATACAGGATACGAAACCTATAAATTAGTTAGGGCATAAAAACCAAAAGCAGATAATCCAAGCTCTGGGTTCTTGCTGTGGAAGTCAGTACTGATTAGAACAATGATGATGTGGTCCAGAGAGGAGTATAGCATAGATGGGATGTAAATGGTAGCTTACGTGTGTACATAAATAAATGCATATGCCTGTCACGTCTCTCAGTCGGAGAAGACCGCACAACGTTTCCATATGATGAGTGCTATAATAAACATCAGCAATAAACATACGGTAAGAGCTGAGTGGTAAAACCACATCCAAGAGTAGAGGCAAAGACATGGCTATAAATGACATCACCATAATCTATGACAGAGAAAAAAACAACGTTGTCAATCATTGTCCTACAAAAGATAGTCAAATTATTCTATAACTTGACTATGTTTTGTGGGACATTAATAATAACTAGAAAGTACTGTTCCTGAAGAAACAGTGTGGGATCGCTAAGAATGTTGGTAGTTTTATAAGTGTTAAAGGTTTTAATGGTTTTAAAGGTTTAAGCTTCTAAAGGTCTAAGGTTTAAAGGTGTTAAAGCCTCAAATCATTCTAAGGTACACACATTGCCACATTGTTGACCTGACATGGAATCGTACCGAGGACATTCAGGACCTCTGATTCACCAGGCAGGCCCACTAACCACTCTGCTATGGTACTCTGATTAAAATGATAATGTCAGAAAATGAAACCAAACAAAAGGCAGACTATACTAAGTCAGAGTCAAGCTTTACAAAATGTAAGTTGTGTAGAAAAAAAAGTCTGACTATACTAAGTTGTAAAAAATGAAAAAAGTTAGACTATTCTAAGTTATTATTATTTGTTTGTTTAAGTCAGACTATACTATACTCAGAGTCATAAGTTTACAAAATATATTAAAGTACAGTGAATGTCTGTGAATTGTTTCCATCACTGAAAATAACACATGTAAACAGACATAAAACTGCTGTCCTGTGCAGTTGGGGTGAAAAAACACAACCATTTCACTCCTAATAATAATACCTATTTGATCCTTTGGGGGAAATGCAGCTTTACCCAGTTGATGTCTGCCCTCAGAGGAGCAGTTAGAAATGTTTTGCTCAGGGACATCCTGACTTGCTGCTGTGGTCGTGCCTTGAACCTGTTACCTACGGCTCACAAGTCAGTCACTCTATCCATTCACCTACAACTGTCTCCTTTTTGTCGTTAAGGACCCCCCGAATTGACATGTATTTGGCAGTGTGAAAAGATGTAGTGTCAGGGCCCTCCATGAAAAAGATTTATATTTAAAACTTAAAAAGAATATATATATTTAAAATGTGTTTCACCCAATGTCAGGGTTAAGAATCAAACTCATAACCTTCTGTTTCTCAGGCAGGCTCTTAATCCAGTGGGCCACTGTGCCGTGACCAGAGCCGAAGGTCAAATAGACAATGACAGAAAAGCCAAAGGCTTGTTTCCATTGGGGTTCATTAACATTCAAACATCTAGACAAGCAACAGCACAACAAACCATAGACAAAATAGTATGCTGTAAAGATTTTTTTTGTATTGTTGTGTGTTGTTCGTCAATCAGGAATGGAGATGTTATTACAGTATGGTGGCTGGTAGCACAGTGGATTGACTTACTGCCAATATTGTCCAGAGACTGTGGGTTCAAACCCCTATCCTGAAACCTTCCTTTAAATACTGAGTTCCAGAAGAACTAGTCTAAAGCCGCCCGGAAAGCATTGAGGATTGGCCGGTACCTTTGGCGCTACCCAGCCCCTGGTGGACTGTAGGAAGCTTCATTATATGACCATTCACAGAGCTCCCGGCTTCAATTTCATTCCTTTTCCAGCCAACCCAAAAAATCCCACTTCTTTTCCCTTCATTTTCTTCCCGCATTTCTAGCCAATGAAATCTCCCCCTCGTTTTCCTTCCACATTTCTAGCCAATGAAATCTTCCCCTCGGCTCATTTGCCCGTTAGCCAATGAAAACCCGCCCCCTCCCTGCACTCTGAGCTCCTCAACGGCGGCCATTGTTGTTTACATGGAGGCTGAAACTCTATGCTACTCTAATATGCCACTAAATTAATTATAGGCACGGCAAGAAAATAATGACTGTCTCTTGGTGCCGGTTAGACCCCAATAACATTTGATTTTATGTTTTATATGTTTTTGATGACATTAAAGGAGAATTCCGGACATTTTAAGTGTTATCTTTGATGTGTCGTTACTCACCTACCGACGTAAAAAGTGGCATTGTTTTTTTCCAGAGATTCCCCTGTCGTCATTTTTTCAACCCCCTCCGTTGTCATAATGGGAGCGCGTGGCTTAGGGAAATTCGTCTATTATAACCGATGCAAAGTTATTTTTTTCTCTACTACTACTCATTGTAGAGTCTCATGATAGTCAAACATGCGCTGAAAGTTCCTGAGAGGCTAGCG
This sequence comes from Gymnoscopelus braueri, assembly GCF_963280865.1. NCBI lineage: Eukaryota > Metazoa > Chordata > Actinopteri > Myctophiformes > Myctophidae > Gymnoscopelus > Gymnoscopelus braueri. The sequence goes on along the minus strand of NC_137623.1, from coordinate 19,576,262 downwards.
CTACTGCCGAACGATTTAACACTGGTTGCTTGTTTCTCTCCAGAACCTGGCAACTTGGTGTTGCCAGGTAGAGAAACAAGCAACCAGTGTTAAATCGAAAAAAATAACTTTGCATCGGTTATAATAGACGAATTTCCCTAAGCCACGCGCTCCCATTATGACAACGGAGGGGGTTGAAAAAATGACGACAGGGGAATCTCTGGAAAAAAACAATGCCACTTTTTAAGTCGGTAGGTGAGTAACGACACATCAAAGACAACACTTAAAATGTCCGGAATTCTCCTTTAAGACCTGGATTTATATCTGTCTCACTGACTGTGACAGCATAGGCCATTATGCTACAGTGGTCACAGCACTAGCAGCAGCAGCAGCATACAGGTAAAAGTTAGCCTGGGACCAGACGAATCTGCAAGTGCAAAAAAAAAATTGCACTCTGCGATTTGGCACCGCTCCATAGAGAATCCATTTCCTGCTCCAGAAGACGTGGGTGACCAATCAGGGCCCAGTATTAAAATATGGGAGACTGTAATTGGTAGCTGGTTAAGGTCTAACCAATTGCGTCGAGGGCCATTGTTTTGATCCCGCCCCTTGGGAAAAAAAACTTCCTCATGGAAGCACCAGACTCATATCCACGCAGTGATATAGTCTGGCTACGCGAGGCGAGGTAAAAGTGCCTTTTTTTCCCCACAGAAACGCCACTAAACACATGTAACATTGTGTGTTAAAACTGCCAGATTTTCTTTTGGTCAGCTTTGATCAAGGGAGGACCATGCTAACGAAATTTAGCGCGTTAGCATCGTCTATTTAAATAAGGGTTTAAAGGCTCTGTGAGGCAGTTTATAACATGGTAAAGCAAACGATTTTATGGTCAAATAACCTGGTGAGTTGGTGAATACAGTGGATTCGTTTTTAGATCGATCTGGGATTGTATAATTGTGTACTGGGCTGTCTGCAGCTTGGGCTTAAAGCTAACAACAGTCCATTTTAGACAAATGTAATGATTCATAAATATACTCACTGATCACTATCATGCTCCTTAGAGTGTTTAGCTTAGTTTAAGGGTCTGATTTCCTGAAAGTAGCTGATCAACAAGCTTGTAGATCAGCTATTTTCAAATAGCTGATGTATAGGGTTTATAGTGGCTAGTTGATGCTATATAAAAAATTAAAAAAAATAAAGTCTTGGGACCCCTGGGGGTCCCCGGACCCCAGTCTGAGAATCACTGTGCTATTGTATAGTCTAGTGTGATTACAGGTCAATCAGTAAACACCGAAGGAGAGCTGTGTTGATAAAGCCAGGTTATTCATATCTTTTCATACATTTCCATGCACGTATGGACATATGGTGTCAACATGGCAAAAAAGCACTGGTAGTCGGTACTACTGGTTTCTGCTGGGAACAGGGTTCGATTCCCTGCAGCGCTGTGCTTACTGTTTCACCTTTGTCCTGTTGTGTATGTTTACATGGGGCTTTTACCTTTATCTAATTTTTCAGTGAATACCACGCAAGTTAACAGAATAAATAAGAACCTCTGTGATGCAGTGGTTTAGATACAGGACTTGCAACCAGAAGGTTCCCGGTTCAAATGCAGCCAGGACATTTTTCCAACTTTTATCGGACTCTTGTGGTCTGTATCTAATCTTTCACTGAAGAGCGTGCAAGAGACCAGAGAAAGTATGAACCATGGTGGAGCAGTGGATAAGATACAGGCCTTGCACACAGAAGGTTCTGAGTTCAGAATTGGCAAGGAACATTTTCCAACTTTTACGTGGCTCTTTCACCTTTATCTAACCTTTCAATGAAGAACATGCAAGTGAACAATAGTGTTTTCAAATGGTAGCCGATATGTCCTAAGTAGGCCGAACGTTGTAGAGTTGGAACGGACTAGTTAGGGGCCAAAAAACGGGCGGAATAATAATTATAATAATAATACTAGTGCAATGCCCGTTGTTTGGACTGCCATGATGTTGCAAAGTTGGCTGAAAGTACCTCTGCGTCTTGATGTCTTTTTGGGTTCCACTTTCACTGCTTATAAGACTTCCAAGGTATGTAAATAAAATGTACGTACACGACTCTTTTCCAAGTTAGAAATCTTTAATTTGCTGTTTGGTTTGCTAAAGACAATCAACAAATTCCTTCAATATATTTGTCCCAAGCTGTTTCTATCTATCAATCAACGGTGTCCCAAGGACAGATCCCTGGGGCACCAATCAATTGAACATATCGAGTTCCTACAGGCAAGGTAGCTGACCCACCTCCTTGAGGTTGATCTGACAGACCTAAACCACTCAGCCTTTATTCCTCAACTGGCCCATAAACTGTCACGTCTGCCAGTTCTACAGCTATTCTGCACCCATACACAATTAGCGCGGACAGCAAATCAATATCCTTATGGTCAATTACCCCACGAGTGGTGATCATTTTGGTTCATACAAGTCTGGAGGAAATCATCAAGTCATCAAGGAGTATGACGTCTGACCTGTAAGGAGAATTGTGTGCCATTTTGTGCCAATTCTGTCAAACCCAGGGCCGCTATTCTCTGAGATAAAGTAGAACTGAGTGCCATCAGCTTCTAAGCACTGATGGTCCGTCTCTAATTGTACCCAGCTCTGTGATGTGCTCCTGTAGGCTACTATAATGATCATTGATTCTTCTATGTGTGCCTTTGGCAGCCCCCAGACCCGTTTGCTTGCAGGACCGAGACAATAGCTAATTTATACTTTGTTAAATGACCATATGTCATATGATACAATTGACTGGTTTTCAACTGAATAAAGTAGGTATAATTAGCTATAATTAGGCCATGGCCGTGGCCACTACTGCAGACATGGCCAGGCGAGTGCTACCGATGTCTCTAAGGCTTAGAGTCTAAGCCATACTGCACCACCACATTTGGAAAGAGTTTCCACCTTGCTACCATCCCAAGATCATATGCATATGTATATGTATATGCTGATGTTCTTTTTTTGGGCTCTTTTTTGTACTTTCTCTCTTTCTTTTTTGTTATCCTTTTTATTTTACGGTTTTATTATTATTATTGGATTATTACCTATGCTGCTGCATTGTCTGAAGGAAGTCAAGACTCTTATGTACCTGTTACCACAAGATGTAACAATAAAGCACAACCTTGAACCTTAAACCTTGGGTGGAACAAGGGCTGAGCCCGCCTGCCGCCAGGCTGTCCTGATGAAACAGACCACTACAGTATCAATTTTCTGTGTCACGGTTGTTACATCTGCTGCTGTCTAAATGTCTAATTGTATTGATATTGCCCTTAAACTGTGCACCTCATGTAGATATTTCACACTATCGATATTGATATCTGACAATGTTTTTCTGTTTTTTTCTTTCTCTATTCTTTCCAGCTTTCTTGAAACTACAACTTGTGAAGAATTCACTTTTTTTATACCTGTAAACAATCTGTGTTTCGACAATACAGTTGAGGACCACTCATCACTGACAGTTAGAATGAACACCCACTATGCCAGTGTTTATAAACCTGAGGTCTGGGGCCCACTAGGGAGGCCTTGTCTGTTTTGAGGTCGTAATAATGTTTTTTTGTCCTGACCATTTCTAAATAAGTCCTTGCTTCCATCCACTGTCTCAGCCTGCACGTTCCCGGATAACAGTTCAGCTTGTCATACAGAAGCACAAATATGTTCTAAATTATTTACAAAAAATAGCACCAAAAAAAATCCTACCCTACTATCCAAACCTACTGTCTCATATCGTACCATATCCTTCTATCCAACTATTCTACTGTAATTATGATGAAAACGAAACCGCTGCCTGTCCGTCTGTCCTTCCTTCCGTCTGTCTGTCTATTGATTTCAATAATGGGGTGATCAATTGATCTGAATTTGCACATGGGGGTTGACCATTGGTATGAAGGGAGTGGGGAAGCCAATTCTTCACTTTTACCAAATCTGTTTATTATGCCCCCCTGTAGGTGGAAATGTCCTCATCCATTTCACTCCTCAGTGGGAGGTTGACCAATCGATTCTGAAGCCGATTCTGCAAAATGTAAGCGGTTTATTTGCATTTATGTGAACTCTCACTCAATTACTCAGGGCGTCATTGAAAAAGATAGCTTGCTCTCAATGGTCTTCCCTGAATAAATAAAGGTCAATTACAAAAAATGTGGCTGTGGGTGGAGACAGGGTGAGTGACTAGTGCATGGTTATCTGATTGGCAGTTGTGTCCAGTTGTCTAATTGGGCTCTACCTTTTTATAGTAGCATGCTTTACCTGGGCCAGGCTGAGAGAGAGAGAGAGAGAGAGAGAGAGAGAGAGAGAGAGAGAGAGAGAGAGAGAGAGAGAGAGAGAGAGAGAGAGAGAGAGAGAGAGAGAGAGAGAGAGAGAGAGAGAGAGAGAGAGAGAGAGAGAGAGAGAGAGAGAGAGAGAGAGAGAGAGAGAGAGAGAGAGAGAGAGAGAGAGAGAGAGAGAGAGAGAGAGAGAGAGAAGTCTTCCCGCACGGGAAGGGACACTAAAGCCAAACACCTTATCCACTAGCCTAAAGGGGAATCTTCCCCTTCCTTGGCTGTAGGGAGATATTAGGCTTTTGATTTTTTTTTTTTTTTTTTTTAAGGCTCTGAGCCACTCTTCTACATGATAACCACAATATTGTTATAAAATCTTAGTGTGTGTGTGTGTATGTGTGGTGGTCAGTAAAGCGCAAAAGCCTTAATTAAAAAAACACTCATAAATTGTGTCAGCAACAACCCAGATTAGTCTGCACTTAGTTTGGGTGAGCACATCTCCGGTCATGGATTAGCTTCAGATATTTACAAACATTTACTGTGTAGCCCAGCGCTACTCAACCCGCGGCCCGCGGGCCGCATGCGGCCCCAACGCAGCGTCTCTGCGGCCCCTCATGGTCAAACAAAAAAAAAAGTTTTTTTTTTTTTTTTTTTTAAGCACAGGATAAAAATATACATTTCCGTTCAAATATATGGGTTGCTACATTTCTTTTCAAAAACAAACAGACAGACATACATACAGGTGCGTCAATTGTTACAGGTATAATGCATAGTTTTCTATGCATTTCGGGTTTTTTGGGGGGGTTTTTCGGCCGCACGGCTTCTCCGCGTGCCCAGGATAGGTGTCCCTTAATTCAATCTCTGGGAGTTGGCAACCCTAACCTTGCCATACTTTAGCTTTTGCTGAACTGATGCCACTGGACATACACACAAAATAAACAGGTACAGTGAAAAGAATATAATGTCAAAATGTACATTTTATTATAACAATAACAATGTGTAGTGTGTGTTACAAAATCGAAAAATCCAAAATAGGACCGTCATTTTTAGCTTGCGGCCCCTAGGACTTTTGGTATTTTGCTGAGTGGATCCTGAGCCATCTTAAGTTAAGTAGCCCTGGTGTAGCCTATAATGACATGCCCACAATTGGGAGGTCAGGGTTAAAGTGGTTAACATGCGTGCATGTGTGCGTGCATGCGCGCGCGTGTGTGTGTGTGTGTGTGTGTGTGTGTTACATCTTTGGTCAGATGTAAGAAGGGGAGCTCCTAGGACAAAAGGTATGGAACCACTTGTTTTATGCCATTGAGAACCAGTGATAGATTGACGACGGAAGGTCACCCACCACCAGTTGTCCACTGAGATGACCATGAGTTAGCAATGAGGCCCACTGTCATTCATCCCACAGATGACGAGAGAGTGACTGCACTACATTAATTGTCATATATGTCCCTCGTGAGGACTTTAGAGACGAACGACTCAACCATTTTTCGAAGTTTATGAATTGTACTGCTTCCAATTAACCGCTGTGTGTAAGCGGTGAAGCAGATTAACAAGAGACTCTAAATCACTCATAATGAGGGACATTATCTTTTCTACTCAAAAAAACATCTTTATCCGGCATTAGCGGACCATTATGTACGCCGTACAAGACTAACCAATCATGACAAATTGTTCACACAATGGTTCAGATTATAATTAAATGTTCATTAGTCATATTTACTAACATGCTGCGCTGCCAGTGAGTGAGTGCGTGGCAAAGTGTTTACCAGGAGCTGCGACAGGTGTGACAGTTGGTATTGATTCATCCACAGAGCTGAGTTGAATAGCCAATAGGCCAATGAGCCGAGCTTATAGGAACACCCTCCAGGCTGACTGCTGGGAAGCAGGTGGGCGTCAGCTGGCATCATACATCACAGGTCTAACGAACAGCCTCTTCTACAGACAGCAGGGGAGGAGTGTATGGGCAGTGTTGCCCGATTTTGTGGGAGAAATAGGCAGCCAACCAGGTCTTGGAAAACAAGCCCAAAAGAAGCGACTATTATAGGCCACATGAGGACTTTAAACCTATATGCTGCATACGTCGGCTATATGAAAGTAGCCGATCTACTTGTAAATCATCTAATAAAATGTGGAATATTTGAAATAGTTTTTGAAACATTCTAACAACACAAATCTGGACTGGTACGGGGCTCCCCGGCACAAACATTTTCAGATGGGGGGTTAGGAACAAATACATTCGCGAAAAAATACACCAAATTTTATTTGGGGGCCCAAGTCATGACAATAGAGAACCACTGGTTTAAATCATAATTTAAAAAGAAATTGGAAGCAAGCCTAAATAAACACTTTAGACCCGCAACTACCAGTATTTACAAGCAGCTTTACAGAAAGAGAAGCCCAAAGTCACTTATAATAAGCAGACATGGCAACACTGGTTCTGGGGGGGCAAAGAACTGGAGAAAAAGCGAAAGAAATCAATAGAAATGAAGCTAAAAGAAATAAATGGCAAAAGAGCGAGAAACAGCAGGCCTGAAAAACACATCAAACAGGAAAAGGGAAGATGTAGAAAAGAGGGGGAAAAAAATGTCCGCTGCAAATGAAACAAAGGAGTCAGCTGCTGGAGTCGTGTGCGAACAGCTGGTGCCAACAACAGAGACGAGGACAAAGTGGGTTCTGTTTGGACTGGAGCTGGGCCAAACTGGGCCTGGGTGCAGGGAGCGTCGCCAAGCATGAGAAGAAGAGGCCTTCGGGAGGAAGACCATTATATAACTGAGAGGGGAAGCCTCACAAGCACAGCAAATACAGAGAAACTACTAGTAAAGGCTTTTTATTACATATATTCATGAATAAACACACACACACACACACACACACACACACACACACACACACACCCACACCCACACCCACACCCACACACACACACACACACACACACACACACACACACACACACACACTCACGTCGCACCGCCGGTCCGACCGATATGTCTGAGTTATAATGACGGGGGTTTTGTCAGAGTACCCGTCGTACCTGTCTGTCTGTCCCTTTTGTGCCCATATATGGAGATCTCTGTATCTGTCTGGTTCTAAATCTGGTCGGATCGGCGGTTCTGGACAACTGCCTATCCGAACGACTCAATGGCGGGCACCACAGTCCCTCGAACCGTTGCCGATGCGTGCGCCATGTTTGAAGTCAGACGGTCCCATATATGCGTATGACCATATATATATGGTCCTGTACCATGGTCTCCGCCAGACCGAAGGCGTGGCCGGGACTATGTTTTCGCCCCTGTCCGTCCGTGTGTTTGTCAGTCTGTGTACAGCTAATCTCTGGCACCATTGGACCGATCGGCGTGAAACTTTGCACCCACACTCATGGAGGCCAGGGAGGAACCTCTGCCCCAAATTGTTCTAATCGACCAAATGGTGGCACTATAACAGGGCCCTTCACGTTTTGGCCTATAACTTTCTTTTTTCCTGTATTCCTCACTGGTTTTCAAAGCAGTTCCAAACAGGTTTGATAATGCTGGTTTTCTCTGCCATTCAAGCCCATTGCATTTAGATTTCCCCAGACGTATCAGTAGGCAAAAGTCTCTGATCGTCAGCTACGCAAGACTTAACACATGACAGGTCAAATTGATCCGTGTACATCTCAATGTTTTTTTGTGTTTTAGAGTGAGACTGGTGTTGAATGTACTTTTATGGGACATAGTGTACAGCTGCACGTGAAGTCTAGCTATATATTTCTGTAGTCATGCTACATGAGTATCATGTTTTGCTCTTTCCTTTTATATCAGATGCTTGACAGGGTGCCAGCTGTCCTAATATACACTCCAAACAGTACTGCTAGCTAGTGTATCGAAATAGAATGGGTTTGACATCTTACAAGAAACCCTCACTTGGCCCTTATTAAAATTCTTTGAACCAATGCTTTTCAAATCAAAAGCCTGGCTTTATACTGCTCTTTTGAGGTTTTAGAGAAGTTGGAAATATGAAGCTTTCTTCATGTAATCGCCTGCCCGGGCTCTCTCTATAAGTTTGAGGTTTTAAAATGCAGAGTCAACTTAGGAGCTGTAGTATTACATAAGAGTGGGTTTAGTGGTTCCCAAACTTTTTAGCTCGAGACCCAAAAATCCTCGGGACCCAAACTAGTGAAAATAGCCGATCTACAAGCTCACAACGTGTCGCGATGCAACACGTTGTGATATTGTAGATCTGCTATTTAGTGCTAGCTAGTTTTTTTAGTTTAATTCATAGAATTCATAGAACTTATACATGAAATTCTCTTGAAAAATAGTATAAATTTAATTTCAGATTATAATTTTTTTGGTAACTTTCTGAAAATCTTTTGAAATATATATTACATGAAATTCTCTTGAAAAATAGTATAAATTTAATTTCAGATTATTAATTTTTTGTTAACTTTCTGAAAATCTTTTGAAATATATATTATATATTTTTGCATAAACGAAAAGAAAAAAAAAGATATTGATCGTGACCCATACAAACTGGGTCTTCAACATAAACATGGGTCCTGAGTCTGACCCACTGTTTGGGAAACAGTCTGTTTAGAGAGTGGCTAACTCCTCCTCTGTGTGTTTAAATCTTGTAAAAAAAGAAAAAAGAAAAAAGTTATAGGTTGAGTTATTGATTTTCACGAGGTAGTCTACTTAGAACATTATGGTAAATACTAGGCCTCTTCAACCTAAGGGTAGCATTGTTAATCCTGTCATGGTCAATAAGTCACTTTCTTTGTGAGCATATATACTGTAAATAAATGCTCTCTTCTGGAGTCTCACTAGAGAGCCTCCTTTCTTTGTGGCAAAATCCTTTTTTTTTCTCCTCTTTTTGCCCCTGAATCACTGATGTTTTGTTTTGACCAATTTCATTGCATCTAACATGGCTGCAACACCGGACAGCTGCACAAGGCAGCTGCTGGTGCGTAGTAGAAAGGCTCCAATCTTCCGACAGTCAGTGCTCCATGCTGACATTCATCCACTATTGTAGGATGGCAGTGGGGGCCCCATTGGACATGCCCAGACGTGTTCCTAATTGAGCATCGGGGGCTCCCAATCCTGCTTAATCCATCCCCAGTTTCCCCCTCTGTATCCCACTAGTTAGCAGACTCTAGGGTGTGTGCGTGTGTGTGTGTGTGTGTGTGTGTGTGTGTGTGTGTGTGTGTGTGTGGATGCAAGTGATTAAATAAAACAAGGTGACTATCTGTGGTAAACGAACATGAGGTCACCTAATCAGAACCAGCTTTATTGTGGTTCCCAAACTGGGGGTCTGGACCCCCAGGGGGGGTCCCCAAATTATTTTGAGGGGTCCCCAGATTATTAGTTTAATGTGCAACATTGTTTTCTCACTCAACAGTAGACAAACCAACATACAGTATAAGTGTATTATGTATACAGGGTATCTGCACATTTCTAAAGTGACAATTTAATGACTTTTAAGACCTTTTTAATACCAAGTTGGCCAAATTGTCAAATATTACGTAAGAAGCCGATCTACAAGCTCACAACGCCTTGCAGTGCGAGACGTTGTGGGGTCCCTCGCACAATTTTTTTTTTTTGTGCTGCTTACTTTTATCAGTTGTGAGGGCGACAAGCAGCTTGAGCATCCAGCCAAGTCTTGACTTGAAGAGCCCAGGAAAAGATGGAGTCTTGTTGCAGGGGAGATATTGCTGACTCAGATACTATACTGAGAATAGTGCAAAACGGTTTCTAATAGAAATGGAATCACCAAACATGCAGTGCCAGTCTACTTGCCTACGAGCAGCTAGGTAACATGAGTCATTTTCTTGTAGCGCTTTGGGTTTATAATAAGAATGATGCGAGTGTCTAAGGGCAGCTACTTCTTTATTTCAGGAATAAATAGATTAACCATTTATTACAACAAATGGAATACAGTTAAACTTGGCGTTGATGGCTCCGCTCTTTAAGATGTCCCCAAAATTTTGCTAAGCAGCATGCTAAGCAAAATCAGGGAACACTATATGCAAAACCTCCCAAAGACATACAAGAGCGGCCCCACATAGCAAGACTTTTAATCACATTAACTTGAGTCATGCAAACTTTAATGCAGTTTAGCATTAAAGCCAGTGAACATTGAATTTCAGTTTACTTTAGAGCCATGCACACATGAATTTCAGTTTAACATTCAGTTTAAACGTTTGAGTAATGCAAGACTCTGAACTATATAAGGTGGAGGCTGGGGTGGTGGAGGCAAGCTTTGCCAGCAGCAGCAGCGTGTGGCAGCAATTGAAAAGCAGAGATCCAGCGAAGGAGGGAGCCGTATTTAAACGGACTGCCTTGTTGTGGGAATGAGATGTGTAGAAAAGCTTTGCTGATTGAAAGCAATCAGCAGACTGACAGCAGATTACAGTCGAGGCGTATATGACCCCCGTGCCCTGCATGAACTAACGCGATGCTCCATTCAATCATTGGATCAATGATACTAGTGTGAGCTGGAGTCGGAGATTGAGATCAGTCACCTGTGATTTAAAAGTGCTTCGACGGTAAATTGAAAGTGATAGTCCAGTCTGATATACCTGAATAAATAAGGCAATACATTTTAGTAGTATGTCTTTGGCTGATGAAATATAGATGTGAGGAAATGTGGACAACTTCACACAAATCCAATCAAACTTCGAAAGTCTGTCGTTGTCAGCAAACAGACAACAGCGATATGTCCTAATGCACTTTTTTTGTGTGATGATGCAATAAAAGTCAGTAAATCATGACAATATAGCAGACATGAAACTAATGTCTATGGACACCAGTCCTTCTGAGACAGGCTCACTTTGTCTGAATTTGAATCAGCCCTTCTCATCTGAGGCCATTATTCAATACGAGCAGACAGACCTCTTTTGTATGCTTTCATGAAGTCATAAAGTCAACTATTTGAAATCATGGGGACCGACGGTCTCTCAATTGGTTTTGGTTTAACAGATTTTAACGAGTCAGAACGAAACGACATCTTTCAAGTTAAAACCTCAGGCCATTAGAGATTGAAGTGTTTCGCCTGTTTAAATCTACATCTCTAGCTGAAGATCACTGGAGCCAGTGATCTCCAGAGGTCATCCCTATGGTACCACAGCTCTCTCCATCTCCTTGATCTAATGTGTTCATACCAAGTGTGACGTCACTTGAACACTTACTCATTCAGTGCCAAACTTATTTCTGGCTTTATCACCCCTGTGCCAAGGCCAAAAATACATTGTAAACAAAAAGTGCTTAGGAGCCGAGATACAGCCTTTTTCAGTAAGAAGTTAAACAAGAAGTGAATGGAGCAGCAAATCTTCAAATCATCATATCTTGGGTTCTGAAAAAAAAAATTCTAAATGATTATTATAATATGTTTAAAAAAAAAATGTCATGACGTCGGCGACGTCATTGGCACCCTGGGCTTATAAAAACGTGACGTCGGCGACGTCATTGGCACTGAATGAGTTAAGACTTATCACTCAACTTGACACGTGACAACGGTATTAGTACAGTAACTAGAAAAGCACGCTCCTCTGAGTGCAGGTCTCTGCCAGGTCAGGTCGCCTACCCAGGGCTGTGTCAGTCGTGGGGGTGCTGTGTGGAGGAAGCTGTGTGGGAGGAAATAAAGTTTTGTACGACAGATGGTGCAACTATTTGCGTTTGTGGCGCGGGTGGCGCAGTGGTAAAGTGTCTGCCCGCCACCGCGGAGGTTGTGGGTTCGGGGGGGGGGGGGCAGCAGCACCTGTCAACAGGGAGTGTTGGACGGGAGGAGTAGGACAAAGGCTCGTCCTCCCGGTGAGGGCTCCTCACTGGCAGGTGAGTCAGTCAGATACAACAGCAGTGACAACACAGAAATGTGTGTGGGGAGGAATCAATTGGCATAACGACTAAATTGGGGAGAAAAAGGGATACAAAAAATATAAATACAAAATTGGTGCCCAGAAATAGCTGGTGCCCACTGTTCCGGTTACCCTGTACCACAGCAGGAGGAAGCTTGAACCATCTCCTTTTGGATTATTTTCCACAGGAAGCCAGGACTTATGTGTGATTGTTTGGTCTGCTACACGCTCCTCACTTGCACTCAACACCTCCTCGTCAGCGGGCAGATTGACCATGTGTGTGTAGGAAAGGAAGGGATTTGGTTTAGCCTTCGTTCAGTTGGGGGCTCAGTCAGTTGTATTACAAGCACCTCTTTGTTTTCCGCTCACATTTAATAGCTTCTTTATCATTTCTTCCTCTATTCAGAGAGGGCACACAGTACTTGACTGGCCGTAAATCTGTTCGGGGGGCTAATCTGCCACTACCTACCAGCTGCTCAGCTGGCACTGCCAGGGCCAACATTCCTGTTGCCATGGAGACAACAACCAGTCATGTCAGTTTTACACATAAGGCCTGGCTCCGTGCCAAGGAGGCAGTGTGCATTGTGTGCGTGTGCATGTGCGTGCGTGTGTGCGGGCGCATGCGTGTGCATGTGTGTGTGCGTGCGTGCATGCGTGCGTGTGTGTGTGCGTGTGTGTGCGTACATGTGTGTGTGCGTGTGTGGTGCAGAGAAAAAGAAAGTCCGACCATGTGGCCTGTCATCTGCCAAATAAAGGAAAAGGTTCCTGATTAACTGCCATTACCAGCTGTTTGTAAAGACAGAGCCAGGTCTTACAAGTGGTTAAGCAGCACGCTTGAGCGTGTGTTCGTTTCCACTCATACAACTTATTCCCATGTACATCTCATATAGAGCCCCCTGTGTGTTTTTATTATCGGCTTAATAGTGTAGCATTATTATCTGTCACACCAGGCTGTTTATTATGGGCGACTTTGGGCTTGTTTTTCTGTCAAGTTGCTTGTAAATACTGGTTGCTTTTTTTTGGGCTGGGTTTGTAAAATGTAGTTGCTTATTTGGGGCTTGCCTCCTTATTGTTGTTTAAACCAGTGGTTCTCAAACATTTTCACGTCAAGGACCCCCAAATGAATGTGCAATTGTCCGAGGACCCCCATCTGAAAATATTTTGTGCCAGGGACCCCCGTACCAGATTTGTGTTGTTAAAATGTATCAAAAAACATTCAAAATTGTTCACATTTTTTCAACATTTGTTTTTGAAAATAGCAGATCGACAAGCTCACAACGCGTCGCATTGTGACACGTTGTGACCTTGTAAATCGGCTATTTTCAAATAGTCGATGCATACATGTATATTAGGTTTAAAGTGCTCACGTGTTAGTCGTTTCTTTTGGGCTTGTTTTCATAGACCTGGTTGCTTAATTCTCTCGCAAAATCTGTCACACCAGGTCACAGGGCTTATCATGGGCTGGCAGCCGCAGCTGCACCGAATTACAAACCTGCTGTCTTTGCTGCATGATGGCCCAAATGGCACATGTAAGAGCCTGATATTATACTCCATCGCATAACGGTGTCACGAACCAAAAATAGCCCGTCTATCATCTGTGAGCTTAATGCAACCTCATGTTGTGAGCTTGTAGGTGTGATGATAATTTCAGCGGCACGACTCGGTCATATGACGGAGTGTGAATTAAACATAACACCCGTGTACCATGACCTGGGTTGGGTTCAAAATTGCTCCCCTTGCAGAAACTATTTACAATTTACAATGTAGCATTTAGCAGACGCTCTTAATCCAGAGCGACTTGCAGTAAGCATGAGCAAGGTAAACACAAGGTAATACATCAAAATGCATAGAGACAGTGTAGTAGTGCCTCATTGATTGATTGATTGATTGATTGATTGATTGATTGAATACTTTATGAGCAGTCTGCAAAAAAAAGCACAGGAAAGTACAGTTCAATACAAGGTCTGCTAGGAGGATTTAAAACCCAAGAAAGCCTATGGCTTGTTTCCATTGGGGTCCTTTGTACTCAATTCATCGAAACATTTAATGACAGACAAATATACACTACTATGCAAAACATCATATAAACAGTTAGAAAAAAATATATAAATGTAAAGTAAACAAACAGTTCTGAGGGGGGGGGGGTTTATAGTTAAACCAAAAACCTATCATCAGTCTAAACATTATAATATCAAAAAATAAATAATATGTGCGTTGAAACTATACAAACTATAGGATGCCAGGTCAACAAGAGAACCTGGCATCGGTCTACATAACTTGCTATCTAAATGACATTTTAACCTTTGCATGAGCCTGCATGGTCGTCGAGGCCAGGGCAAGTGCTACGGTAGAAACACTATCCTTTGTCAAAGTCAAGAGAGCATGGTTGAAATAGCACAATATTGTTAGCGTTGTCGTCAGTGATGCCGACAGAAATACGAGTCGTCTAGGCCGGGACCCCCACCATTTCTCAACGTCTGGTCTCAGGACCGCCACGCAGGGGTCCAAAAGGACACCTTTGGGTCTGTAACTGAGAACACTGAGGAATTTACAGTGTAGATTGGGGTCATGGGGGTCCTTGAAAGGAAAAAGGTTGAGAATCACTGATATAGTCCAGTGGTTCTCAAGGTGTGGTCCAGGGACCCTTAGGGTTCCTTGATGGGGTTCCAAGTGGACTCTTACATGTAACTCTGAGAGTGTACACATTGAACCAAAAGGATCCTTACGGGTCCCTTTGGTCCCTTTGGACATTACGTTCTTGGCAAGAAGGTAATCTCCATCCGTATAGTCCCCATAAAAAAAAACACAACAATACAAACATAACAGAATACAGAATAAAAACGAATAACTACCTAAAGAGTTGATTTAAGAATACCATACGTAGTTTAAGTTTAAGCCTATAACAAAAAAAATCTATCTGCTTCCTAAAAGTCACATACCTAAAACAGCAAAAATATGTACGCCCTAATTAGAAAAATCTGAGAATTAAGGTTTATCGATGTTCACATATTTGGGACATTTTTAACCACTATTTTAGTTGTGTTTTAAAGGTACACAGGTAACCCGTGCTAGCTCCAAATGGACCCTTACAGGTCTGTAACTCTGAGAGTGCACAAATGGAACCAAATGGACCTGTAAGGGTCCATTTGGTTCCATTTGCACACTGTCAGAGTTATTCCATGAGTTATTCCATGAGTGTACTATGAGTGTTCCATTGGTGTACACATGGGGGGAACCAAATGGACCCGTAAGGGTTCCATTTATACACTCTAGAGTTATGGGGGCCCTTGAAATAAATAAAAAAACACTGATGTAACCCATGCTAGCTTGAAAGAAACAGCAAACCCTCTACAGTACATGTACATAAAGCTAAACACACTGAAGCTCTCACTGAACCTTCTGACAAGGCTGTGGAGGAAACTGCTGTGGTTTGGTTGCCGCGGAAACCAGGTGAGAGTATGTGCCTCTGTGTGTTCTGGGGATGACATAATACATTCCATGACGGTGAAATGTGAGGGGGTGGACTCACACAAACATACTGTATGCACTGTTGCCAGATCTTGCGAGAGAAATAAGCAACCAGGTCTATGAAAACAAGCCCAAAAGAAGCGACCAGGCTACGGCTATTTGACAATAGCCAATCTGCGCGTTGTGAGCTTGCAGATCTGCTATTTTCAAGAACAACAAACATTTTTTTAAACATTTTGACAACACAAATCTTGTATGGGGGAGTCAGTAGAATAAGGCATTATAAGCGTGAATAATGTACCAATAGGGTCCACAGAGTATGGCAGAATATAGACATGGATAGAGTAACAAATACAAACAAAATTGCTGTGTCCCAGGAGGCCATAATATCCAATAAATGTATTGGGGGTAAAGTACAGGTGTTAAGGGTCTGACCTATAAATACACCAGACATCACACAAAAACAGTAAGCAACAGTGTTTGATGCAACTGTGTTTTTAATACCTTATTCTACTGACTTATTTAATTGTATTTTTGTAGCTATATCTATTGTCATGTTTTTAAAGAATATTCCTTTTACTGTGGGAAAAAAATACCACCTTCACTCACCTATAAGGGCCGCCCCTCTCCATGGTAACGGATTGGTGTGGTGGTGCTTTCATTGGCCCTCGCCTCTCTGAGAGTTGTCATATAATACTGGCTGTGTGCCTGTTGCTTATTTATACCTGATGAAGGTCCGAGTGACCGAAACGTTGTATCCCTATTAATACATTCTTGTAAGTGAAGACAGTGTGCGAGACTCCCCTTTCTTTAACTTCCTAACCATAACATGCAGTAGGCCTACCAGTGTATTCATTACTGGAATCATGCAATGAATCTGTCATCGCCTCCCACGTGCGATTCCATAAAAACGCTATATTTCTTATTATGGGAGGTCAGGTCTCTGGATAGCCTTCCGGTGACTCAGGGGATTGGTAGTTTAGTTGTGGCATTTCACCAAGTTTGTGCGTGTGACGCCTGCATGAGTGGAGTGTCTCATTTGAGACGTTCTGTTTTAAATTAGGTGAACAGTAGAGACGGTAGGGGTCCACCATGACTGGGAACCGAATGTGTCAACATCCTTTTAATCCCACCTCTGTTGATCTGATGATGACATTAGAGCTACAAACTCGCTACCTCTCTGCAATATAACACTTAATTGTAAGCATTCATGTACATCATGTTCATCGTCTCGCTTCTCATCAACCTTGAAATGGAAGATAATGGTTTGCGTGAGCATCAGTTACTACAATGCCACTGTTCATGTCAAGGATTTGCATTGAGTAAATATGAATGGTTTCATTCCAAATGGTAGGCTACTGCTAATATTTATTTTGAACACAAAACAAACACTACATGGAATTCATCATACTATCTCTAGAGAGATCCAGCCTGAAAAAGGCATGTGGTAATTAGATTTTTATAGAAGGGGTCTTCAACAGGGGGAACGTTAGCCGAAAACCGCAGATCTACAAGCTCACAACGCCTTGCGCTGATCGAGCTTGTAGATCGGCTATTTTTGGCAAAGAGGTTTGGTGTAGGGGGTAAAAAAGAGAAGACCAAGTTTACGAAGAATAGCGGGTTCAAGTGGTTAACTGGTTAACCCAACACAACGCTACACAACACAATGATAATGCTGTCAACGAGTCTATGAAGCTATCTATGAAATCTATGAAAAAGTCTAATCTGCAACACAATACAATATGTGGTGGGGAGTCCCTGCTTCATCTCTCTCTCAGCTGAGGGGTCGTTGGCCTGAAAAACATTGAAGACCCCTGATTTACAGTGTCTCACTTAAACACTTCCTGTGACAGATTAATAAATAAGAGTCAGGACAGCCTCTCTGCCATCTTCATTAGTTCCTCGTCAGATCTTTCTCACCGTTAAGACATTAAAAGAGTTTTTTTCTCAGAACCATACAACCTTTTAAGGGTCTTGTACGGGTCATCCAGAGTAATGCTCCCCAGCCACCCTCTTCAACTAACATCAATCTCAACTTTGTTCATCATCATTCAAGAGCTTATAATAGGAAGCAGACTCAAAATAAACCAATTCCCACTTTAGCTGCATGGCTCTTAGCCATAGATTTATAGTTTCCTGGTCTGTAGGTGTGATTAGACTTTAGACCCAAGCCCCCTCTCACACAGGCAGTGGGGAGACTGATCAGTGTTGCCATGTCTACTTATTATAAGCAACTTTGGGCTTGTTTTTCTGTAAAGTTGCTTGTAAATATTGGTAGTTGTGCGGGTTGCGTTTTTTTGGGGGCTTGCTTCCTAATTTTGTTTAAACCAGTGGTTCTCAAACATTTTCATGTCAAGGAAACCCCCAAATTAATTGGAATTTGTACGGACCCCCCCATCTAAAAATATGTTGTGAACCCTGGCCGTACCAGATTTGTTTTTTTAAAACAAATA
Organism: Gymnoscopelus braueri; assembly: GCF_963280865.1. NCBI lineage: Eukaryota > Metazoa > Chordata > Actinopteri > Myctophiformes > Myctophidae > Gymnoscopelus > Gymnoscopelus braueri. Next base: position 19,558,252 of record NC_137623.1, on the reverse strand, counting down.
TTCAAAATGTTTCAAATGTTTTCGAGATTATTTTAAAAATAGCATAGGCCTACTGTAGGATATCTACAAGCTCAAGCTTGTAAATCAGCTATTTTCAAATAGCCAATGCATATATAGGTATAAAGTGCTCATGTGGCCTGTCGCTTCTTTTGGGATTGTTTTCATAAACCTGGTTGCTTATTTCTCTCGCAAAATCTGGCAACACTGAGACTGACAGACCCTGCCATTCAACTCCTGTGCTACAACTCAGCAGGTATCATCACACTGAGCCTGGAACCTCTTAAGCTGCTTTTCACAAAGATAACAACACAGCAGTGCATCCCTTGATGAGCTGATGAACCTGTTGCCAGTGGATCTGCAGGAGGCTTTGTGTTCGCCACTCCAGTCATCCTTGCTGTGATTAAATACCAGAGAATGTATCTGTTGTTGGAAAACACACTTCAAGATGCTTTTGCCATTATGTGTTCTGTAAAGAAATGGTCTATTTGAAGCACACATGCACACACACACACGCGCATGCATGGACGCACGCACACACACAAAAGGAGCATATTCCATATCTTACAGGGCTCAGCAAAAAAAAATTAAAAGAAAACTGAGTGGACATGTAATGAAATTAATTTACAAATGAAATTAAATGAACAAAATGTAAGTCTTCTAAATGAATATTTTGCACCCTCTTTTGAATGCATTACAACACAAATGTAATCAAAGTATAAAAAAAAAGTGTCCAAAACTGTTACTTTTCAGGATTCAAATTCCAAAATAGCAAAAGTAGCAGACCTACAAGCTCAAAACGAGCTTGTGGATCTGCTACTTTTGATACTTTTGTGTGACGCTGCAGTATGATCAAGTAGGGCGTTAATTTACGAAAAAACACAAAAAGTTAGAGTATAGAGATAGGAGGTGTCTGCCCCGACAGTCAGCAACGATATATGTTTTCGTCAATGACCGTCCATCCCTTGCCAACTCCAGAACATCTCTTCCATTCCTCATTCATCCCCAGGTCCCTGGCCCCTGGCCATGGCGGGAATGCGTGTATTGCAGGAGGGCCACGCGCCCTCCTCTCTCAGCAGCCTCCTATAATCTCCCCCTCCAGCGCAGCCAGCCAGCCTCATACACTGCCTGGCTTCAGCCCATGGCCCATGCCGGCTGCTTGTGCGGTCCAGCCACTCGTCCCCTCCCTGGGTCTCTCCTGCCCCCTAAAGCACAGAGCCAGTAGAAGCCTCGAGGAGAAGAAGGGAAAAAATAGAAGCAACTGGACTGTCCCAAGGATTGATTGACTGAATACTTTATTAACAGTTTGCAAAAAAGTACAGATGTTACAGTCAGTTATACAATAATATATAGTACCTTTATAAGAAGGATAAAACCCTTGAGATGCATCGTCTCATTTTCGAGGGGGTCCTTAGCACAAATGAACAGAGCATGCAATACACAAACAATACAACAAGATACATCCATGCAGACAGACAACAATGCTAAAAGGATAACACAATTGTGGTCCTGTGAATTCAATTCATCAACTCGTATAAAGACATACAATACTATACAATAAATCATCAATAGGCCTACTAGGAGCAGTAAAAGTATATTTGCAGAATAACTGTGGGGGGGGGGGGGGTCATTTCTTTTGGCAAGCTAGAAGACTTGTCTAGTAGGTCCAGTTGCAAATTGCAGACAGGTTCTCTTTTATGGCGGTTTTGAAGGAAGGTAGGGAGTCACACTTTTTGATGGCTGTTGGTATTCCACATTTTAGTGGCATAATAGTAGAATGAATTCATCCCCATGTAATTGTGCCGAATCTGGGGGGAATGAGATCAGTGGAACTCCCTCTGGTGTTGTGAGGGCGTTGCTCACACTTTTGAAGTAGCAAATTGTCAGTTGTCACTGGATCGCCTGCACTTAAACATGAATAAAGTGACTGACGCAGAGGAGAAAGTACTGAGTGTCAATTTTACTCAGAGAGTGTAAAACTGAACTCTGACTTTTGCTGAGTGTATGCAACCTTTAAAGTTTCAAAGCAACATGAGCCGGGCATCGCTAGGAATATCGTCTCTGTCGGGTGGAAACCTCATATGTTCAAAACCGTTTCTTTTCAGGATTCAAATTTTAAAAGTAGCAGATTGACAAAACGCATCACTTCGGGCCACGCTACGAGCTTGTGGATCTGCTTTTGATGCTTTTGTGTGACACTGTAGTATCATCAAGTACTAGGGTGTTAATTTTCGAAAAAACACAAAAAGATAAGAGGTTTCTGCAAAAAGCTTGACATGCCTATAGTCTGCGTTTGTTTGTCACAATGATAGCTGTGGTTTCCTGTGGCTTTACAGCACCTCCAGGTACAAATCCATTCTATTACAGTACATCACTGGCATTGAGCCCAGTGCCCCACAGCAAGAGCTGCTGACTGCTGCTGAAGAGCTCGCTGCCCGACAGCAACGATATACATTCAACATCCTGCACATCAAACGCTTCGCCATGGTGCCACATGCAACTTGTTGAGCGCATCACTCACATCAGTATGAAGAATTCCATTAACTATGCCATATGATGTGAACTGTGTGATACAGTAACCCGTTCTGACTGTAATCTTTTCAGTTTTGGGGGTATATGGGACTTTGAGGGCCTTTCGCAGATGATAGAGGAGAGAGAAAGCACTGTCCCCCCAATCAAATATTCACATGTCGTTGGTTTACTGGTGAGCTTCTGTGAACCCTCTCAATTCACATGCATTCCTCTCCCAATGGGAGCTGTCACTTTGCATGGACATTGTCCCCTGTGTGTGTGTGTGTGTGTGTGTGTGTGTGTGTGTGTGTGTGTGTGTGTGTGTGTGTGTGTGTGTGTGTGTGTGTGTGTGTGTGTGTGTGTGTGTGTGTGTGTGTGTGTGTGTGTGTGTGTGTGTGTGTGTGTGTGTGTGTGTGTGTGTGTGTGTGCGCGCGGGGCTATAGGAAAGCGTCTAATGTCCACTCCGGGCTACTTCTCCTCCGTGTTGTGAATGGGAAGGACAATGCAAACCCCCCGGTGGCTCTCTCTTGTCCATGACCTGCCCAGGGTCTGATTTGCCTTGGCAAGGGGGGACAGAGACCCCAAAACAAAGCTTGAAGACGTCTCCAAATGGAGGAGGTGGGGAGGGGGGGGGAGTGCAAAGGTCAGCCATAACGCCCCACTAACGGCCTGCGTCTCTAGTTTTGGGGTTGAGAGTGGGAAAGGGACACAGAGGCGCAGAGACAATGGGATAAAAGGGAAACTCTGAAGCCATTAAATTCTGAGGAAGTGATGGCCGTGAATGATGACAGAGAGTGAATAGGGGACTCTTGAGGTGGGAGGTGCGCTCCATTAATGACCATGGATGCTCCATTATATAGCAGCAGCCCTGGGAGGTGCTGATGAGGTGGTACATTTTTTCTCATTAGGCCTCTCTTCCACGAACACAGAGCGAGAGATCGAGGAGACAATTCCGAATAGGAACACAGGAGGAGTCCCAGTCAACCCCTCTACCGAGCTCCCTGCTGGGAGGCTCGGCAGCGCAAAGGGGGACAACGTGACACAGCGTGGGGCCCCTCGGAAGATGCGACGAGTCAAATTACTGTTTGCGTAATGTCAAGCCTTTCATGGCTTTCCCCCTAAGGGACACTCTGATTGATGGACTTTCCCTTTGCCATGGGTGACCAACAGGATGTGTTTCATCATCCTTTTTAGTGGCTCCAGTGTGTGTGTGAGCGTCCGTTCTTGAGAGATAATGGATGCACTTCAGTGTGATGTTGATGGTTCCCCTGTTTCTTTCCTTTGCCTCTGTTAATAAGTCCCTGCCATGCTGTACCGCAAGTTCTCCTAATGTCCTGTCCAATATAGTACTCCAATATATTGTTCACCATGTCAGTATAAGCCTATTCTAGAACAGTGGTTCTCAAACTTTTTTTGTGCCAACGACGGCCAAATTTATATATGTATTTGGCCGCGGGCCCCCATCTGAAAATGTTTGTGCCAGGGACGCCCAGAAGATAAGATTTGTGTTAAAAATTATCTTAATTTTCGATATTTTTCAAATATGTTTTAATAGCCAACAAATAAATGGATATAGAGGTTAAAATGATTGTGATGCTATGTTAACTACTTTAGCTGGGGACCCCCTGAAACCACCCCCAGGAACCCTGGGGGTCCCCGGACCCCACTTTGAGAACCAATGCTCTAGAAGAAGTATAGTTTGTGTAAAGAAGACAAAAGGAAAATGTATCAGTTATTTTAGCATTAGAATTATTGGAATTCAGCCGTTATTTTACCATTTGTCCCTCTGCCATCTGGGGAAATGGGACAGTGTTTAAGCAGATTTATTTAAGTGTCTACATTAAGATTATATGACCACCATATGCTCCTAAATTAGTCTTGGCATGGGGTTCACTTCATTATTCAAGGGTGTTCCAACCTCCCATCCCCCGTCTCCAGTTTTCAGATGCCTTTGCTCACTATTGAATATTAAATACCTGCTCGTATATTTAAGACTCAGGTAGCCATATACATTGACTGAATACTTTATAGTGCAAGTACAGTCAAGTACAGTCTAAATATGCAAGGTATGCTAAAAGGATAACACAAAAAGCCCCGGGGGCCTTGTTTCCATTGTGGTCCATTAAGATTGACGTAAAATTGGGGCATTCGCTGGCCTAGCGGTCCAGGTGCATACCACATACGCTGGTAATCCAGCTTGACAGCATGTCGCGTGTTCGACTCCCGTTCCCGATGACCTTTGCTGTATGTCTCCCCCCATCTCTCTCCCCATTTCCTGTCAGACTACTGCCCTGTCCAAACAAAGGCATAAAAGCCCCAGAAAATATTTTTAAAAAAAGAAAAAGATTGTCGTTGAATTGAAGACTACTACGATTGTTTACCGTGCTACTCATACGCTGAATTGGCGGTGCCTGGGATCAAACCCTTGACCTTGTGGTGCAAAGGCGTGAGCTCTACCGACTAAGCTACCCGGACACAGTATACATAAGTACAAAAAGGGTATTTTGCTGTACATCTGAGCAGCATTTCCCCATGCTTTCATCCTTACATGCACCTGCTCTTCATCCTTTGTTGTGAATGTCTGCTCAGACTTTTACATCTTTTGAAATACTACTTGCATATCAATTCTCCAGGGATGTGGGAGAATTTCATGCATTGTTTTCTTTTTTTACAGTGTGGCCGAAGGGGTCTAGCTGTCTAGAACAGTGGTTCTAAAAGTGTGGTCCGGGGACCCCCAGGGGTCTTTGAGGGCGTTCTAGGGGGTCCCCACCCAAATGATTGATAGTTGGGAACCAAATGGACCCTTATGGGTGTGTAACTCTGAGAGTGTACAAATGGAACCAAATGGACCCATTAGCCAAACTACAAGCTCACAACCCCTCGCACTGCAAGACATTGTGAGCTTGTAGATCGGCTATTTTCACAATGCCTCTTTCTTACGTAATATTTGACAATTTGGATAATTTGGTATTAAAAAGGTTTAAAGTCCTTAAATTGTAACTTTACAAATGTGCAGATACCCTGTAATACGCTTATACTGTATGTTGGTTTGTTTACTGTTGAGTGAGAAAACAAAGTTGCACATTAAGCTAATCATCTGGGGACCCCCCAAAATTATTTGGGGACCACTGCCTTACGGCACATCGGTCGGCATTATCGCTGCCCGAATATGACTGTGTGAATTACTGGCAGGTTCAACTGGTTCCCCCACAGATTCAGGGTAGAAAGCGAGAGCACGTCTAGACTGTAATTACGTTAGACCCAAATAGCCTGTTTCAAAGAAGGCAGCCACATGTTCCTCAGAGCTTTAAAGCAACGCTCCACAGCTGGCTGACTCTTCTTCAAACTGTGTGCTGTGAAGAAGCCTCTGGAAGGGAAAAAAAGCTCAACTTTTTTTTTTTCCCACACAGGAGAATGCATCGGTACAGCCAAAAATAGGCATTCCACACTGTGAGGAATTGCTTGCAGGATGATATTCTATAGCACATATCCAGAGAGCTGCATGCACGTGGCCCAAATCTTTGAGGACAAACTCAGACCAGAGCAAAGGAAGGAATGCAGCTACTGGCTACGAGTGCAAAGTTAGAACCTGCTCTCTAAATGGACCGGGGTCAAGCAAACAACCGAGTACAGTATACTACGAGGCTCCATAGACGGCAGTGCCACTTATACACACCCTACTAGTACACCAGTCCCCGTGTACTTTAAAGGGAACAAGGATGCTGCTCAATTGTAAGGACAAGAGGCTTTGCGTTTGTGTGTCTCTGTATGCCGCGGTGAAAATGATGGCAAGGCACTTTAGTGCATTGCATCCAATGTGTCTAATCTGTGGCAATTAACATGATGTTATATGCAAATAGCTTTTTCTTCTCCCAGCATGTGTTCAGGAGAGGGTTCTAGTGAGACCAGAGAAAGGCGCTGTCGTCTCCATTGACATTACGGGATTTATCTGATCAAAGCAAAATGTACTAAACCCCTGAACAAGGGAGAGCTCATGGTTTATGGGTGGAGAAGGCTACAACTGCTGACTGCGTCAAACAGACAGCAATGGGAGTAACTAGAGGCTCCAGTGAGCTGTTAACTGGCAATAAGCATGCTAATATGCTAATTTTAATATGATAATCAGCCTGTCCCTGGCGGCGTGGGGATTATTTAGCCCTGCCAGTGTGTGTACTTTAACACAGGTCATGTTTTTTAGCATCCCTGGAATCAGCACAGTTGATTAGCGTGACGGAAGCTTAAGTCTCATTGATTGACACTAGATAATGGAATGAATTCAGTAATAAGATCAGTGAAAATAGCCTACACGCTGCGGTCGATCGTCATGCCCATGCAGATCTGTGTTCACTGTGTATTTGTTCTCACAGTGATTAATGTAACAGCGATCACTGTGTGCATTTACAGTAGACCTATGCTGTGAGGGCTTGGGTAGCCTATATACAGATTTGAATGAAGTCACATTGTAAAAAAAAATCTTCTTTGGGGATATAACCCATCTCATGGCAAAAGAAAGAGCAAGGGAGGAGAGAAAAAAATAGTTATTGAAATTTTCGATTTCAATTCAATTCCATTCGTGTCATTGCAGGTGCATGAATTTGCAGAGTAAATGCACAAAAAAATTGAAACAAGAATAACAATAATAATTTAGGAGAAATAGAGACATATTCAACCTATAGTACTAAAACATATATATCGGCTCTGTCGGGTTGTCCAAAACTGTTTACTTTCAGGATTCAACTTCAAAAATAGCAAAAGTAGCAGATCTATAAACTCGACGCAAAGCGTCGCGTTTCGATGCTTTTGTGTGACGCCGTAGTATGATCAAGTAGGGCGTTAATTTACGGAGATTGTAGGTTTCTGCCCGACAACGGCAATATATAACATAACGTGTAAAACAAGGCAAAAGGATTTGCATTCTAACCAACAGCGCTTCATGCCTTTAATGGCCTTTGTTTGTTAATTAAACTGTGAATTTGGCTTTTGTGTCCGGTGCACTGTGGCATATATAATTTAATTTTCCATCCATAACAACCCCCCACCCAACCCTCCCATGGCTGGTGTGGTGTCACGGGCTCTGGCATGGGGGTGAAATAGGCTACTCCTGGGTTATGCTGTAATTAAACTGGACTGACGGACAATTAGTTTGGTCTAATTTCCAGGCTGGCACTGGTGTTTTGGTCACCTTTGAACCAGAGGGCATGACACTACCCTACACCGTAAAACCCAGAGTGTCCCATTTAACTCTGAGGTGGACCCGTAAAGGTCCATTTGCACACTCTGAGCGTTGAATCGACACTCTGGATTTGACTGTGTACTGACAGGGTCTACCAAAATGTATGAGAGACTGGGGTCGGGAGCACGGACAATGGGATCAAGGAGGTCACCCGTGACTTTCACATGTCTTTTATTTCTACATGACATGACCTGACACACGTTGTGCACTAATTAGACAGGTTTTCAATTGAATATTTCTTTTTAAGATGCACGTGTGTGTGATGCACTCAAAAAGGACGAATAACCACTACAATCTGCAACTGAATGCCTTTGTAAAATAATATTATGTACATTTTCTTTTAAATGTTTAGCTTCTGAACAAATAATTCACAATTATACCAAAACATTTTTTTATATAAAATACACAAAATACATTTTTTTTGTATTGTTCTTACTTTTGCCCATTTGTTGAGGAAATATTCATAAGAAGGTATCTAACATTAGTTACTTTTTGAAATTATGGATGTGCTTTATCTGCTTTAAGGCAACCTGACCTATTTATATTCTCTTTGTTTGGTCTGCCTTGTTAACGGCTTCATATCAGCCCATGTCATACTGTATATATCCACTACCTGGTCATCATCCAATATTGCTATAATGCAGATGATCTAATCTCAAAAAGGGTAATCATTTTTAGTTGATTGTGAGTGATTACACACAAAAGTATTACAGATAAAAAAATAAATGATGTCATTAAAGACATTCATGTCTCTGGTCACATGTAGCGAAGCCCTCATTAGTGATGTAAGACCATATCAAATTAGCGTTTAAAAGAGTGCATCATCTTCTTGAGGGATTCTTAACAAAATGATCTCGGGCAGCCGAGTCAATGATGAGAAATGCCAGATCCCTTTCATCCACTGATATCCTTTTATCTACACAAAGAATGTTTTCAGTCTATTGAATTCATATGTAAATATGTATATATGTGTGCATGTTCCTCGGATGTTTCCGTGTTTACGGTCAGAGCACACGCACAAAGCGGGTCGTCTGGAAACTAAACAAGCATTGAATAGCAATCATGGCAATCAGGTTGCCTTGAAGCATGTCATTAAACAGGCCTCTGAAAAGAAGACACTTTGAATTATAAAACAGATGGCAAGCATTTGTTGGAGCCCCGAGAATTTACAACATGGGAGACAACTTTGGAATATGATTTGCTCTAATCACATATGATTTATTTTTATTTTTTTGAACCCTAGTGTTGAGGTATAAGAATAACAATTATTTGCAGCCGTTAGGGACATAATTTCACATGTTTTAGGCTTTTAGCTGAGGATCGGTCAGGGTTTGTTTATGGTCTAGCTCAGTAGTTCTCAACCTTTTCAGGTTGTGACCCCCCAAAACAATCATGTATATTTGAACACCCTGACAAGCACTTGGAATTGTAGGAGTTGAAGCAGCATTACATTTAGTTTGACTCTGTGCCACAGATAAATATTGCGAAAATAGATACAAACAGCTATCAGCTATTTCATATATAATGTAATTATGACAATTTGGCCAGTGCTTGACCAGTTTTTATAATATAGTTTGTTGATGCAGTAATGGTCTTTTTTCATTTCATTTCATTTTTTAGGTATTAAAAAGGTCTTGGCGACCCCCCCAAAAAATCATGTGGGGACCCCTCTGGGGGTACCAACCCACAGGTTGAGAACCACTGCTCTAGCGGATGATCTTCTGCAGTCCAGTTTATGTACAGTAAGCACCTGGATTCCAATCCAGGTTTGAGGTGCTTGGTTTCAAACATCTTCCACTTAGCCAAGAGGGAATCCTGCCTGGTCAAGGGACATATATTAGGCTTCTAGGGAAACAAGAGCAATCATGGAATGAGCTCAAAGGCAAAGATCAGCGACATTACAAGTAATTAAACGTAAGGATAAAAGCCAATTAAAGGCTCAAAGAATATCCCTGTGAGACTTGAATAACTGAAGGCCTATACAAGGCAAGTGTCAAATAAAAAACCAGGGGGTCAAAATTAAGAAATTAATTCAGAGAAGGATTTTAAGACGGATGCATATGAGTGAGAGCGGAGGCAAAGAGGAGAGGTGTTTCTGACTATATCATTACACAACATTAGGAGCAGTTACTCATAATAATGTTTGCTGTCTCAGAGTAGGCAAGTGAGTTTGGCTGCAGCCAAAGTATCCACAGAATATTTGTGCGATCCTAGAATAATTATGAAGGACAGAAGTTTCAAAGCACAGTAAAGGGGGACAAGAGCTAAGAGGAGGAGAAGAACACTTTTATTTTATTTTTTATTAACAACACATTGGGTGCCAGAGGTTTATTAAAATATTATACGTTGAGTGCCAGGATTTTTAACCATTTTTGAACATTTTTCAAGTAGTCACAAAATATTTTCAGTGATCACCGTCCTCACGGTGATCGCCTCATTACACACATAGAGGTCTCGTACAATCGTGGGAAAAAAATTAAAAACATTCGGTAATCCGTTCCATAGTTGCAGCCAGTTGAAAATAGTTAAAAATACATTGTAAAAAAAACACACAGGAGCCGAGATACAGGTTTTTGAAGTCATAAGTTAACCAGGAAGTGGATTGGAGTCTAAATCTTCGAAAAATGATATCTCCTGGTGCTTTTTTTTTTTTTTTCAAAAACAGTATATATACGGTTTTGGCACTCAACGTCAGTTTTTGAAAAGAAGTATATATAAGGTTTTGGCACCTATTGAAATCAAACCATATTTTGAGTGACACATTATGAGAGCGGGCTCAGGGTATTACCAGTGGTGGAAGAAGTACTCACATATGTTACTTAAGTAAAAGTATCAATGCCACAATGTAGAAATACTGCAATTACAAGTAAGAGTCCAGTATTCAAAACTGCACTGCACTTGAGTAAAAGTATTTAAGTATTGGCATCAAAATACACTTAAAGTACCAAAAGTAAAAGTATACTCATTGTGCAGAATGCCCCATTTCACAACTTCAAAATGTATAAACAATCTTTTGAAAATAGCCAATCTACAAGCTCACAATGTGTCGCGGTGCGACGCTTTGTGAGCTTGCAGATCTTCTATTTTCAAATGGCTGAAATATATACACGGCTGAAGCGGTTAGCGTGTTTTGTAATGATAATCAAAATCTACAAAGTAACTAGTAACTAAAAATTTCATATCATTGTAGTGGAGTAAGAGTGCAATATTTTCCTCTGAGATGTAGTGGGTAGAAGTAAAAGCATTGAACATTGTAAATACTGAAGAAAGAAATTGTCAAAATTGTACTTAAGTACAGTACTTGAGTACATGTACTTAGTTACTTTACACAACTGGGTAGGACAGTAAACTGAGTGACCCTGTCCCCATCAGTCACACTGGTAGTGACAGAGTTGCACAGTAAACTGTTTACGCTAAATGCTGGTTTGAGCAGTTAGGTGAGTTTTACACTATGTAGGCTAGGCCAGTGGTTCTCAAACGTTTTCATGCCAAGGACCCCCCCCCCCCCCCCTTTCTCAAAAATATTTTGTGCCAGGGATTTTTCAAAAATAGCAGATCTACAAGCTCATAGCGCGGCATGCTCTATGAGCTCGTATATCTGCTATTTTTGAATAATAGCCAAATATGAAATGAATTGAAATGATTGTAACGCTATATTAACTAATTTTGCTGGGGACCCCCTGGTACCCACCCACGACCCTAATTGATATGTATTTTGGCCTTTTGTGCCAGGGACCCCCAGAAGAGAAGATTTATGTTAAAATAATTAGAAATATTCAACCTTCCAAACATTTTCAATGCTATTTTTGAATAGCCAACATATAAATGGATAAAGTGGTTAAAAATGAATGTGATGCTACATTAACTACTTCTAATGGGGACCCCCTGGAACCCCCTAAGGACCCCTGGGGGGTGTGTGACCCCACTTTGAGAACCAATGGGCTAGGCTGATCACAACGCGTCGCATCACGTGAGCTTGTAGATCTGCTATTTTCAAAAGATTTGTACACATTTCGAAAACTTGAAATGGGACATTCTGCATCATGAGTACTTTTACTTTTGGTACTTTAAGTATATGTTGATGCCAATACTTTTGTACTTTTACTGAAGTAAATTCTGAATACCAGACTTTTACTTGTATTTCTACATTGTGGTATTGATACTTTTACTCAAGTAAAACATCTTCCACCACTGCTTTCAACTGTGGTCTACAGTATGTTCAGGGGTTTGTTGTTGAAGCTCAAAGTTGCATAACTTCTCTTTCTCTTTAACTGTTAAAGTCAGTTTGCATGCTCGTAAAACTACACATTTCCAAGAAGAGGCATGAAGCGTGAGCTTTTTCTTTGAAGATCATCTTAAAGGTTTTTCCTTCTAACACATTATAGAGAGAGAACGCAACACAGAAGAAGTTGCACAAGAAGACAAGCATGACAGATGGCATTTACTGTTACCATGACGACAAAACCTCCTGCACGCCACGGCAGTGTATTGACAACACCGTGTTGCACAAAGTCTCACGTTCTTTTTTTAAAGCTTTACAAAAATGTCAACAAAAGAGCACATCTGGTGGGAAGCTGGGTTGAAGCAACACCGTCGACCACATCTATTTATAAAGGACCCGGCACAGGGGTCAAATGTACTGCAACAGGAGAGAATTTCTTTGACATTAAAGGGGATGGGTGGTGATTCCGCCAGTGTGACCTTGGTTTGTGTGCAGTCAGCAGCTCATCTTGTGGGCCACTGGGCTCAATGCCGGCGGTGTACAGTAATAGAATGGATTTGTATACCTGGAGGTGCTGTAAGCCACAGGAAACCATAGCTATCATTGTGACACACAAACACAGACACCTGTTAAAGGCATGTCAACATCAGTAAAAAAAAGTACACAGTGTTCAACTTCCCCACTGTGTGAACCTGACCAGTGTTGCCAGATTTTGCAAGAGAAATGGGCAACCAGGTCTATGAAAACAAGCCCAAAAGAAGCGACTATAGGCCACATGAGCACTTTAAACCTATACATAGCCTACATTGGACATCTGACTTCTGACTACAAGCTCGCTATGCGTTGCGAGCTTGTACAGTAGATCTGCTATTTTCAAAAATAATCTTGGAGAAAAAGTGAAGCATTTTGAATATTTTAACAACACAAATCTGGTACGGGGGTCACAACATATTTTTCCGGACTAATACATATTAATGTGGGGGGTCCTTGACATGAAAATGTTTGAGAACCACTGGTTTAAACAACATTAGGAAAATAAACAACTACACTTTTAGAAACAAGCCCCAAACCTGCAACCCGCAACTACCAATATTTACAATCAACTTTAGAGAAAAACAAGATATAATAAGCAGACATGGCAACACTGGAGTTGACCTGCCAGCATGAGGTGCTGGCAGGTCAACTTCACCTATAGGGAACTTTCAATCCACAACTGAAATTTTGGGTGAAATTTCAATTGGGAGATTGTCTTTGGAGGGAAAAGTGCTTTCATCCCCCCCGAACAAGAAGAGGAGTTCAAATCATCAGTGACGGTCCGTGACAGTAGCGTTCAATAGCTGCAGTCACCAGAATTCCTCCCTGCACATCCAGGCATGGTCATGGACGCTGCCTGTGCATGTATGGGAATGGTGAGTTTAGTTTGAACAGCGGTGCTGTGGGAGTCCTGAAAAGCGGCTATAGAGTGTGTGTGTGTGTGTGTGTGTGTGTGTGTGTGTGTGTGTGTGTGTGTGTGTGTGTGTGTGTGTGTGTGTGTGTGTGTGTGTGTGTGTGTGTGTGTGTGTGTGTGTGTGTGTGTGTATGTGTGTGTTAGTGTGTGTTAGTGTGTGTGTGTGTGTGTGTGTGTGTGTGTGTGTGTGTGTGTGTGTGTGTGTGTGTGTGTGTGTGTGTGTGTGTGTGTGTGTGTGTGCGTGCATGCGTGCGTATGTGTGCGCAGTGATGGAAAGTAACAACAAGTACAAGGCAAATATTGTACTTTTACTCAACTACAATTATTTGCAAACTTGCGGACAAAGTAACTAGTTGCAGATTTTTATTATTATTATTATTATACATTAACCACTTCAGCCTTACATGTACTGTACTTTGAATATTTGAAAATAGCCGATCTACAAGCTCACACTTGTAGATCTACTATTTTCAAAGGATTTTCATACATAAAAAAACTAAACTGCATAATGAGTACTTTTACTTTTGGTACTTTAACTGTATTTTGTTGCCAATACTTTTGTACTTTTACTCACTTTTACTTGTAACAGTATTTATACATGATGGTATTGATACCTTTACACGCAAGTGTTAAGTAAAAAAAATTGAGTACGTTTCCACCACTGTGTGTGTGCCTGTGCGTGTGCGTGCGCACATGCGTATGTGTATTGACAGCTGATTTCCCTATGGTTTAATGTTGTTAGGGATTTTCAAAAGTGCTGCGTCCACTCAGATCTGGAGATAGAGGGCCACATGACCTTTTGTGTGCAAAATTCCAATGCTCCCAAAAAGGGGAGACAAAGGGCCCCCCCCCCCCCCCCCCCTCCCGGTGATGTCATTCCCCTGTCAGCAAGCGGGCAGGACAGGACAGGACACACTGTGACCGTCCCCTGCTGTACACAGCCTCTTCTGGCCCCCCGCCCCGGTCTTACACTCTGAGAATCCATGACAATTTAAACATTTTTACCAGCTTGTGTGAAGCGCAAGCTGGTCTATATTATTCAGTCGCTGTGCTAGTCATCACTTTCTCATCACTTTCTCCTCATTGGCTGTCCTCTAAGCCAATGGGGAGTCTGCAATGCCTTCCCGTACTCTGAACGGGCGTAAGAGCTACGATTATAGAATTCGATGCATCATCACCTAACACTATGACAGTCAGCACAACACGTTCACCCGAACGTCCTCTCAGGCTATGGCATCACAACTGCCGGCGCTATGAAGAGGGAAATGTGCATCAGTTGGTTCAATAATCTAAACATGTTTTATTTGATTGATAAATGGCCCAAACAACACAGTTTAAAGAAAGCACCCCTCCCTAATCTGACAACGTTGTCAGTGGTGTGTCTGATACAATAGCCTATAAATTATTAGATCATTAGTAACTGCGCAGCTGCAATGATCGGCGCTCAGGTCAGGATTATATTACATAACAATTAATAGATTAATAATAAAGAATGAAATTTGCTATGTCCCTGAAACACTGTTCAAAGGAGTTGAATGTGTTATTTAAAACTGCAGTTTTTATGTGAAGCCTAGTAGTTGTAAGTTATTTTGTTTATGTTTACAGTTATTTGTTGGATTTTGTGCCTGTAAGAATGTATGAATAAATGCGCTGAGAAGGCACCTTAAGTTTAATATATTTTTGGTAATGTTTAGTATATAAGATGCAAGAGTCATGACAGTACTTTTCAAGGGTTTTAGCTTGCCACAAGCTGGTGTCATTTCTTGTTTTGTTTTTTAGGACAGACAGCAGATCTACAAGCCCAGCGACTATACAGTGGGTTGTTGTGAGCTTGTAAATCGGCTATTTTTGCTATTTATCATAATACGACAAATAGCGATTTGATATGATGACGTACCCTATAGGCCGGGCTTTAAGTGTTGAAGATCAAGGCTGAAAGTTGAGTTGGAGTGGCATAAATTTAAACTGTTTTCAAGGCAAGCGTATAGAATCAGAATCAAAATCAGAATCAACTTTATTGTCACAGGTTTACAGGTGTAAAATAGTGGGTGAAATTAGTTTTTTGTTATTTCCATAAGAGAAAGGGAAAAAGAAGAATAAGAAGGGGGGGCAAGGGGGAAGAGAGATCAATAAAAACAAATTATCCACATATTTACACATAATACCGGATATCTATATATGGTGCTAAAATGTGTCAATTATATGCAGCACAAAAGGATGCAACAAATGTCATGTTTTCCATACTGTAGTGGGTGTGACACTCCGGCATAACTTCCAATCCTATTGAATTACCATCAGTGCAATGAAAGAGCAGCTGCCCATGTGGACATATGACTGGAAGTCCTATATTTATCAGAGAGAGCAGCGCTGTGTATTCAAGTGACTGTACCATCCACATGTTCCACATTGCTACGGGGACCTAGCATAGCACATAGTGTAAAGTAACTAGGTACATTTACTCAAGTACTGTACTTAAGTA
The DNA here is from genome assembly GCF_963280865.1 of Gymnoscopelus braueri. Classification (NCBI taxonomy): domain Eukaryota; kingdom Metazoa; phylum Chordata; class Actinopteri; order Myctophiformes; family Myctophidae; genus Gymnoscopelus; species Gymnoscopelus braueri. The sequence continues at coordinate 19,542,363 of NC_137623.1, read as the reverse complement.
GGCTACAAAATGTGAGTAATTTTCCCCCCACTGCATAGCAGCACAACACGTCAGCGTACTGACAGCCAATTGAAGTGCTTGACCTTCTGACCCCAAGTACACACCACCAGTCATGTAGCACACATTATGGTAATATGAAACGTTTTTTCCAAATTTGGTATTCTGATCATCAATAGCAAGAGAGTAAAAATACATGCTTATGTTAAATGTATATTTTGATTTGTGAGGCTGTCTAATTTTTTCATTTTTATTTCACAGAATGGATACTTTATAAACAGTTTGCAAAAGGTACAGAGGTACAGTTATACAATCATGCTAAAAGGATAACACAAAAAGCCATGAGAGCTTGTTTCCATTGTGGTCCTGTGTACTCAATTCATCAAGACATATAAAAGACATGCAATACTATACAATAAATCATCAATATAGGAGCAGTAAAAGTATATTTACAGAACAAAAATGTGGGGGGTAATTTCTTTTGGCAAGCTAGAAGACTTGTCTAGGTCCAGTTGTAAATCGCAGACAGGTTCTCTTTTATGCCAGTTTTGAAGGCGGGTAGGGAATCGCACTTTTTGATGTCTGTTGGTACAGTAGAATGAATTCATCCCCATGTTTGTGCCGAATCTGGGGGGAATGAGATCAGTGGAGCTCCCTCTGGTGTTGTACTACTCACTTTCTGCGCTGCTCTGCGCTCATGTTCACATGCCGTTCTGTTTACTTTTCCCAAACCTCTTAAACCTACTGACCCACTGTTCAAGATATGACTCAAAATATGTTTTGGACCTCTTGATATTTTTGGGATGTTATTTAAGATGCAACATGAGAGTTGTGTACGTAAAATTATTGAGTCAGCTTCACATTCCACAAAAACAGCTACATAAATCTCTACTACTACTGTGTGTGTGTGTGTGTGTGTGTGTGTGTGTGTGTGTGTGTGTGTGTGTGTGTGTGTGTGTGTGTGTGTGTGTGTGTGTGTGTGTGTGTGTGTGTGTGTGTGTGTGTGTGTGTGTGTGCGCGCGCGCGCAGTGGTGGAAAGTAACTGTACATGTACTCAAGTACTGTACTTACAGTAGTACAAGTATCAGTATTGATACTTACAACATTTGAGTACTTTTTCCAACACAAGTGCACGGGGTGCACGTGTGTGTGTGTGTGTGTGTGAGAACACGGACAGATGTGTCCTAACTTAGCAAACTACGTACGCCACACGGCAACGGGTGTTTCCAAGAAACCCCCATTTTTAGGTAGTGAACCTGGTAACCTGCCCTTGGCTAGGGTTACGGTACATATTACTTTCAACACACACACACACACACACACACACACACACACACACACACACACACACACACACACACACACACACACACACACACACACACACACACACACATACACACACACACACACACACACACACACACACACACACACACACACACACACACACACACAGTGACAAACATAGATTCACTCTGGGCACATGATAGATATATCAGAACCCCATGGACATTCATGGGACATACCTACTGTACCTACCTACCGTATATGTTCAGAACATGTAACACATATTTATCTCTCTCAGTAGTTCTCAATCATTTTAGTGCCAAGAACCCCCAGATTTATATATATTTGGCCGCGGACAGTGGTGTAAAGTAACTAAGTAAATTTACTTCAAGTACTGTACTTAAGTCAATTTTGAGGCATTTTTGCTTTACTGAAGTATTTCCAATTTTCAGTACTTTTACATCTACTCCACTACATCTCAGGCAAATAGGCAAATATTATACTTTTACTCCACTACAATTATTTCGAAACTTAGTTACTAGTTACTTTGTAGATTTTGATTATTATCACAAAACATACATCCACTTCAGCCCTATATACATTTCGGCCATTTGAAAATAGTCGCGATGTGTCGAAAATAGTTGTGAATGCGTCGCAATGCGACGCATTGTAAGCTGGTAGATCTTTTCAAGCGTGCAGATCTTTTCAAAAGATTTTAATACATTTCATACATTTGAAAAGTTGTGAAATGGGATATTCTGCATAATGAGTATTTTCTACTTTTGGTACTTTAAGTACATTTTGATACGAATACTTTTATACTTTTACTCAAGTCAATTTTGAATTCCGGACTTTCTATCTATCTATCTATCTATCTACAGTATCTATCTATCTATCTATCTATCTATCTATCTATCTATCTATCTATCTATCTATCTATCTACTGTATCTATCTATCTATCTACTGTATCTATCTATCTATCTTTCTATCTATCTTTCTATCTATCTATCTCCCACTCTAGTCTCTCCCTCACACACAACACACCCTAAAGGCCACACATATTGCTCTTCCCTCACGTGTCAACCCCTGTGGTGTCCTGCTTATAGGCAGAGCACTTCCTGACTAACTGTAAATCATTAGCACGTCCTCTGCCATTAAGGGGATCCCACCCAGTCCCTGACTACAACCACCAGCAACAGGGAGCCTCATCTGAGCAGACACTTATTATGGCTGATGTATACTTTGTCTGTGGGACAAAAATGGAAAACCTTTTGCTAAGACTTTCATATTAACCACTTAACCAGCCAGCATCCGTATTGAGGGGAAGGCTTTCGCTGAAAATAGCAGATCGACAAGCTTGTGTTGTGATGCCTTATAAGCGGATTACAATGTATTATAAATTTGATTATAATGCATTATAGACCCGACCTTAACCCTTTCAGACCTGGAACGCATCTGTGTCACTTTAGATTTCTTTGGCTATTCAAAAATAGCAGATCTGCTATTTTTGAAAAATCTTGATTTTTTTTTTTTTTTTTTTTTTTTCAAAAAACTGTCAAAACTTTTTTTTTTAAATTACATTTCTTTTTAGAATACAGAGTTTTTTGTCATAGAGTTGTTCGACAAAGTATGAATTGGCCTTTAGACAATTGGTTCTCAAAGTGGGGTCCGGGGACTCCCAGGGGGCCTTGGGGGGTACCAGGGGGTCCCCGGTAAAATGTGTTAATACAGCATCACAATCATTTCAACCACTTTATCCATGCTTTATACGTTGGCTATTCTTCTGCTATTTTTGTTCTTCTTTTCTGGGGGTCCCTGGCTTAAAACATTTCTGATGGGGGGGTCCACGACCAAACTCATCTCATTTTGGGTGGTCCTTGGCATGAAAAAGTTTGAGAACTATTGATTTAGACATGACAAAAACAAGTAGCCGCTGTCAGCGCTGTGAAGATATGAGTTCTGACGGATGAAAGACAAACATCCCCTTGGGGGCCGCTGGGGGGCTCGGGCTGTGAACAGTGTTGCCAAATTCTGTGAGAGATATAAGCAACCAGGTCTATGAAAACAAGCCCAAAAGAAACGACTATACGGTAAGCCATGAGCACTGTAAACCTATATGCATCGGCTATTTAAAAATGGCAGATCTACAAGTTCACAACTCGTCGCATCGTGGCTCGTTGTGAGCTTGTAGATCTGCTATTTTCACAAATCTGGTACGGGGGGTCACAACATACGTTTAGATGGGGGGGGGGGGGGGGGGTCCTTGACATGAAAATGTTTGAGAACCACTGGTTTAAACAAAGCCCAAATAAGGAACTACACTTTAGAAACAAGCCCAACAAACTAAAACCCACTACTGCCAATATTTACAAGCAACACAGAAATACAAGCCTGCAAAGTTGCTTATAATAAGCAGACATGGCAACACTGGCTGTGAATGACTATGGCATGTACAACAGGAGGCCTCTTCCTGGACAGATGACCCCCCACTGACCCCCCCAGCTTGGGCGCTGTTACACAGGTTTCTGTTTCTGCAGTATAGCGTGTCCAAATACAACACATTTTACCACTCAATTGCTGTAATGATTTATGCCTGGGCGTCTAATTGCAGTGCATTAGGGCATTTTTCACTACCAAAGGAGATTATGATTGATTGAATAATGACCCATGTTGTTTATTATCATTCAGATCAATTACTGTCATATTACAGGTGTTCAAAGGAACATATTTACTCATGCAATCAAAATTCATGGCATATCTTGTAAGCTGTGCCAAAAGCTCTGAAAAGGTTTTGCTCCAAATCCACCAACAGCTCCCAAGTGGGACGAGAACTCCATGTTGCATGGTGTGACGTGATAAACTGTTAAACCCCTGCTTTTTAAATTTGACATATTTAAGACTTTAAAAACATTTTCACTATACCTCATCTTTTCAAGTATCAGTAGCTGAAGACAAACTGCTGGTGTGTGGGCACAAGTAGGTGACTTGACTGCTACAGGAAGTGTAAATGCGCTTCATAAGGACCCCCAGGGGGTCCCCAGAGGATTTGCTTAATGTGTTCTCACTCAACAGTAAACAAACCAACATACAGTATAAGTGTATACAGGGTATCTGCACATTTCTAAAGTGATCATTTAAGAACTTTTAGGAACTTTTTAATACTGCAACAAAAAAATCTATCATTACTATCTGTTCTCTAATCTAATCTAATCTATTACCGCAACAAACTATACTATAAAATGTGTCAAATATTGCCTGAGAAAGAGGCAAACATTTTGAAAATAGCCAATCTACAAGCTCACAACGCCTCACAGCTTGTGAGCTTGTAGATCGGCTACTTTTGCAATATTTATCAGTGGAACCGAGTCAAACTAAATGTAATGCCTCAACTCCTATACAGTTCCAAGTGCTTGTCAGGGTTGGGGGTCCTAAGTTCAAATATGATTATTTTGGGGGGTCGCAGCCTGAAAAGGTTGAGAGACCAGTGAGCTATTGCCTGTCACCTGGCCCTGACCCAGGCCAGGTCGGCTGGAAATCTGTCTGAATGTAGCAGAGGCGTCTGGCTGCTTGAGCAAATAAAACATGAACTCCCAGAATTGTCTGGTTCCCAGACTGTAGGACATTAAAGCTACACAAACAAACAAATAGCCCCACACCACGGCTGCTGCTGCCGCTGCCAAGCGACGTTCTGACCACCTGTAACAGGGTGTTGACAGAAGACTCCTCAGAGGAGAGACCATGTGAAATCCATTGACGGCAAAACCACAGAAATGCTGCTCTGGCTACAAATGAAAGCTTGCTCACATCCTGAGACCAAGGTTGTAAAAAATGGAGTGATGTGTCAGAGAGAGCCCCTCATTCAGATCATTATTGAGCCAGCAGGGATACAATACCAGGGAAGTGATGACGATGTGTGTGTGTGTGCGTGTGTGCGAGTGCGTGCGTGCGTGCGTGTTGTGTGTGCGTGTGTGTTGTGTGTGTCTGTGTGTGTGTGTGTGTGTGTTGTGTGTGTGTGTGTGGGCTCTTAGATTTGGGTCACCGGTGAATCTTTGTTACTAATACATTAATAATATAACGTGGTTGATATATATACGGTGTGATAAACCCCCCATATGTTCAAATAGCACCATCTTATCCACTTGCATTGTGGTGGGGCAGATGAGATAGAGAGTATATCGTCTCTGTCGAGTGGAAACTTCATATGTCCAAAACTGTTACTTTTCAGGATTCAAATAAAAAAAGAAAAACAGCAAAAGTAGCAAATCTACAAGTGCCGTGTTTCGAGCTTGCGGATCTGCTACTTTTGATGCTTTTGTGTGATGCTGTAGCGTAGCATGAGCAAGGCGTTAATTAAGGCGTTAATTTACAAAAAAACACACAAAGTTAGAATATGGAGATAAGAGGTTTCTGCCCGACAGCGACGATATTCAGACGTGAATATGATTGTTTATAGCTCAATCCAGACTGCATGGGGTGTGCAAAATACCCTCGTCTATTACAGTAATACAGCCAATGTAGCAGCACCCCTGATTCAGCTTTGCAAATGTTTGTGTAAAATAATACTGCAATTCTATATTTCATTCATGCAACAGCCAGAAAACTTTTTTTTCCATTGCAATGTCCACTTTTCAGAGTTTTCCTTTTCTTTTTTTAAATGAAAAGTTCTGATATCCTCAAGCATCTGGATTGAATGATGACATACCAGTTCAACTTAAGTCCTTTATTGACTGCAATGTGACAGATGTATTGAGACAACCATAATGCAGAGACTTCTGTTTGCAATAATGGCCCCGACTTTCTCATTTATACGGGCACCAGTGGCTTTGAAGTGGAAGGAGCACCACCTCCACAATGCCTTCATAAAAAACGGAAGGTTATTATGCTCGTTTCTGCTGAAAGTTCATCATCCCGGTGGATTGAGTCAGAGCAAACCTTAAGCAGAACCCCTGCATTGCACATTCAAGCCTTCAACAAAGCACCGCCATCCTTCTAAATGGGGGCAAAACGCATGCGTTTCCTCATAAACAGCTGAATTTGGCCAGTTAATGATGCCTGTTCAAATGGCCCCCAACCAAAGTAAATAGCCTCGATTGCCGGCTAATTTATTGGAGACAAGCGCCGTGCTGAGTTCAAACGGCGCTGTGCTACGCTCATAGCACCTTCAGTGCAATGAATTTGCTGACCCCACAGCCCTCTGCATATTTCTATAAGGGGCATGAGAGGCCGGAAACAGAGTAGCCTGCAGGAGAAAAGAAGGGGGTTAGCTCACATGAGGTTTGGGTTTGTATGATGCTCATAAAGGACAATAAATCACAACGCTGGGAAACCTGCATGCATGCTAGCACACGGTGGCTGAGAACAGGACAGCCACAAAGCCACGGATTCGGCATTCGTCGTACGGCGGTGTTGCGCGCCGAAAAAGTAGCCAACCTATACGAGCTATATACCACCACGATGCAGTGCAAGCGCACCGCTGGCTGCTGTACAACGGAGCATGACTCGGCAAAACAGATACCATAGAGCAGTGGTTCTTCGTGTTTTTCGTGTCAAAGACCCGCAAATTGATATGTATTTGGCCGTGGAACCCCCATCTGAAAATGCTTAGTGCCAGGGACCCCCAGAAGAGATTTTTTTGTATTATTCAAAATCTTCCAAACATTTTTGATATTTTTCAAAAATGTTCCAAAAATAGCAGAAGTACAAGCTCACGCTGTATTTACTTTAATTAATCAAATATTGGAATATTGGATCAGGATGGCGACAAAATCAAAAAGTTCTCCATGAATTCAAGGCTTCATGGGGTAAGTAAATGATAGAAAAAGGTCATTTTGGTGGTGAACTACCCCTTTATCCGTCCTTCCTTGCATTGTATGAATGTATTCATGCAATATGTGTGTATAATCTAGAAATCAAGACATTTATGCAGGTATACAGTGCATGTACGCACGTGTGCACACACACACACACACACACACACACACACACACACACACACACACACACACACACACACACACACACACACACACACACACACACACACAGTACACACTCAAAAGCATGGCACTTCCTAACGCAGGCCTGTGTGTCTTTTAGTAGGACTACCTGACCGAGGAGGTTGAGAGGTTTGGGTTTCATTACGGGAACAACTTTAATGGCCAGGTTATGGGCTTTGGAATTCCCACCACAACGTGAACGCATAAGGAGGATTTAGCTCGGCTCTTTTGTTCCTGACATGAAACAGCAGATTGTTAACCACAGCCTCGGGGTGGTAGACTGCAGCAGGTTAGGATCAGGGGGGATACTATTTGTTCTGCTTATTTGACATAGCGGGCAGAGCATTCAATTTAGGTGAGACTTCGTCGAAACCCCATTCACATGCTAACCCACTCTATATGAGTCCGATGGCATTTTGAGTCCAGCAATATTACAAAAAGAAAAGAAACAAGAAATGATTTTGAATAAATCATATGCCACAGGCCTCTCTGCCTTTTCTATACAGTATGTGAACACATGTAGAGGAAACTCCGCAGAATGGAACAAATCAGCCTGTAGCCTATTCCAGGGTCTGCATGTGTGTGTGTGTTGCTTTCCCCATTCTTTACCACAACAAATTCAAGAAAACCAGTTGATGCCACATTATTTGATCAGCAAACTAGAGTAAGATATTGTATCTAAGACCAGTAAACGTTCATCTGATATCTTTTACTAAGCATATTCTGGTTCAAATAAATATGCGTTCCTCCATGGAGTACTCTGAGGCTGGAGTAGAGTGTTTACAAGACGCCATGGTACAACTGAGGAAGGGGAAAGAAGGCTGAACGAACACTCCGAGAGACAGAAAATAGAGCCAGAAAATGAGCATTTAGTCAAATATCTCCCCACCTCAGTGACTATATGGCTATGAAGTGATTTTCCCTAGAAATGCTCTGAACGGCCTGTTCGAGTGTCAGGTTCTTGATCCGACCAGAGCTTTTTAGAGGACTTGTGAAAGGTACATGAGTGTTGTGCCGAATGTGGTGACCTATCGATTTCTGTTCCGCCCGCTGGCTGCAGCCGTGTTCCAGCGGACGAGTTTTCTAGCAGTCGAGGTCACGTGCTGTCAATCGGCCAATCATCAAAAGGTCGCGCAAACGTCACTTTTCCTTCCCGTCTAATTTATTAGCCCTCGGCTGTTACACAGCCTGTGGCAAAAGAGGATTCTTGTCTTCAACAACGCTCTCTTTGGTCTCAGTATTGCAGTGCATGTTGGTATCTAATGTATTCTTTGGACGGCAGAGGATCTGTTAGATGCTGGTACTGTACAGTGTGTTGTAAATTATCCTCCTCTATGAAGCTTTCATTCAATAAAAATTCTTCCCCGGCAGATGCTGTGATGTGGACATTAATCTGAGTTTGCCATATGTGGAGAAGCTGGCGAATCATATGTAGACAGACAAACACACTCCACAGAGCACAAATAACTATTGTTTGATGATGCTCTTGTGTTTATTGCATATTTTGTAAACTATGCCAAAGGTTTCTATAACTCGCATCACATCAGTTTTATAAAAACAAAGAATTACAGTGTCTAGCTTAATTTCAATAAATGCCCATACTGTAGTAGCGTGGACATGACGTGGACCCACATCAAATGCTGTGTGCATCGCTCAGCCTCTCTGCTGTCTCAATAAAGAGCTAATGACACAGTTGATTTGTCATCTTTAGAATAAATAAGAAACACAAGTCTTCTTTCTGTATAAACAAAGGCAACATCTGTATGAAGAAAGGGAGTCTACTGGCAAGCCTGAGCCAAACATATAGGCAAGCCTGCTGCATCACAGGAGCAGGACAACCCAGCAGAATGTAGAGAAGACACTGGAGCAATTGAAAACTCTTATATTATAGGAGTAGTTCACCCAAAAAATAACTTATTTTCTATCAATTAAACACCCCATGAAGACTTGAATTCATAGATATTTATTTGTATTTTTGTTGCATTCCTAAGGCAATAATTGATGATCGGTGGAGACTCAAAGAGTCTCCTACTGAGTCTCCTGTTGACCAATGACCCGGTCATCAAATTATTTGCTCAGGAATGGGACAAAAACTAAAACTAAAACAAAAACATCTCCATGAATTCAAGGCTTGCATGGGGTGTGTAATTGATAGAGAATAAGATGTTTTTTGGGTGAAAAAAACATCTAATATATTATGATATCAGTGGAATCTAAATTTAAAAATGCTCTCACTGATTCTCACAGAAATGTCATGTGCCTAAGTTCATATGAATTATAGTGAGATGGAATTCATTGATGCTCCCAAATCAAAGATGATACATATTTTATAATGATAAATAATGATCTCTTAATACAGAGGGTTATGAGTAAAAACAAAAACAAAAAATGTTTCCCCCCATTCTGTGATTTTTATAGCCCAAAAGTACAAAGAGAAGGCTGGCGTTTCAATGCTACTGCATCTTCCTCAGAGTCATGAATGGCAGGGGCTAGGAAGGCATTCATATATACAGAGGTAGCAAGGGCAGTGCTCTCAATACGACAATGGTACTCTATAGTTAGCTCTCTGTAATAAGGAAAGTACTTTGTTCTGCATGTGGCAGTCTCTGGAATGTATCAATCAATCAATTGACATAGAGTAGGATCTAGTAGGTACATGGACATGTGAGCAATTACAAACAGTTAGAAATCAAGGTAGACTTTGGTCTGTGAACAAATTCATATTTAGTCCATATACATACCATACAAAAGAGACATGTGTATGTTTGTTGTTGGTGTTTGTAGTATTTTTCCTGTGGGTGAGTGTGCCATCAGGGGCATCAGTCAGGAGGTCTGCACCCTACTGACTTCAGACCCTATATTGTTAACAGAGGACATGCCATACCTACATACAGTAACATTTGCAAAGCAAAAGTAGCAACAATGCAATTAGACATGGGATGAGACTAATTCCGTCATTTGACCAAATAACTGTAGGCCTAGAGCTCTATTGCCAGATTGTGACATTCAATTTTACTCAAGTTAAGTTATTTTTTGATTGATTAATTGCTTGATTCATTGATTGATTGATCAATTGATTGAATCATTTATTGACAGTTTGCAAAAAGTACAGTGGTACGATTATACTGTACAATGATGATAAAAGGATAACGTAAAAAGCCATTATGGTCCTTTGTATTCAATTCATCAAGACATTTAAAGACATACAATAACATACAAGAAATCATCAACACTGGTAGCAACAGAAGTATATGCACAGAAAGCATGGGGAGGGGGGGGCATTTCTGGTGTCAAGCATAGAAGACTTTTTATGGCGGTTTTGAAGGAGGGTAAGGAGTCACACTTTTGATGGCTGGTATAGCATTCCACAGTTTGGTGGCATAACAGTAGAACAAATTTAACCCCATGTTTGTGCTGGGTTGAACGAGTTCAGCTTCAAGTACAGTAGGCACTCAGGTGTTACAGTAAAGTAAAGGTTTTAAGTGAAAGCCAAAGCCCAGCAAACTTCACAGTTCTGCCCGAAAATAAATTAACACAACCATGGGATTTATTTAAAAGGCTCTATATTTAACTAGTCTGCTTAATATAAGTGACTTTTGATTTAATTTGATTGTTTTTCTGTAAAGTTGCTCGTAAATATTGGTAGCTTCAGGGTGGGTTTGTTTTGGGCTTGTTTCTAAAGTTCTAAAATGTTCATGTCAAGGACCCCCAAATATACTGTATTTGTCCACGGACCCCCATCTGAAAATATCTTGTGCCATGAAGAACCCCCCCAAACACGGGCCAATTGTGTTCGTGTAGACACTCAACAAAGCCGGATGCAGCACTGTGGATTCGAACCCACAACCTCGATGCGATGGAGGGCAGGCACTTAACCACTGCGCCACTCGAGCGCCTTGCTTTCTTATAATGCAGTGGAGAGCAACAGGAACGACGGAGGAAAGAGGGCGACGTGCGACGATACATTACAGGTCATACTCAGTGCCAGGTGCAACTCCACCACGATGGCTGCCCCCCAAAACCGACACACACACTGTACATACTGTACATAAATTATCCGTATCCCTATCCTCATCACCAACAGGGTTATTTATTTATTTAGTGAACCAAGAGCACCACTAGATCCTTGGAGTGACCTCTGTGGCGCCCATGGAATGTGGACATGCGTGCCAGGTAAGGCGAAAGGAGAAGGAGGGATATATGAATCCTACATATCGTCTCTGTCGGGTGGAAACCTCATATGTCCAAAACTGTTACTTTTCAGGATTCAAATTCAGAAGTAGCAAAAGTAGCAGATCGACAAGCTCGAAACGCGTGGCGGAGCTTGTGGATCTGCTACCTTCAATGCTTTTGTGTGACGCTGTAGTATGATCAAGTAGGGCATTAATTTACAAAAAAAACACGAAAAGTTAGAATATGGAGATAGGAGGTTTCTGCCCGACAGCAACGATATACAATATAGTATGGTATATAGGGCGATGACTGCTGCCAGTGGCTGTGCCAGCTAGCACTTGGTATAAAGCCAGAAAATTCCAAAGCAGTGATATTATTAAAGGGTACAAATGTGCAGCCATTACATGTAAGCTGAAACAGGCCCCTTATAGATCACTGCAATCAACAACCGTATTTTTGCTGCACTAGGCTGTTGATAATGTCCCTGATGATCAGACCCAGACTGGAAAGCAAAGAATGGATGAAAGGGTTTTAAACTATTTGACAGCGATTGGTTGGTTATATCTGCACCAGATGGATATTGTTTCAGGACAATTCAGATTCTCACAATTGTTTGGCAGTGGTTCCCAAACTTTTTAGCTCAAGACCCAAAAGAGAAATTAAACGTTTGCCCGGGACCCAATCTAGTGAAAATAGCAGATCAACATGTTCACAACGTGTAGCTTCATGCCGTGTTGTGAGCAAGTCGTTTATTTTTTTGTTGAAATTTGTTTTTATTTTTGAGTTTTTTATTTTATTTATGAAATACGTTTGAAAAAATGTTGGAATTGTTTTTAACTGATTATCTGTTGATGATCTTTTGAAAAAAAAAATTGGTCCGCGACCCAAAGATGGGTCCGACTCCCGAACACTGGTAATTATTTGCAAATACTACATGACCAGCAGTGAATGAGCCCATGATGGGATTCAAGGTACTGTAGCGTTTGATTGCTACATGCTAAGCTAACAGGGGGTCCCTGCTGACCGGCAGAGTGAGATTGATTGTGACATCAGTGCGAAGCCACCAGGGTATACAGTATGCTCTCTAACTCTAATGGAAATGCAGTTTAGTATGGTACAAGTCAAGGTTAAAAGGCTTGTGCAGATCGGGGATGGGGGTTGGTCCTTGACAGTAAGTCTCCTCAGACAACAGACGCCGTCTTTGACATTGCTGATCTGTCATTCACATTTACATATTACCCCAGAGGCTCCCACCATGAATGGAAATATCAGACAGATTTTGGAGGGCACCATCTGAAGCTCTACATACCTGTGCTTTGTTAAATCTACAATCCATAACTTTTCTTTAGTGAAAACAAATATTTATTTTTAACAAATCTGGATGGCAGAGTATGATAATACAATAGGCTATAACTATTGTTAATAACACTGTGGTTGTTGTTGTTGGGCTACCTGCTGTTCATAGACTACAGCTCAGCGTTTAAGCGTTGCAGAGGGTCCATGAGTTCAAAATCCTGGGAGTTCACATCACTGAGAAGCTCACCTGCACTTGCCCTAGCCTTGACGACCTTGCTTATTTCAGTTCATTTGTAGACCTGGCATTCTATAGTTTGTATAGTTTCAATTGTACATATTATTTATTTTTGGATATTATACTGTTTAGACTGATGATGGTTCCTGGTTTACTTAGGATCCTAAATTAAAATGTGTATGCATTTTATGTATTACCTTGTGTTTTCCTTGCTTACTGTAAATCGCTCTGGAATAAGAGCGATTTCCTACATTGTAAATTGTATGTACACAACACTGAACGGGCGCTGAAGAAATCCCAACAACACCTCTACTTTCTCGAGTGATTGAAGAAGAGCCCTGATGGTCCCACGGACCTTCTAAGCTTCTACAGAGGTGCCTCCTGACTGGCTGCATCACTGTCTGGTATGGAAACTGACCTAAAACCGCAAGGCAATGCAAAGGGTAGTGCAAAGAGCAGAACGCAATGCATCAGCTGATGTGATCCTCCCGCCGTCCAAGCCTTTTATGCTGCACGATGAATGCTGCGTCAGCAAAGCTCACAGAATCATCAGCAGTCACCCCCCCAACCATGGACTGTTTCAGATGATGATGCCACACATGTAAAGTGGCTCCGCAGCCATAAGGTCACTGGCAGTAGATTGTTTAAGAGCTTCTCCCCTCGGGACAATGAGACACATGAACAAGCTATAGCCAATTAAAGGACAATAAGCTCGGGAAACATTTACAGCCCCAGCCTATCACACTGCTGAGACACTCATTCATGCCTTCATCACATCCAGACTCGACTACTGCAATAGCCTCCTATACGGTGTCACCACCTACATTACTGTATGTACAAAATTATGCTGCCCGACGGCTCACCAGAACCCGATCCAGGGACCACATCTCAAGAGGCCTCTGTGACCTTCACTGGCTCCCAGTCAAGCAAAGAATAGATTTCAAGATACTGATCACCACCTACAAGGCCCTCAACAACCAGGCTCCCGCTACCTCTGAACTCCTCCAACAGAGAGCCCCCTCCCGCTCCCTCAGGTCAGGTGATGCCAACCTCCTGGACATCCCCAGGACAAAGAAACATACCTGGGGTGACAGGGCTTTCTCAGTTGCCGCCCCCATCCTATGGAACTCACTCCCAGCTCACATCAAAGCTGCCCCCACCCTTGCCACGTTTATGACCACACGTACACACACCTTTTATTTCTATAATATTGTATTTTCTGTTATTAGTTTTTAAACCTTTTAACTTGTTTTTTCCTAATAAAGTAGTTTTTATTTTGTTTCTGTAAAGCAACTTTGAGTATCTAGAAAAGCACTATTGTGCATACTAATTGTATGTATTAATATTACATCAAATATGTGATTGTGATAACTTGTGAGAAATACCTGTATAAATTAATGCTTGGTTCTCTGTGTGTCTCTTACGATGATCACATCTTGGGGTTATAATCAGCAGTGATATCATTGCAGGGCTCATGCTCACAGACACACTACTCTACTCAGCACCCCACCCCCACCGCAACCTCCAGACCATTATAGTGCAAGGCCCCAGAGAGGAGAGGCATACATATTGAATGAAAGCAGACTGAGACATCATGTTCGTGTCCTTCCTGCTCCATACCTTCCTCTACCAACCTTTCCACTCTCCATCACCACTGCCCCCCCTTCTCTCACCCCTATTGTGCACCATAATAACCAAAAAATAAATTATAATAGGGGCTCTGTTACCCCACACACACACACTGTACACACACACACACACACACACACACACACACACACACACACACACACACGCGCGCGCGCACACACGCACGCACGCATGCACGCACGCACGCACGCACACACACACACGCACACACACGCACACACAAACACACTCACACACACACACAAACAGACACAAAACGATGACGTTAGGGATACAAATTGGCAGCAGCATCTACGCCACAAGTCAAAGGCAGCATACACCTACTGTACTCACTATATCCTAATTATCCTCTGCCATGCCCCAGGCGCACACATCAAACGGATAGAGCGAGTGATTTCTGCATTCCCAGCAGTCTCTCACTGTACTTTCTCCCCATCTGACTGACTAGCCTCTTAAACGGAGCTGCCCATTGACCCGAGTAGGTTTGTAAATCAATGTGATGATGGCTTCCACACAGGAGTCTCTGTAAGGTAAACGGCGAGCTAACAGTTTTTTCGTTTTGTTTTTGTTCTGGTTATTGATTGCAGATCGCAGCGTAGAAAAAAAAGGAATGCTCACGGATCTTGCCAGCATCTGCGGCTGGATGAAAAAAAGGCCCGGGTAGTAAATCAAATTACAGGCTTTTGGGTTAACAGCCTGACGTGTTCTTAAGTGTTTGACAACGCCGTTCAATTACTCGGAACTTGTAAAGTGAAATTATACCACACTCTTATGGAGGATAGCGCTGAATTACAGTGAAGAGGAAAGATAACTTTGAAAATTGCTATAAAAACTAAATGATTTACTGGCACCAGCTGGGAGCACGCTTAAACTATACTGTAGTTAAGGGTGTTTTATCTGTTATCACCAGCTCCATTTGCAAGTGTTCATGTACACACGGTTGTCATTGCGTTCACACAGATCATTTACAAAGGTAACAATTGGATCCATTAAAAACATCATAGTCATGTATACAGTAAGCTTACCATGGTGGTACAACTCTGTTTTTCAAACAAAGACTACACATTATATTACACAAGACAACAAAATATAAAAGGAATTGAAATTATTGCACATTGACAAATAAATATTGGTGAGATAAAAACGTATCACCCGTAAACAGACGTTCCTTCAACCACTAAAGACATGTACATAAAATATCACCCAAACTATTTCAACCAACGCACCTGGTGACCAGTACCTGCAAAAACATACGCGACAGCTCGAGTGAAACGAAAGCATGACTTATCAGCAGCACACTAATAATACATGCAATTTATACAGCGCTTTTCTAAATACTCAAAGTAGCAGTCCATCTGGTTGCATCCTCCTGGCAACGTGACCCTTAACAAGCCAGAAGGAGATCATTTTAGAACATCTCCTCCATGCCATCAGTTACAACACCAGTGCCCATAATATACCCACGGTGGCTGGCAGCAGCAGCAATACTTCATGGGGTCACGACCTCTTGAAGAGGCCATGCGTGTTAAAAAAAAAAGAAAGAAAAAAAGCCTGTACTGAGAGCCTAACAACCCACACGGCACAATTAACACTCTGCAGCTCTGCAGGGCATTGCAGGGACATGGTGGGGGTGTTTATTGGCTGTGGCTCTCCCTCTCTCTCTCTCTCTCTCTCTCTCTCTCTCTCTCTCTCTCTCTCTCTTTGGCAGACAGGCCATGCCGTGGTGTCCAGCTGACCGTCTTCTAGCCCGGAGCCTCCTGGGGGAGGTCCAGTCAGTCTAGCTCGTGCACCGACCACAACATAGTGGATGCAGCCCAAGCAGACACAGACGAGCCTCACACACATAGCCTGTAGCACAGCCATTACCAACCAGTGGGCCGCCATGGCATTCAAAGCATAGACTGTAAAAGAAATATGGACGAAGGCAGACCCATCGGTTTACATGCTGTGCATGCTGTTTACATTTCTGACAAATAAAGCATTCAATCAATCAATCAATCAATCAAACAAACACAAATCACCTTTGATGTACCCTGATGTGGCAGTGATTTTGAGACAAAATTCTACGCTGTACAATCCGTAGTGTTATTTTAACACCGAGACTGTACAAAATCGAGCCAAATGGACACATATAGGACCCGCTACTAATGTCATACAAATTCTTGCACATGCGCTGCACTTGTGCCAGTGTCAAGTTATAGTTTCCTTTCATAATCGTAAGTGCAGTATAAATTCCTTTAACGCTTCTAGGGTCAAAGCAGGCAGCAGCTGGGGCCCCGACACACTGCCAGACATCAAGGCAAGCAGAGATTCTCCTAATGCCTTATAAACCCTGGGGTTGTAATCACATATACAGTACTTTGCATTTATCCTGTCACCTCTCAGCCCACATGCCACTGTGGTAGCCATCTTTAAAGACGCCCCTCATTGCACTCATTCAGAATGGATCCTGCACTGCAGTGGTCTCTAGGGGGCATATTATTATCATGTTATCATCATTTTATTGTCCAAAATGTTTTCTTGTCACATTTGATGGGCACAATGTAGAACAATACTCATCTCAAAGCGACGTGATTTGAGCTTGTTGATCTACTACTTTTGCTGTTTTTGAAATTGAACCCTGAAAAGTAATTGTTTTAGACATAAAAGATGAGGTTTCCACCCGACAGAGACGATATAAAAGACAATGGAAGTGTATTTTGTGCTTTGGAACAACAGGCTGAAATGGTCTGTGGTACTCTTTGGAACAACAGGCTGAAATAGCCTCTGGTACTCTATGGAACAACAGGCTGAAATGGCCTCTGGTACTCTATGGAACAACAGGCTGAAATGGTCTCTGGTACTCTATGGAACAACAGGCTGAAATGGCCTCTGGTACTCTTTGGAACAACAGGCTGAAATGGCCTCTGGTACTCTTTGGAACAACAGGCTGAAACGATCTCTGGTAATGTTGCAAACAAGATGCAGTCTAATAACGATGTGGTTTCATGCGGATCTCGGACTTCATGTGGCCAGTCTATGACATCTGTAATCTATGAAGCATTTATGATGTATACTGGCTTCAGCCCGATCTGACCGCCATTGACTGTGATTATAAAATTAAAGTCAGCAGTGCTGCTGTTGCCACGTTCAGTGTGAAAGAAGGCACTTTAAGGCAGCTCTGCACCGCACCGACATCGGCAGCGGAGGGCGTTGGAAAGCGTCTGTTGCCGAAAATCTGTCGTAGATAGCGCCGTGCCGACGCCGTCGCGTCGTGTCGGAACTCGTAGGATAGCGTCGAAAGCCATGCATGCTCGGTCGGCTTCCGACATCTACTGTCCGTCGATAGCCGCGGGGTGGCGAAGAGGGGGGAGAGAGGGGGGTAAAGGCTCCGTAGAGTAGACCTCTCGTCTGCTACTGGTGCAGAAGCAAGCCTAAATAAGACAGAGACATTGCCCGTCGCACATTTGAACTAGATACCATATTCTCTCAATTCCTATACCGATTCCTATACCGAACTCCAAAGCAAAGCAGTAGGCTACTAGCGCAAAAATGCTCAGAACATCACAAAAAACATCCACACAGAAATGTGTGGATGTTTTTTGTTTTGGTCCAAGCTGAGGACTGCAGGCTCCAGTGCTGCCAGATTCTGTGAGTGACAAGAACAACAACCAGTTTTACCACTTGAGCCCTATTACATCAGCTATTTTCAAAAAGTATCTTAAAATAAATGTTTTTTTTGTTTTTATGTTTTGAAACATTTTTAACAACGCCAATCTCGTATGAGGGTACCTCCCTGGTACTACATTTTTTTCAGATGGGGGTACGCAGACAAATAATAATTTGAGGGTCCTTACATGAAAATGTTTGAGGACCGCTGGTTTGAACAACATTAGGAGCAAGCCCAAATAAGCAACTGCACTACAGAAACAAGCCCAAACAAAAGCAACTATGAATATTTACAAGCGACTTTACAGAAAAACAAGCCCAAAGTCGCTTATAATGCGCACAACAATGTGCCGTCGGCCGACAAATTGCAATAATACTTTTTGACACCGGAATAGCCGACATTATCCGACGTCGGACCCGACTGCCAGTCTGTAGTAGTCTGAAGTAGTTTCTTTGGTGGAGAGCCACCTTCACATATCGTCTCTGTTGGGTGGAAATGTCCAAAACTGTTACTTTTAAGTAGCAAAATGTAGCAAAAGTATCAGATCTACAATCCCAAATTGAGCTTGCAGATCTGCTACTTTTGATGCTTTTGTGTGACACTGTAGTATGATCAAGTTGGGCGATAATTTCCCCAAAAATATGGAGATAAGAGGTTTCTGCCCGACACAGATATATTTCAAAATATATAAAACATTACGAAAAAAAAACTAAAATGTGTGGAGGTATACTTCCTTGACCTACTTCTTTGCAGCACCGATCTGTACAGTAGTTTAGCCCCAGACACACGCACGCACGCACGCACGCACGCACGCACGCACGTACGCACGCACGCACGCACATACACACACTCACAGAGACAGACCCTCTTCTAGATGGCTCAGCCTCCTACAATTATCATTATTCAATCAGGAGACAAAGAGTGCTAATAAGAGTCAAAATAATGTATCCAAAAATATCTTCAGAGCAATTTCTCTCCCTCTAATGTTGTCGTCTAGTTTCACCAAAGCCCTGTGACGCAGGTGCACCAAGCCGGATTTTTTTAGACCCACACACTGTCTCCTAGCAACAGCAGCACCAGTAGAGATGTCCCACCAGTTAGAAGGGCCGCTGGTATTTACCAGTCTCCTCCTCTGGCTCTGTTTGGCTGCTGAGTGGAAAGTAGGACACCAGTTAGGCCTATACTGTACTCTACTCTACTGAACTGGCTGAGAGACAGAGAGAGAGAGAGGGGGGGGGGGCTGAGACAGAAAGAGAGTGTGAGTGAGAGTGTGTGTGAGAGAGCAAGAGAGAGAGAGACAGTAAGTCAGACTGACAGATTGATAAGCAGACAATCAGACTGACAGACAGACAGACAGACAGACAGACAGACAGACAGACAGACAGTCCTGGTCAGATGGGTGGGCCGCAAAGTTTGCTTTCAAGATTTCCGAGTGGGCCCTGATCCAGAGAAGGTGGGGGGGACCCGCTGATGTAGCTCATTATGCAGCATCACACACACGCTACTGCGGTGAGGTCACCATACAGTAGCGTTTGTTTTTCTCACTTCTCCGGCTGTTTTGATCCCCTTTCATGCTATTTTTGGAACTCTAGTGCAGACGGTAGTAAATACAAAAAACTAAAACCATTAAAGCAGTGGTTCTCAAACTTTTTCATGGTAAGGACCCCCAAATGTATTTGACTGAGGACCTCCATCTGAAAAGATTTTGTGTGAAGAGAACGTGTAAAAAAAACATTTTAAATATTTTTCAGAAACTTGATATTCAGGCCGGTACGAGCCTTCAAATCCAGTCTTATATTGTGCCGATCAGAGCGATGGTCACCGAATTATGGCCATTTGAAATGGTGTGCCTGTGGCCCCCAGGGGCCCTAACGAGGCCCCTGGTGAGACTACTGTCATGGCAGACCCCTGACCAGGGTTTGTGTCAAGTTTGATGTGGATTGGAGCAACGGTGAGCCTCGCAAGTCTGCATGTTACGTTTGTGATGTCCACCGGCGACCCATCCTCTAGGCATTTTGATATAGGATGTTCAAAAATAGCAGATGTACAAGATCGTAACGCAGCACAAAGTGACGTGCTGTGAGCTTGCAGATCTGCTATTTTTGAATAGCCAACGTATAAGATATGATTAAAGTGATTAAAATGATTGTGATGCCCTTCCTGGGGACGCCATGGAACCCCCCCCCCCAGGACCCCACTTTGTGAACAACTGCATTACCAAAATGCTTCAATGGCATGCAATTACCTATGCATAATGTACATACTGTACGTACAGTACTATCTGTACTAGTCATCATTTTAGGTTGAAGAATGTGTGATCTTTTATCTTATTTCTATTTTCATCAAAGAATATCCTCAGATAAAACTACTATACAAATTAAAGTTGAGACCCCAGTATTGTCAATATAAAATAACGACGGTAACCAAATCATACGCAATGCTTAGAAAATGCTTTGGATGTAGCCGCACATTTCTATCTGGCATATATACCATGGAACCCCTCTGTTAAAACCATGAAATGGTAAGCCATTGTCATTGTACTATTATCATCGTAGATGCTGGTGCTTGATAGTAAAAGTGTTGGCCTCCCTTTCTCATTGGGGGGCTGGTGGTACACAGGCAGAGATTAGGGGCCTTGGGGCTGGTGAATGAGAGGCAGTCCTCTTTTTCTTTTCTCTTTTTTTCCCTCGGCCTCTAGACGCTTTCACTCGTTCATGAATGAAGCGTAATTCTGGGAAACGTAGCCCCCGTGAACAGCCAGAGGAAGCCCCCTAAATCCAGTAGCAGAGCTCCTGGGGCGGGGGTCTTTGACAAACGACTTCCCCCCAACCAGGGGAAAAGGAGCCTGGTGGATCAGTGAGAGAGAGAACGGGGCTGTAATAAAGGGTGGTGAAGGCGTTCTCTTATCCACTGGCATCAGGAAGCTTTCACATACTGGCCCTTTGGCTCCTGCCTGCTTCTTTGCTTGCTTTCCATCTGAAAAGGCTCTGGCTCTGTGAGAACGCTGGGGCTGCACTGCAATTTTATTATACGTATGCTGGAATGTAACGGCTACATAAATGTAAAAAGAGAGAAATGTCAAAAAATAACAAAGAGAAATACTGTATGATACTGTATGAAATACCTACCCTCCTTCAAAACCGCCATAAAAGAGCACCTGTCTGCAATTTGCAACTGGACCTAGACAAGTCTTCTAGTTTGCCAAAAGAAATTACCCCCCCACTGTTTTTCTGTACATATGCTTTTGCTGCTCCTAGTATTGATGATGTCTTGTATAGTAGTGCATGCCTTTATACGTCTTGGTGAATTGAATACACAGGACCACAATGGAAACAAGCCCTCAGGGCTTTTTGTGTTATCCTTTTAGCATCATTGTGTAACTGCACCTCTGTACTTTTTGCAAGCTGTTAGTATTCAATCAATCAATGATGATGTTCAAGTCTTATTTTTGGAGACCCTTGATTGGTCAAGTCGTTAGACAGACAGCTTGTCAGCCAGTGTACCTGCGATCCTTGATACATAGTAGCACTTCCTTATTGGTTGACTGAAGGCTGATTCATTCTTCGTCCCATGATGGTGCTGTGCGTAAAAAAAAACTGCCGACCTACAAGCTCACAGTGTGTGGTGGATGTGACGCGCTGTGAGGTTATAGGTCTGCTATTTTCGACGCGCAACACTGTTGTGCGATGAAGCATAAATGATAGGCTTAAAGGTCAAAGGTCATTCTGCTTACTCCGATCTTGCATCTTGTACTTTTTCATGTCAAGGACCCCCAAATTGATATGTATTTGGCCACGGACCCCCATCTGAAAATGAGTTTGTGCCAGGGACCCCCCCAGAAGAGAAGATTTGTGAAAGATTATTCAAAATGTCGATATTTTAAAAAATAAATCTAAAATTGCAGATGAACAAGCTCGCTTGTAGATGAGCTATTTTTTAATGCCAACATTTAAATGGATAAAATGATTGTGATGCTATATTAACTACTTTTTCTGGGGAAAAGTAGTTAACCACACTTTGAGAACCACTGTTCCATGTAATCTTATAAGTTGCCCTGGATAGCATCTGGTTAAATTCCTGAATTGTCACTGTGGATAACAACATTGTCACTAAAAAAGAATCAGTATCGGTTGACACAGCAAGTCATACTCATAATAGTGACAAACCCATAAGCTATTTAACGACCATGTCAAAATGTTGGCACAGCAGCTAATAACGTCCGAAACAAACCCTGTTTACAGTCCAAGCAAAAGCCTGATGATGCCTGACC
Source organism: Gymnoscopelus braueri (assembly GCF_963280865.1). NCBI lineage: Eukaryota > Metazoa > Chordata > Actinopteri > Myctophiformes > Myctophidae > Gymnoscopelus > Gymnoscopelus braueri. Next base: position 19,519,806 of record NC_137623.1, on the reverse strand, counting down.
CTGACCCCTCTCGAAAGGTCAAAACATCAAAAGCCAAGGGAACAGAGTGACAGTGGCAGATGCTGCACATGCTAGCGGAGAGAGGGCTTACAATGCCATTTAGTGAGTGGGGTTGTGGACAGTGTTGCCAGATGAGAGAAATAAGCAACTAGGTCTATGAAAACAAGGCCAAAAGAAGCAACTAGGCTACATGAGCACTTTAAACCTACAGTATATACGTTGGATATTTGAAAATAGCAGTTCTACCCGCTCACAACACGTCGCATTGAGCTTGTAGATCGGCTATTTTCAAAAGAAATCTTGGGGGAAAAAGTGAAGTATTTTGAATATCTTTTGGAAACATTTTAACAACACAAATCTGGTAAGGGAGTCCCTGGCACAAAATATTTTTCGATGGGGGGGGGGGTCCACGAACAAAAACATTAATTGGGGTCCTTGACGTGAAAATGTTTGAGAACCACTGGTTTAAACAACATTAGGAAACAAGATCAAATAAGCAACTACATTTTACAAACAAGCCCAAAAACCTGCAACCCGTAACTACCAAAAATGTACAAGCAACTTTACAGAAAAACAGTCGCTTATAATAAGCAGACATGGCAATGCTGCTTACCATGCCATTTAGTGAGTGGGGTTGTGGAGAGAGAGAGGCGCTCAGGACATGTACAGACAGCTGAGTGGCCTGATGTTCTCCTGGGGTCTAAAAAACAGCTGAGAAGCAGGCTCCCGGGGCTGGGGTGCACCGCTGGCCGGGAGCAGGGCTTTGATGGGGAGAGGATGCAGTCTGACTCGGAGCAGTTCCTTAACCCGTTCAAACCGGGAAAGCATGACTGTGTCATTTTAGATTTTAGCTTTATATCGTTGTAGTTGTTGTCAGGCAGAAACCTCTTATCTCCATATTTTAATGCATCAAGAGTAGCAGATCCGCAAGCTCGAAACGCGTCGCTTGCGGACTGCTACTTTTGATGCTTTTGAATTTGAATGCTGAAAAGTAACCGTTTTATATGAGGTTTCCACCCGACATAGACGATATATAGCAACGTAAGTTTTTCAGAAAACTGTTAGGATTTAGACGGCATTTGTAGAATCGGCCTCGGGTCTTATTGGGTTAAGCCAAGCGGAAGCCATTACCTAAATCTCTGCCGAATTAACATAGCACTCAGAGCGAAATAAATTGGCTTACGGTCTTGAATAATATGTGTCCAACAGGTTGTAGAGCCAGCCACTGGCACTCGATTAATCATGTTCCAAGACAGCTGTCGCTAGAATAGAAGTAGCACAGTGATACTTTTACACAGAGGGAGCGTGTATCTGAAGGAACACAATGCAAAACAGCTGCCTGGAATTGACACAGTTGAGCTCTTTGCCATGTTTTCTTTTCTTTTTTTTTTGCAGTACCCTGGAAATACACAGGAAGTAGAGGAGGGTGGTGATTGGGGGATGAAATGTATCCCAGGTGATGAGCCATATGCCTACATAGTTGAGGTGATGGGCCATATGCCTACATACTGTAGTTGATCTGAGTCCCCCACGGTGCTATGCTAGATCCTGTAGTATTCCCCTCTACATCAAATCTCTTCGGCGAAAATAGCCGATCTACATTATAAGCTCACAGCGCATCTCAACCATAGACTGTACAAAATATGGACGTGACCCATTGGTTTCTGCAGACCCGTTTTGAAGACAATTTTTCTGCGAATTTCAAATCCACCATCTTGGAACTTCCGTCCTGAAAAGCAACCGGAAATGGCTGCTATTGGCTGCAACTGCAGCGAGAGTGGGTCTTCACTCGGTAGAAGCTAGAAACATACCCTATTTTATCATTAATTTTAATTGAAAAAATACTTTAAACTATAGCGATTGAAAACAAAGAATTTATGAAAAAAACTCATTCACTTGAATGGAGTAGAAATGCTTCTGCAGCCAGCACCAGGGGAAATAGCAACATCTGCTGGGCTATTAATTAGAACTGCATGCTGATAATGATGTCCTATTTGGCCTCAAATCCAACGGAGCTTTCTTGCCTCCTGATCGCAGCGTGATGCGTTGTGAGCTCATATATCTGCTATTTTGGCCGAATGTTTGTCAACATGGTGCACTTTTCCACCTAATTCATCACGACTGACAACTGTTTGCAGAACTGCCCAACGTTGTCCAGGGCCGCCACTGATCTTCACAGCAATAAGTGTGGCGAGATCAAAACAGGGCTTTGCCGTGCTAGGGGTACCTGACTGTGCTTTCTGGTTCAGCAGTCTAACAACATACATCCAATTGAGAAAAAGCGTCCACCGTGAGGACCTCATGCACTCCTGTGTTTGTCGGTCGAAAGAAAAGAAAAGAGAAAAGAAATAGAAAACCTTTTTGACTCAATTCCAGAGTCAGGAATTCGCTAAAAGCACTAGGACATACTTCATGGTTGAGCTTCAAAGGGTCGCCGGGGGTACTTGAATGGTCAATGCTTTCATCTCCAGTCTGCTAGTTAACCCATTCAATCCGGGAACGCATCGGTGTCATTTTTAGATTTATTTGGGCTATTAAAAAATAGCAGATATACAAGCTCATAGCGCGGCACTTACGAGCTTGTAGATCTGCTATTTTTTTTTAATCGTGAGAATTTGCGCAAATCTTGAATATATACAGTATACCTCGTTTTTTAAAGCGAACATTTTGTAACTCAAATCTTTGCTTCTGGGGGATTCTACAAATGTATTCTAAATCTCTAACAGTTTTTTGAAAAAAAACGTATGTTGTTATAATATCAGTGGTGCTTAACCTTTTTCCAGGACCACCCAAAATTATGGCCGCGGACCCCATCTCAAAATATTTTGTTCCGGGGATCCCCAGAAGCAAAGATTTTTGAATAGCCCGAATAAATCTTAAAATGAAAACATAGATGCGTTCCCGGTCTTAATGGGTTAAGTCAGCCTTGAGTGAATGATGGGGAACGCTTCACACAGGGAAAGGAGTTTAATGTACAGCAGATCCATATGTTATGACAGTGGTTCTCAGACTTTCTCATGTCAAAGACCCCCAAATTAATATGTGTTTGGCCCCCGTCTGAAAATATTTTTCCTAGAAAGACACAGGAAGTAGAGGGTGGTGATTGAGGATGAAATGTAACCCAGGTGAGACATATTTGAACCCATTTGAACCACTTAAACCCAACTTAGTTGACCTGAGTGCCCCACTGCACTATACTAAATCCTGTAGTATTTACCTCTACATCAAATGTCTTCGGTGAAAATAGCCACAGGGGAATGCAATGGTGCTGTCCATCCAGTACTGTGGCTGGGGTGGCAGGTAGAGGTGAGAGGAGTTGGCCAACTAGCTGTTGACAAAGATCATTTCAGCACAATAACTCAGTGGTTCACAACCTTTTTTCCTTGGAGAGAAGGGGGGCCTCTTGTTACATCTGAGATGATCTGACGCAAGTGCACGCACGCACACACACACACACACACAAGCGCGAGCGCGCGCACGCACACACACACACACACACACACACACACACACACACACACACACACACACACACACACACACACACACACACACACACACACACACACACACACACACACACATGGGGGTCCAGCTGAGGAGTGGATGTGTTCACTTCACACATTCTCCCGTCACAGGACAACATGAAGCCACATTTTACCCATCACGCCCTCTGCCCTTCCTCTTGATTGCTATCTGAGCAGCAGCATGAATCGGCTTTCAGTCTGTATTTACTAAACTTGCCCCCCCCCAACTGTCTATTACACAGACAGCTGCTGAAACTCCCCAGAGCCTCTTTGTCCGGGTCACAGGGGCACCTCAACACCCACATGCCATAAAGTGAAGCGTTTTGGATGTAAAAGAGACCTCAATGAGCCCGGAAATGAGTATGTTAGGCATTTCATGGTATATCTACATACACTATGTGTCGTTTTGAATCACCTAAAGGAAACAGACATGGCTGACCTTTAAGGTATACAGGTATACAAACAAACACAGCTATCAGACACCATACAGTACGTCAATGATGTAAGCACATCACGTCTGACAAATTTCTTGTTATCAGCAACAACCCATCTTTAGAAAACTTACTCCAGCGTAGGCCAACATGCCTGGAAGCCTTTGTTGCAATACAAAACAAAGAATTACCTGTATGTGGGCCACAGATGCCTCCTTTGTATCCGGGACAGATTTAAAATGAGAGAAAATATTAATGGAAATATTCCAGTAACCCCAATGATACTCATTCAAACTGCAGCTCCCCACTTTGGCCATCGGTGAGCTGTAACAAGTTTTATGTAGAATCCATCAAAGTGCTTTTTGTCCTTAAACTGAACTAAACAAAATTACTAGAAAAATGTCTCTTGGGGTAAAAGGCAAGATAGCTTTCGATTAAACAAGTCCCCAGGACTTTTTTGTGTTATCCTTTTAGCCTTAATGACTGTGTTGTTTATATTTCTGACTAATAGTATTCAATCAATCAATCAATCAAAACAAATTTCCAAAGTAGGCAGTACTGAAAAAAGAACTGATTTTAACATATAGCTACACTAAGATTATACTGTAGAGTAGTTTGAAAATCAGTTCTAGTCATTGTAAAGTTAACACACAATTGCATTTGTTGAATGCATGGTGTGAATACTAAATCAAGTGACTCCAGGGCGGGTGGTGGTGGTGGCGGGAGAACATTTTACGTTTCAGCGAAGGAAACAAAATGTATCAACAAAGTGTTGTCATCACCAATGACGTCTGTCTTCTACAGAGGGACAGTAGGGCATGACCAAGGCCCCTCGCCTCGCTGACAGGCCCATAGGATAATGAGTGGTGCTGTTTGGGAGGCCAGATAAGAGAGTGCACAACAAGTCTGATATGGCAACACAAGTCGGTTAGAGGAAGGGAAGCGTGTTATTTTCAAAACAGAAGCGTAGGTTGTGGTGTTCGGTTATACACGCGTGTTCAAATGATACACAAAACAGATGGGTTTGAGGCGCGCCGGCCGACCTTCCTGATTCCCCCAGCTGACATACGCTAAGCATACATCATCACATCGCTGCTGCTGCTGCTTGTTCGCGTCTAATTTGTGGGGCTACAGGCAGAGTTGCCATGTTTGCTTATTATAAGCGACGTTGGGCTTGTTCTTCTTCTGTAAAGTCGCTTGAAAACATTGGCAGTTGCGGGTTGTGGTTTTTTGGAGCTTCTTTCTAAAGTGTAGTTGCTTATTTGGGCTTGCTTCCTAATGTTGTTTAAACCCAGTGGTTCTCAAACATTTTCATGTCAAGAACCCCCACATTAATATGTATTAATATGTAAAATATTTTGTAGCAGATTTCAAGATTTGTTTAGAATTAGAAAATAGCTGATCTATAGCAGATCTGCTATTTTCAAATAGCCAATATAGAAAGGTTTAATTGCTCATGTGGCCTATAGTCGCTTCTTTTGGGCTTGTTTTCATAGACCTGGTTGCTTATTTTTCTATTTCTCTAGCAGAATCTGGCAACACTGGCAACAGGCCCGCCAAAAAAAAGAATAACGCTGTTCACCTTGAAAGTGTCAAGGAAACGACAACGGTGGTTTAAATGGAATGGAAAAATGCAGAAGTGAATCCAGAGCGTTTATATTTTTTTACCGTGGGACTTTGACAGTGGCTCCACGGCGGAATGCAAATATTTACTTTCAATTCCTTCGCTCCCGGTGAAAGTAAAGAATTTTTCTTTGTTCTCCTCTAATACATATATAATAGGGATGGGCAGGTCAAGAGGGAACCACGGATCAGCGTTGCCAGATTTTGTGAGAGAAACAAGCAACCAGGTCTATGAAAACAATCCCAAAAGAAGCGGCTACATGAGCCCTTTAAACCTATATACATCGGCTATTTGAAAATAGCCAATCTACAAGGCGTTGTGAGCTTGTAGATCCCTGGCATAAAATATTTCCAGATGGGGGTCTGCAGACATATTAATTTGGGGGTTCTTGACAAGAAAATGTTTGAGAATCACTGGTTTAAGCAACATTACACAGCAAGACCAAAATAAGCAAAAAAACTGCAACCCGCAACTACCAAGCGACTTTACAGAAAAACAAGCCCAACGTTGATTATAATAAGCGGACATGGCAACACTGACCAGGACCCGGTATAATGAAGCTGAGCCAGTGTTGCTGGATTTTGCGAGAGAAAACAAAGCAGCCAGGTCTATGAAAACAAACCCAAAAAGACTATAATAGGTCACATGAGCACACACAGCATCGATATCAGTTTAACCACTTTAGTTACCTATTTACATCGGCTAATTAGCTGATAATTAGCCGATTATTTTTTTAAATAGCAGATCTACAAGCTCACAACACGTCACAACGCGACGTGTTGTGAGCCTGCTATTTTCCCCCAAAAAATTTTAAACATTTTAGCAACACATCTTGTTCCAGGCACAACATTTTTTTCAGATGGGGGGTCCAGGGACAAATACCGTACATGATATTAATTTGGGGGGTCCTTGACACGAAAACCAATGGTTTATAAACAACATTAGACAGCAAATCCAAATAAGCAACTAGGCCTACACTTCGAAACAAGCCCTCCCCAAAAACCGCAACCCGCAACTACCAATAATTTAAAGAGACTTAACAGGAAAACAAGCCAAAAAGTCGCTTAGAAATAAGCAGACATGGCAACACTGGGAACCAACAGGACCAGTAGATTGAGGCTGAGCCGGTGCTGGTGTCTTTGAGGGCCGGCCGGCATATAGACAGAGGGTGGGAGATCGGTGCACGTCTGACTCCCCCCGGCGTGAATAAAACATGCCGTGGCATGTCGGTGTGGTGACGACCGAGGAGTGGACGCCTGCTACATTATTCATGTGGAGTAGCGGGCGAGGAGGTGGGGATTGGGTGGGGTGGAGGAGTGGAGTGGAGTGGAGTGGTGGGGGGCAATGCGGCGGGATGTGGAGGCGCAAGGGTGTGGTCACAGGGTCGTAAAAGAGCAGAGGAAGGGCCACCTCCCAGCAACAGTGGATGAGACTGACCAGTCGTCATGCTCCTCGGTTGGAGGCAACGCTAACAACGTGTGGCATCCGCTTAAGGATGAGTCATTCTCTGGGAATGGCACAGTCAGAGACAATTACATATCGTTGCTGTCGGGCAGAACCCTCTAATCTCTCCATGTTTAAGCTTTTTGTGTTTTTTCGTAAATGAATGCCCCTACTTGATCATCAGCGTTACACAAAAGCATCAAAAGTAGAAGATCCATAAGCTCAAAACTCTACGCAAAGTGACGCATTATATCGACAGAGACGATATAATACATTTGATGAACTGCGACAGTCAAAGTTGAAGATCCTCGACAAGAGGGAAATTATTCCAAATATATAATAAAAGCACAAGTCACATAAAATCTTAACTTTCAGTCTGAATATATAGCTTTTTTTTGGCTTGCTTGAGAGCTGCAGAAGAAGAAAGAAAATCCTCCCCATTTCCATCAGCAGCTGCCTTTAAAGATTGTGTACGACAGATTAATAGGTCTAGCCTTGTTTAACAGAAAATCAATGCCTTTAATGGATTAAAATCCTCCGCCTTTTAAATTCTTATGTTGGCCCATGGTGCAGTAGTGTGTTACAGAGAGTGATGAGGAGGAACAGGACTGGGATGTGCGCTGCTGTGTGTGTGTGTGTGTGTGTGTGTGCGTGTGTGTGTGTGTGTGTGTGTGTGTCTTCAGCAGTGGTAGTAGTGGTGTTCGGTTGGCCTCGGTAACCCCCCAGAGAGGAGGAGGGGGCTCTCCCATAAGAGCTGAATCAGGGTTTTCTCCAGCGTGCAGCAGAGAGGAGAGGAGATGGGAGGAGATGAGAGGAGGAGAAGAGAGAGGAGGAGATGAGAGGAAAGGAGGAGAGGAAGAGAGGAAGAGAGGAAGGGAGAGGAGAGGAGAGGAGAGGAGAGGAGAGGAGAGGAGAGGAGAGGAGAGGAGAGGAGAGGAGGAGAAGAGGAGATGCAGTGAGGAGAGGAGAGGAGTGCAGAGGTGTGCAGAGGAGGGTAGGAGAGGAGCAGTGAGGAGAGGAGCAGTGAGGAAAGGATTGGAGAGGAGAGGAGAGGAGAGGAGAGGAGAGGAGAGGAGAGGAGAGGAGAGGAGAGGAGAGGAGAGGAGATGCAGTGAGGAGAGGAGAGGAGTGCAGAGGTGTGCAGAGGAGGGTAGGAGAGGAGCAGTGAGGAGAGGAGCAGTGAGGAAAGGATTGGAGAGGAGAGGAGAGGAGAGGAGAGGAGAGGAGAGGAGAGGAGAGGAGAGGAGAGGAGAGGAGAGGAGAGGAGAGGAGAGGAGAGGAGAGGAGAGGAGAGGAGAGGAACAGCAGCCAGCAGGGAAATATGTTCCAGTCAGCAGCAACTCCCTCTTCCAGTCAGGGACTAGGGAGAGGCCAGCAGACAGACACACAGAGGCTGCAGAACATACACTGCAGCCATAGTTGATGCTACTGCTCCACCTGCAGGGCCCGTGCCAAGATCACGTGTGAGTGTGAGAGAGTGTGTGTGTGTGTGTGTGTGTGTGTGTGTGTGTGCGTGTGTACAAGTGTGTACTACTGTGTCTATATCTGGTTATTGGAATGCTCTGTACACCGGCCAAACGTAATCATCAATCAAACGGATGTTACCCATGAGTGTCAATAAAATTAACATACAAAAGCGCAGACGAATATAACCTTGTAGGAGGTGACTGTTTGCGTCATGGATGATACTGCCCAGCGGGTGCAGAAGACGTATATACCACACTGTATACACACTTATAGGACCACAATGGAAATAAGTCCCCAGGACCTTTTTTCTGTTATCCTTTTAGCCTAAATGTCTGACTGTACCTCGCACATTTCTGACTAATAAAGTATTCAATAAATCAATCAAAACCATCATGCATGTATCCCATTAACCACTTAAACCCCATTATACTGTATGGTTGAGCGGAGTCCCTCAGGGCTCTGTGCTAGTGTATTTTCTGTTTTCTGTTATTGTGGGGCAAGCTTTTGCTTTATAGCGAAATTATATATTATACTGTACTTTATAGCTTTCCCCACAATAAACGGATGCTGGGGTTCAAGTAGTTAAAGGGCATCTGTGATGATGGCTTATCTTTACAAAATGCCAACTGAAAATGTTCATGTATTTGCACATAATGACAGTAGATTGCAAACAGTGATGGGGAAGGGGGACAAAAAAAGCAAACAATAGCTGGTACAATGCAGTAAACCTGTTTCCTCGACAGCGTAAAAGCGAATGGTGTATTGAGTGACACGCCCTGCAGTCCAGGGCGTGTCTCCCTGAGGAGATCAGGAGGGATTCGCAGTCCAGGGGAAAGCTAGCTTCCCCTCCTCCTCCTCCTCCTCCTCCTCCTCCTCCACCGTTCTTTCGTTCTTTCTCACTGTGTGTGTGTAAGATGAGTCTAAAAGGCAGAGAACCATGGCATTAAGGCTGGATGTGGAGAGGCACCGCATCGATGGTGCTAGATTACAACTGCCAGGGGCTTGATTACAGTAATGTGAACGCTCAGTGAGCAGCTGGGGTGCCCAGCTCAGCTAAACTCAGCGCCACCACGGCCCTGGATGACTGGCACACAAGACAGAGAGAGAGAGAGAGACCACCTCCCCTGCCCCTCCCCTCCCCGCCGCTCCGCCACGGCGGGCTACACATGCTGCATGCGCTCAGATTCTATGCTGAGATAACTACGCTGTTATAGCTGCCCTTGAGGGGGGAACGAATGCTAATGTAGAATTGATGGTTTAAAAGCAAAATAGAATCTCATGACTGAAAACCTTTGTTTAGGCCCAAGTCCCAATCTGTGTTTCCTAAACAATTGATGAAGCCCTGCATGGGCAAAACTTTGTTGTTTGGTTAAAATGATAAAGAAAAGAAGTAAAGGGAGAGCAACCTATCGTGTGCGGACATTTCCTTTCTCTTCATTTGTTTCCTAAACAATTAGCACAATATGTAGAATTATGGTGTTTTGTTCATATTTTTCTAAACATATATGTTTTACACTTTAATCTGCGATGAAGAAATCGCAGATTGAGGCTTTAACCTTTGCTTTTATGAAATATCCGAGACCATTAGGGTTTTGTGGAAGATGCATCTGCATGCATTCTATAGCTAGTTTGACCAATCCAAATACTATTTAATATAATCGATCCGCACCAAACTTGGCACTAATACTGTTCAGGGGTCTGCCATCACAATAGCCACACCAGGGACCCCATGTGGCCCCTGGGGGCCACAGGCGCACCGTTGCTCCGATCAGCACCAAACTTGGCACATACACTGCTCAGGGGTCTGCCATCAGAATAGCCATACCAGGGGCTCCATGTGGCCCCCAGGGGCCCCAGGCGCACTGTTGCTCCGATCCGCACTAAACTTGGCACAAACACTGTTCAGGGGTCTGACATCAAAATTGCACTTCAGTGTTTAACACTTCAAATGGCCATAACTCAGTGACGATTGCTCTGATCAGCTCAATACAGGGCATACAGTTTTTTTTCAAATGGGGTTCCGCGGCCAAAATACATTTCAATTTGGGGGTCCTTGGCACGAAAAGGTTTGAGAACTATCGATTTATAGAAGGATTTAACGCTTTGCATACACTATTTTTTTGGCACAGGTGGTTTCAGTAGGAATTGAGACTTTATATTGAATTGAACTGAACCACCACAAAGTTCACAAAGTACACTTGTCCTTAAGCCGAGTGCCATAAATGGTCTTCAGCACTTCCACTTTGTGGTATTCACGACTTCTCTATTTCTTGTTTCCAAAAAAAAAGAAAAGAAACTGTTGCTGTTTCGCCACCTTTTGTTAACAGGGGCGACCGCTGAAACGGAAAAGCCTTCTGAAAAATAATCATATCGGGCCTGCCGCAGAGGCAGTGTTGCCTTGTCTGCTTATTGTAAGCGAATTTGGGCTTGTTTTTTCTGTAAAGTTGCTTGTAAATTATTGGTAGTTGCGGGTTATTGCGGGTTTTTGGGCTTGTTTGTAAAAATGTATTTGCTTATTTGGGCTTGTTTAAACTACTGGTTCTCAAACATTTTCATGTCAAGGACCCCCAAATTAGTATGTATTTGTCCACAGACCCCTCCCCCATCTAAAAATATTTTGTGCCAGGGACCCCTGTACCAGATTTATGTTGTTAAAATGGTTTTAAAAATATTCAAAATCTTTCACTTTTTTTTTTAAAGACTTGTTTGACAATAGCATATCTACAAGCTCACAACGCATCGGGACACGCTGAGCTTGTAGATTGGCTATTTTCAAATAGCCAATGCATAGGGTTAAAGGTAGGGTACAGTAAGTGATTTTTTTTTTGTTAAAATAAGTGTTAAATTGCTTTTTATTCTGATAGTACTCATTGGTATAGAGTGTTTGTTCAGTAGCAGGGGTCCCCCCATCCGTCCAGCTCTTGATTAAACAGAAAATGCATTTTCAGGTCGGGATACAAATTTTATTTTCAAATATCCGATGCATATACAGCAGGTTTAAAGTGCTCATGTGGCCTATAATGGTCGCTTCTTTTGGGCTTGTTTTCTTAGACCTGGTTGCTTATTTCTCTCGCAAATTCTGGCAACACTGCCGCGCAGGCCACACCAACACCAGCACATTTCATACATGGTTGGTGACAGACTTCTCATAAGGGATGTTCCTCTGTTCTGTCGGACATGACTCAGTAATAGGGGCCGCTAAAGAAGAGAAACCCCCCCCCCCCCCCCCCCCCTCAGCTCTGGAAGCTATAACCACAGTTGCACAGTCATCAGCACTCAGGCCCCCATGATTTATGGTTCCTTCAGACAGACAGAAAACGGCTGTCTCCTGTTCCGAGGAAGGAGCCCTCAGAGGAAATTGCAATAGACAGGATCTGTCAAAACTGCAAGTTGAAGGGTTATGTGGGCACGATAGTTTATTAGAGTTTAATATGTAATCGGGAAAAATTCCATTCTGGTTTCAGGTTGTATTGTATAGCGTAGAGACTTGTGCTTTACTGTCAAATGAAAACAATACAAGAACGCTCACCCCAAAACACGCTCGCCCGGGTCAAATCCGGCGACCTTGGAACGGTCGACACCAGGTATTCCTAAACGTAATCTCAGTAAAACTATGCCTGAACCTAACCTTATTCCTAACCTTAACCGTAGTAAAACTATGCCTAAACCTAACCTTATTCCTAACCTTAACCTCAGTAAAACTATGCCTAAACCTAACCTTATTCCTAAACTTAATCTCAGTAAAACTATGCCTAAACCTAACCTTATTCCTAAACTTAACCTCAATAAAACTATGCCTAAACCTAACCGTATTCCTAACCTTAACCTAGGTAAAATACAAGAACCGCTGGAGGCAAAAATGGGGGCAAGTGTGTTTTGAGGCAAGCGTTCCGGTTTCCAAATGACCTCCACTTAGACAATGATTTAGTCTTGCTGGACCCCAGCACAGCATTTGACACTGTGGATCATAGTATTTTGTTTGATTGGCTTAGGAACTATGTATGTTGGAATAAATGGCATAGCTCTTGGGTGCATTCGGGTAATTCAATTTTCTCCTCTACTAAACTGATGTGTTGTATGTGTACACCGAGGCTCAGTTTCTGGGTCACATTCTATTCCCAGTATACTGTACATGTACCCCCGAAAAATAATCATATTTGAACTGGGGACCCCCTACCCTGACAAGCACTTGGAATTGTAGGAGTTGAGGCATTACATTGTGTTTGACTCGGTTCCACTGATAAATATTGTGAAAGTAGGTGATCTACAAAATAAAAAAAAGGTATAAGTCCTTAAATTTAGAAATGTGCAGATACCCTGTATACACTTACTACTACTGTATGTTGGATTGTTTACTGTTGAGTGAGAAAACAATGTTGCACATTAATCATCTGGGGACCCCGGAAATAATTGGGGGACCTCCCTGGGGGTCCCGAACTCCAGTTTGGGAAACAGTACAGAAGTGTACAGTAGTGTACTCTACTCCTACAGTTTAGGAGTAGAGTTTCTGAGTCTACATTATGAACTATCGCAGTGCGCAAGCCTGTGAGTCGATCACATTGGTCAAAACCCTTTTCAATAGGTGACAAAATCGATGTTTAAAACAGCTCTATTTACATTGAGTGCAATTGTATACACAAGACTAGAATTCAACACACACACACACACACACACACACACACACACACACACACACACACACACACACACACACACACACACACACACACACACAGAGCTACTTGATAATGAGTGAAAAGGCTAATTAATATGTTGACGTACGATGCGATACGCGTTTCAGGGGAAAAACTGATTTTCGACATGTGCATGTCATACGACTGTCACACATTATAAGCATACATTAGGCTTATACGTGTCTTTCTCAAGGACACTTCAACGGCACAGAGGCACAGAAGGCCACTTTAGAATAGATGATGTGAGGATTGAATCTGTGCCCTTCATGATCCAGCATGATCTCTCTGCCCACTAGCTACTGGTACCGACAGCTTTGGTCATTAATAAAAAATCAAGCCTGTCAAAACACATTTTCCTACGGTCGCTCGCTGGGCATTACTGTTGAACATTTTGTGGCATATGGTTGTTTTTTTTATCTGATTATGCAAAGGTCAAATAATTCACAGAATATCAATATGTCTGGCTAGATTTACAACTCTCTCTGGGCTCAAAAGTGAGATGTTCAGAAAGGGTCATGTGCAAAGAGCACTTTTAAAAGAAGATATTGGATCCAGATTTCTATTTACATGTTATAAAAGGTAATTTTTTGGTCAAGAAACACCAAAAGAAAATAAGCCAGGCTGTCTGTCCGTCCTTCCTTCCGTTTGTCCGTGAACAGCTAATCTCCGGCACCACTGGACCGATCGACTTTGCACACAGTAGACCAAGGAAGAACCTCTTTTCAAATCGGCCTTATGGTGGCGCTGCATTTGTGTGGGCCCTGGGTAGCCAACCCGGCCTGGTGGAGACCATAGACTGTATAAAAAGAATAGACAATGTGACGCCATTGGTTTCTACGTAAATGAAGCCATTGTTCAGCAATTTCAAATCCGCCATCTTTCAATATTGTGTCATATCGCGTCATATCCTGCAGAATACCACCAGACCATTATTGGTTGGGTAGCTTGTCAATCAAGAGCGGGGGCGGGGAATGAATGCTATTGGTTGTGTAGATTGTCAATCAAATCATCCCGCCCCTCCTAGAGCATAACCTATTTTATCGTCAATTTTAAAATAAATGGGACCATAGTTTACCAAAACGCATATCATGATGATTGAAAGGAGACTTTCAATATAGTATTTATGACAATTTTTATTAAGGTAAGAAAATCTAGTCTAAAGTTTGTCAAAAACCCATCCGCTTGCGTTAAGATAAATTCTTTCCGACACCAGCAGGTGTAAAACAGCGAAACTACAGGCCATTCATATGAACTGTCTCTTCCGTATTAGCCTCAATGTAAAACTTTCAAGCTGGGCCCTTGGTGGAGACCTGCGCACATTTTCTAGTAGTCATTGTATTTCAGAGGAACATTTGGCACTTTCTCTCTGCAGTGTGGTAATAATTTCACTCCGCTTCTTTGAGTTCCAGATAAGGCACTGATGCCTTTTTTACACCCAGAAAGTGCTTTCCAACTGTCCAACGGACCAAGATTACAGCACCCTGCATGGTTCAGTTTCTTCTGCCATGAAATGCGATATCCTCAATGAGCCGTTAATGTTTTGACACAACTGATTAACTAAGACTCCCCGATTAAAGCAACGTGCAGGAGGAAGTGGGATTTAGGGGAGAGGCCATTGGGGGGGGGCGGCGGGGGGGGGGGGGGTTTCTGTGCGAATGTGCATGAATGAGAGAAGGGGTGGTGGTGGTGGTGGTGGTGTGAAGAGGGTGTTTGGTGGGTCTCAGAGGATAGCCGTTTGTCTTTCTTAGAAAAGTGAAATTGTGTCAACCCCCCAAGAGGCAGATGAGCAATGTGTTAGGGTCTTGTGGTTGTCAAGGACAGAGTTCTCAGGCTGCTGGGGTGGTTTTGACAAATGAGAAGAAAAAAGGCCTGTTTTCTTGGAACTGACAGTTGTGCCAGTTCAGTTTAAATATTACAGTGTCAAGCAACACGTACAGTATAAGACAATATTTTCAGCAGTGGTGTAAAAAGTACTCAAAGTTTTTTACTTAAGTAAAAGTATCAATACCAGGTAAAACTTTGTTATTTACTTGAGCAAAAGTACAATAGTATTGGCATCAAACAAGTAAAAGGTACTCATTGTGCAGAACGTCCCATTTCACTAGTTTTCAAAATGCATTAAAATCTTTTGAAAATAGCAGATCTAAAAGCACACAACGCATCACGATGCGGCGCATTGTGGGCTTGTAGATCGGCAAATATATGAAGTATAGCATATATTAAGGCTGAAGTGGTTAATGTGTGTTTTGTAATAAGAATAAAAGTAATGTAGTATGTACAATCAAATGTAATAGAGTAGAAGCAAAAGTATTGAAAATTGTAAATACTCCAGTAAAGTAAAACTGCCTCAAAAGTGTGCTTAAGTACAGTACTTGTACTTAGTTACTTTCCACCACTGGTTTTTGAGCAAAACCAAGATAACACCAAGACACGTTTGAAGTTTTGAAAGTCGAAGTTCAAGATCAATATTACTTTGGGGATAATTTGATACAGTGCAGCTGCACTGGCATTAAACACACATAAATCTATATTCCACTCAAAGTGAAGTCATAATGGCAGAATATAAGTCACGAGAGAAATATTGTCTGGAGTATAGTTATCTTTATATAGGGATTTTCTTTTTAGCTAAACAACATAATTGATCACTTCTTGCCAGGTTAAGATTTCTTACTGACTAATTATTTCCCAAACAACAATAGTAACTTCAAACCAGGATGTAAACCATACATGGGCAACTGGTGGCCCGGGGGCCACATGCGGCCCCCACCTTCACTTAATGCGGCCCGCAGGTTAATAGCGGAATACTGATATATTATTGATTTCAGCTGTTACAATTCCAAACATGCAAACATGACCCAATTACTTCAGTCTATATTAGTAGCTTAATGAGCTTAATTGTGGTATTACAATTCTATTGTCTTTTTTATGTCCAATGTATTTGTATTTAAGTTCATAAAGTTAACATAAGTATAACTAAATGCATTTGAAATGAAATACAAATTTTACTTTTCGGGATTCCAATTGAAAAATAGCCAAAAACTAAACAGGATTCAAAAAAAAAAAAAAGCAAAAATAGCAGATCTACAAGCTCAAAACGCGTTTGAGCTTGTAGATCGACTATTTTTGCTACTTTTGTGTGACATAAAATGGTGAGGTACGGCATTTACAAAAATTACTAAAACAAAAATTTACAAAAAAGTTTCAATGCGGAGATAAGAGGTGTCTGCCCGACAGTACATGCCATGTGGCCCTCTGGAGTGACTGTGGAAATATAGAGGCCCTCTCCATCATCAAAGTTGCCCACCCCTGATGTAGACCATAACCAACATGTGGTCTGCCACCTGATGTGAAATAGAGAGAGAGACAAGACAAGACAAGACAAATATGGTCCAAGATCGACGTACAACCTCAGTGAGGGGACATGCATCCCGTTCAGGGGTTATCACCAGGCTGGCTTGTGGTGGACATTTTTGTCAAAATAAAATGTTTGCCTTGGAAATACAAAATGAGCTGGCAATAATATTACTGGAAACACATAAAGAGCTATAGCCTTAACCCATTGAGACCTGAAGCCGATTCTACATGTCTCCTAAATCCCAACAGTTTTCTGAAAAACGTATGTTTCTATATCAGTGGTGCTCAATATTTTTCATGTCAAGGACCCCCAAAATTATATGTATTTGGCCGCGGACCCCCATCAAAATATTTTGTTCCAGGGACCCCCAGAAGCAAAGATTTGAGTTAAAAATGTTCGCTTTAAAAATATATTATGTTCAAAGATTTGCACACATTTTCATGATTTTTCAAAAATAGCAGATATACAAGCTCGTAGCGCGGCACTCGGTGCCGCGCTATGAGCTTGTATATCTGCTATTTTTGAATAGCCTAAAGTGTAAAATAATGCTTTTTAGCTCAAATCTAAAAATGACACAGTTCCAGGTATTAATGGGTTAAATGTATTAGTGCAGTCGTTCTCAAAGTGGGTCGAGGGACCTTCCTTGAGGGGTTTCCTTATAGGTCTGTAACTCTTAAGAGTGTATGGAACCAAACTACGTTGATAACCACTGTACTAGTGGACTCCTAATGTGCCATAGTGTCATAGTAAATCAGTGTTGATCCCGTTCCAAAACAAGGCCCTGCATAGCCTTCAAAACCCATGCCTTTCTGACTCTGAATGTTGAAACCAACAGCACAGATCACACAGTGAACGCTTCCTCGTGCATTGTGTGAACCTTAAACTAGGTCCATGTTGACCTCCGTTTGTCCCTGTCAACATGTTCTTGTGTGTGTGTGTCTGTGTTTTTATCACACTGAAATATGGTCCACGGCAGCTGGATCAGATCCCCTCTCCCCCAGGCTGTGACAATGCATGCCACCAGGTGACAGCCTCCCAAGGCCCCTGTGAGTGATCGGGGGTCATGAGAAAAAGAGATGTTCTGAGGCTACCAAGTGTGACCAACGGCATAATTTACTTCCTCTCAGAAACTTTCGACCACTGGGAAGGACTGTGAGTGTGTGTGTGTGTGTGTGTGTGTGTGTGTGTGTGTGTGTGTGTGTGTGTGTGTGTGTGTGTGTGTGTGTGTGTGTGAGCGAGCAGATGCTGGACTATCTTCTGCAGGCTGTGATGCCTACGCTCCCCAGGCCCAATCCCCTATAGGTAAGGAGAGTCCTAAGAACTAAAGGTTAAACCCGGCTTGTTAACCATTTTAGTAGGCCTATACAGTTTGCTGAACTCGCATTGTCTTCTTTAATAGCACCCTGGTTTCCCATTTTTACAGTTAGCTATACGCTCACACCTGGGAGCAGAACGATGCAACCACAGACACGTGCTGCTGAGCAACTCCACAGGAGCAGTATGGCATGCTTTGCTCAAGGACACAAGGTCATGTTTGATTGATTGATTCATTGAATCATTTATTAATCAGAAATGTAAACAGCACATGGAACAGTCAGACATTAAGAGGATAACTGGGGAATGTTTCCTTTGATGTACATTGTTTATTCTGTTGATAATGTGTTGTGCTTGGTTGTTTGCTGTTTGTAACATGTCTGTAAAGCACTTTGTAACTTTGTTTAGAAAAGCGCTATACAAATAAATTCATTATCATTATCATTGTGGTCCAATGTATTCAATTCATCAACATACTGTAGCAAGATGTAGCAAGAGAGGTAAAAGTATAAAGCAGAATAAGTCCAGTTGTTGGAGAGACAATCCCATAATAACCAAAAGGTTGTATTAAAGTTTTAGATTGATTCCTGCAACAATATCCTTCCTTCTTTACATGCTCTAGCGGAGTGTTTTTGAACAAAAAAATCCCTGCCTGCTCACTCATTGCAAATCATCTGCAGTGTCAGTCCCTCCCAAGTGCTTAAAAACGTAAATGACAGCTTTCCTCGTTCACTTGCCTTGCTCAGACCCCCCCCCCCTTTTCCTTTGTGGATTCAAACCCGTACTTCACCTACTGTTACAGTGGGTGGTGGGAAAAGTACTGAAATGTTTTACTTAAGTAAAAGTATCACCACAATGTAGAAATCCAGTTACAAGTAAAAGTCTGGTGTTAAAAATGTACTTACTTAAGTAAGATTGAAAGTATTGGCATCAAAATATACTATATTTGTAATACTATTAAAAATCTTCAAAATAACTAGTAACTAAAGTCATCAAATAATTGTAGTGGAGTAAAAAGTACAATATTTGTCTCTGAGATGCAGTGGAGTAGAAGTAAAAAAAATACTGAAAATTGGAAATACTCCAGCAAAGTAAAAAAAATACCTCAAAATTGTACTTAAGTACAGTACTTGAGTAAATGTACTTAGTTACTTTCCACCACTGCCTACTGTTACAGTGGGGTCGAGAACTGCGAGGCGGTTAATGTGGCATTAGCTTTAATGTGATCTCCCTCGAAAAAGAGGACGTGTTCATGCAGATATAATTCCTCCTTCTATCTTCCCCCGGCCGCCAAGGCAAGCTGTGAGTAAAAGATGAGCTGAGCGAGAGAGCCCCTGCGTCGAGGGTCACAGCAGGGGGGCAGTGCCAGCCTGCCCCTGCCCACAGAGAAGGTTGTTAGGGTTACGGACCGCTATTCTATCATCACAGTGTTGCCAGCAGTCATACATTTTGCAGCTGAACCGACACCGCACACTCTCTCGTTCAGAAGAAAGGATTTGGCTACACAGTCAAAAATCGGGAGTGTTAACCCATTCAATACGGGAAAGCATCCGAGTCATTTTAGATTTGAGTCGTGTATATCGTTGCTGTCGGGCAGAAACCTTGTGTCTTCGTGTTGCAACTTTGTATTAAAAAAAAATCCGTAAATTAAATGCCCCACTTCATCATACAAGAGTGTCGCACAAAAGTAGTGAAAATAGCAGATCTACAAGCTCACAAATGTTTTTTTTTAAAAAGGTAATAAAAAAGGGAACGGTTTTGGACATACAAGGTTTCCTCTCGACAACAAAGATATACTGCAACTTAAGTTTTTCCGAAAACTGTTTTTAGAATGGGTTGATTGGGTTAAAAGCCAACAACGAAAGTGTAAAAACCGACCCTTTACAGGTTTCAGAGTAAAATCAACACTCCGGATTTTACAGTACAGGGGGCTGCAAAATCCATTTTTCAACACACACACCCCTCTCTCCTTCCTTTCTCCCCTTCAAGCCCTTAAGAAACCCACCCAAGACCAGTGTTGCCAGATTTTACGAGAGAAATAAGCAACCAGGTCTATGAAAACAAGCCCAAAAGAAGCGACTAATACTGTACATGAGCACTTCAAACCTACAGTATATACATCGGCTATTTGAAAATAGCTGATCTACAAGCTCACAACGTGTCCCATCAGCTATTTTCAATCTTGGGAAAAAAACAGAAGAAACTGAAACATTTTAAAAAATATTTTTAACACAAATCTGGTACGGGGGCCCCTGGCACAACATGCTTTCAGATGGGGAAACGTGGGCAATTAGGCTACATATAAATTTGGGGGTCCTTGGTTTAAACAACATTTAGGAAGCCAGCCCAAATGAAAAACTCCACCATAGAATCAAGCCCAAATAAACAACTACACTTTAGAAACAAGCCCCAAAAAAATACGCAACAAGCAACTTTACAGAAAAAGAAACCCAAAGTCACTTTTAAAAAGCAGACATGGCAACACTGCCCAAGACGAGCCCCCACTGCTTCTTCAGCAACCCCTCTCTCTCTCCCTTCATCCCATCCCTCCTCTCTCCATGCGTCTTTTAGTGCAGAGATGCTGCAGAGAGGAGCGGCATGGGACACACCCTTCTCCTCTCTCTTTCTCTCTGACCCTGGAAGTTCTCTCAACACACTGCAGATAGTGCTGCAGTGCCCACCCACCCATAGCCCATGTCTCACTCGTTTCCCATTTCTGTGAAGCAGTGGTTCTCAAACATTTTCACGTCAAAGACCCCCAAAATGATATGCGGACCCCCATCTGAAAATGTTTTGTGCCAGGGACCCCCAGTAGAGGCGATTTGTGTAAAAAAAAAACATTTTCCAAACACTTTCAAGATTTTTGTTCTGTGCTGTAAGCTTGTATATATCCTATTTTTGAATAGCCAGTGTGTAAAATAATGGATAAAGTGGTTAAAATGAGCGTGATGCTGTATTAACCAATTTCGCTGCAGACCCACTACACTATGTAACTTTGTCCAATCTGGATGGTAGAGTATGTTAATACAATAGAACGTATACAATTGGGGTGGTTGTATTTTGTCTCCCTGCTCTTCTATCGAGACATTTAGATTGTGTTAGTTAGTGTTAAAGGGCATGTCTCACCTGGACACAGGATCTGACACGAATTTATTAGCTCAATGGTAAACATTTCAGCACTTAGGCCACGGTCACACCAAAATATGGTTGCCCGCTGTTAAACTCAGGTCGTGCGCGGCCGACAGTTTCTTGCAGCCAGCGCATTAAAAAAAAACGGAGTATCTTGCAGAGCGTTCTGTCCCAATAACCAGTGACGCATCTGACTCTCACTTTCAGGACCCTCCCATGCAACAGCTACAACCAGTTGTCGCTACAACCACCATGTCGCTATACCTGAGTCTTGGGACGGTCCGCCTTCGACTCACCCGATTGGACAGAGGGGCAAAAGCAGCATAGAGCGCATAAACGCAAGGTGTGCGCGACACGCGGAAAGATGCGCAAGACCATCAAACCACGCGATTCTCATTGAAAAGGCATTGGCAGATTCCACCACATAGGTAGAACAAAAGTGCGGTGTGACCGTGCCCTTAAGCAGAAAACCAGGTTCAAATCCGGGGTAGAAGAGGAAAGTTACATAGTGCTGCTTTAATAAAAGACACTTTTAGAGCATATCCGTGGTCATCATATGGGCATACTTAACAATAGATACCTTAGCATTAAAAAAAAAAAATTATATCAAAAGTCAATCTTAATTACTTCCTGTAAACGAAAACGTACTGCGTGATGACATAGATGACTAACATGAATATAAATGAATCTTGATTTTGTTCACCTGTGTGATTCCCATAGCTGCACGTTCCTCCAAACACAGCAGATTAATTGTCATAACGTCAAAATTGGGGAGAAAAATGTATTGGCTACTCTAAATAAAACATATCTACAATATCAATCGTGTGTATATCAATCGTGACCCGTATGAATCGTGACCCGCTGTGAGCTTGTAGATCGGCTATTTTCATTTATATTATGTTGTACGTCAAAGTATGCAGGGCCTGTAAGTGGTTAATGTCAAGGGAGGATCCCGAGAAAAGAGTAATGGATATTGAAAAGGCTCTTAACAAGGAGACAAGACAATGTTTGTGATTTTAATAATGCCCTAATGATTCCTAATGATCCATTAACAAGAATAGACCGCTAAAAAAACTAAAGAGGGAGTTTTTCTATAAAAACTTCCAGGGGGCCCCCAGCCACTTTAATCCATGTATACGTTGGCTATTGAAAAATAGCAGATGTACAAGCTCACGAGAAAGCTTGCTGATGCATGCGTAGTTCTCGTCAGTGCTTCTGTATTTACATGTAGTACTCTGAAGAAGCACACAGATCCTAAGTAAACATTTTTGTATCGTAAATGAGAAAATGTTACCCCCATCATTGCATTTTCATAACAAGAACTCCTGGCAGTAAAGAAGCTGAGCTGCCTTTTTTGAGTCCCAGAGTCCCAGAGACTAAAGAAAGGGTGACCTCTTCTGGCCCTCGCTGCTGCCAGCCTGAATGCTGCTGCATGAGAGGGTGTGTCTCTCACATCCTCATGGATCAAAATGTAATCTAACCACTGAAAATGTTTGTATGGCCAAGTCCTAATGTGCGATTTGTGAAACATTATGAAAGGAGGCCCCCACCCCACCCTAGTGCTGATTCCTAAACAATTAACACAATATGTAAACTGATGTTTTAGTAACAATGTTCCTGCTGTTCTACATACTTTCTACCGCTTTTATATGAAATATCCGAGACCATTAAGATTTCATGGAAGATGTTTCTGAACATTCAGTTTGACCACTTCAAATGCTCAACCCCAAAAATAGCCTATTTACAAGATAGGCTATTTTCACTGCACAACATGCTTCCATAGAAGACATGCTGGCTTCTGTGGAATCCAAATGACTGATGAACTTTAATCCATGCATCCTGCACAGCAACTCAAAAACACACGCCGAGCACACTGAAACAAATTTAACTTGAAAACAGTTGTAGAAAACAAGAGTTCTCTCTTTTTTATTGTTTCCAGCCACATCATATTGTCCATTTACTGTACAGACTCCCAACTTTATAGTTTGATTTGCACACATCACAGTTTTTAAAATTTCTTTGAAATGAAAAATTACAACACAACTATGAAAAAGAACATTATGCACAAAATCAGAACCTATAAAAAATATAAAACAAACAGTACTCTTCTAATCTCAAATTTGACAAAGTACCATTTCAATAACAAAAAAAAACATTTAATGCACAAATTTAGCAGACAAATTAAACTTAACCAATAAGGTTTTTTCTTATTTTTCTTTTAAATAGGAGGAAAATACATTTTTTATCATGCAGATGTGTAATATTAAATAATGAATCAAACAAAAATAATATATATTTCTCTCTATATATCTTTTTAAAACTTTTCAAGTCAAAGCACTCTGATCCCTTATACAGAAAAATAAAAAACAAACGTAAAAAAAAAAACACCAGAGAAGAATCCACAATGCTTTCATAGCTGCCATTGTCGTATGGCCTTGTATGGAAAACATATACATCTCAGCAACATCTTTTTGGCACAGAAAAATACATTTATAACGGCAGTAGCATCTTGCATTTTTTAAATATATATATATATATATATATATATATATATATATATATATATATGAGGTGAGCTGCCGCTCTTATTCCAAAGAAAGATCATAATAACAATAGAAAGGAAAACATTCTGTGCACTGACATCATTCAAGAGGATTGGCGTTCTGCCCATCAGGGGCGTGAGTGAGGCGAGCAGCCCTACTGCAGCATGCTTTTGATAGTCTTGTTGGTCGACTCGTCATTCAGATGTTTGGTCGTGTACCTGCCCCGTGGGGAAGAGAAGACATCATTCTCTATCCGTACCCAAAATACAATCATTTGCTATCAATTGTCTGCTCGTTTTTTTTTTCTCTTTCTGTGATATCATCGCTGTCGGGCAGGAACCTCCAATCTTCATATTCTAACTTTTTGTTGTTTTTTTCTTCGTAAATGAACTCCCTACTTGATCATACTACAGCATCACACAAAAACATCGAAAGTAGCAGATCTACAAGCAACGCGTTTCGAGCTTGTAGATCTGCTACTTTTGCCATCTTTGAATTTGAATCCTGAAAAGTAACAGTTTTGGACATACAAGGTTTCCACCCAGACAGAGGCGATATGCAGTTTAAGAGAGAAGATTAGGAGGTGTGGGACCATTTGAAATGCGAGTGAGCCTCACGCAATTGGGAGAATTAAGATTGCATTAACACAGGATTTAAAATATGGAGTTGCTCTTTCTCCATTTTTCATTTGCCAGCACGGTATGTATCATACTCCTGGTATCACACTATGCGAGGTTGCCATGGGAATGGCCATGTCAGATTGAGAAGCTGTGTGAGTAAAAAGCCACTTAAATTTGGGAGATGGTAGTTGGGGGCGGGGGTCACGTGTCGGATGTAATCACCGATTTCATAAGACGGAGGACTTCAGCGTTTTTCAGGTCAAGGACCCCTTAGCTGAGAGAGATGAAGGAGGGACCCCCCCACTACATATTGCATAAAATTGTGTTGCAGATTCAACTTTTTCATAGATTTCATAGGTGGCTTTATAGACTTGTTTGACAGCACTGTCATCAATGTTGTGTTGGATTCATATTAATGTGTATTTTCAGACATTTAACCTGTTATAAACCTTCAATACTGAAGTAAATATGACCTGTCACTTTGTACTTGGTCTGCTCTTTTTCCCCCTCTACTGTACATCAAATCTCTTTGCCGAAAATCTACAAGCTGTGAGCTTGTAGATCTGCTATTTTTTGGCTAAAGTTCTCCTCAGAATAGGGATGCTACATCATCATGCTAGGGTTCAAGTGGTTAATGTCCTATCACACAAAGATTTGGTGGCCGCCCCTGTAGTAACTTTTAAGGACCCCCAAGGGATCCCTGTTGAAGACCCCTGTTCTAAGAAAAGGTTTCAGCAGCAACCTAGATTAGAGACGGAGGGCTAAACATAAAACACACACTAAAATAGTTACCTACTGTATTTGTGTTAATACTAAGGAGTCGGTGTGAGGAATTAGCAGGGATATTGGTTGCAAATGAACCAAGAGAAATGCTCCAAACCCAGCTTTACTCCACTACAGCTAACATTTTGACCTTTGGCCCCGATGAACACTTGAACAGTCAAAAAGTTAAAGCTGCACTATGTAACCTTCCTCTTCTATCCCGGATTTGAACCCGGTTTTCCTGCGCAAGTTCTGACATTTTTACCACTGAGGTAATAGAGCCGACCTGCTTGCTCAGGGGATACTGCAACATTTGTGTCAGATCCTGTGTATAGGTGAGACATGACCTTTGACACGATTTAAATGTCTCAATAGAAGAGCAGGGAGACTAAATACAACCACCCCACTGGTATAAGTTATTTTGTATTAACACACTATACCATACAGATTGGATTTTATTCATACCGCTTGAACTGTGTGCTGGAATACAAATGGGCTTGGAGCAAGTTTGCGAGTACCATCTTGTTTTCCTATTCACAATAGGCTTGTCATTTTTGTCTCTGCATGTTAAAAAGCTTTTATTTGGTGTGTGCCAGTGTCTTGGACACTACATTCACAACTGCGACTATAAACCAACTAACTCCTAACGCCTCTGAAGTTAGAATCAATAAGTGAAAGCATCCAAATCCATAACTGAGGGATTATTCAGCCCAATAACCTCCCCTTTCTATAAGAGGATCAGTCTGTGTGGCTGCATGTGTCTGTCATGTGTGTTCGCAGATGGCTAGCCTTCTATTAGAGGGTCTGTGTGTCCAGAGCTAATCTAGCAAACCACTGGACCAATCAGCGTCCACAGATGTTTCATACTTTTTGAAATATTTAACTCTCATTTTATATGTAAATCAAAGGGCTATGATCAGCTGATCATCCGTAATCTGGAGTTATACGTCACAGACATGTCATAGACAGCTGACGTCACAGATGATTGACGTCACAGGCTAGACACATGCAGTCCGAGATCCACGTTAGAGCTACTCCGTTATACTTGTGTATATTGGAATTCTTTACATAAAGTCTTACCTGAGAGCGTTGAGAAGGCCTTCTACAGTGTTAGGAGGCTGGTCTTTTAGGACTTTGATACAGCCTTTCATCTGCAGAACAGAGAGCTACCGTTAGTCCCCATGTGAACAGCCTGTGATCCGGAGCAGGGCATGTACTATATGTGTGCGTGTGGCTGTACTACTCAAGTCTATTTGTACTGTATGTGTGTGTGTGCGTGTGTGTGTGGCTGTACTACTCACGTCTATTTGTACTGTATGTGTGTGTGTGTGTGTGTGTGTGTGTGTGTGTGTGTGTGTGTGTGTGTGTGTGTGTGACTGTACTACTCAAGTCTATTTGTACTGTATGTGTGTGTGTGACTGTACTACTCAAGTCTATTTGTACTGTATGTGTGTGTGTGTGTGTGTGTGTGTGTGTGTGTGTGTGTGTGTGTGGCTGTACTACTCACGTCTATTTGTACTGTATGTGTGTGTGTGTGTGTGTGTGTGTGTGACTGTACTACTCAAGTCTATTTGTACTGTATGTGTGTGTGTGACTGTACTACTCAAGTCTATTTGTACTGTATGTGTGTGTGTGTGTGTGACTGTACTACTCAAGTCTATTTGTACTGTATATGTGTGTGTGTGTGTGTGGCTGTACTACTCACTTCTATGTGTACTGTATGTGTGTGTGGCTGTACTACTCACGTCTATTTTGGAGGACTTGGCGAAAGCTCCTACAGGATGAACGTAGTCATACAGGATGATGACCCCTACCATGACCCGGAGACAGAAGGACACCGTCTCCTCACTGGCGAAACGACTGCGGTACTCTCTGCCGAGCAGGGGGAGAACAGTGTTACACATGGGACAGCATTTACCTCTTCAGAGTACAGGACAGCGTTACAATCGTTAGGGTATAGACCCCTTAACAGACAACGTCACACTGATAAGAACCAGTATGCGTGCAACCAGTATGCGCGCAATGAAACCCATTCTATGAGGTCTCGCTAGGACGCGCCTCACTAGCCAACACACAAGAGGGGGTTGGGGTGCACTGAAACCAGCACACCCCAAAACAACAGGTTGGAAATTGATTGCGTGAAACAATCACCTGTGCGTCCAGTCTCAATGTTAGTAAACAAATAATTGGTCTAGAGGACAGTGTTACACTCGTTAGGGTACGGGACAGTGTTACACTCGTTAGAGCAGTGGTTCCCAAACTTTTTTAGCTCGAGACCCAAAAGAGAAATGTGATGTCTCCCCGGGACCCAAACTAGTGAAAATAGCTTATCTACAAGCTCACAACGCGTCGCAATGTGACACGTTGTGAGCTTGCAGATCTGCTATTTTCACATTTTCATTTTTGATTTCCTTTTTTATAGAATGTCTTCTTTTTTTATGATTTAACTTTTTCCCTGAATATTAGTTTTTTGGAAAATTTTAAATAAAAAAAAAAGGCATATTTACTCGTGACCCATAAAAATGTATTTGGTAATCACTGCGTTACAGTTAGGATAAGGGACAGCGTTTCACACTCATTATTGAGTACGGGATAGAATTAATGACATGGTTGACTCGCTTCTTTCAGTCCTTTCAGGAAACATGTTGCTAGCCATGTAGTAAAACATATTGTGTACAAATAATAGAAACGGAAGGCATGGGATAATAGAACACTCTGCACACATCCACACAAAAGTCAAAGGTACATTCTTAGCACTCCTCTGCTAACAATGTACCGAGAGACTACAATGTAACACATACTGACCCACATCTGGGCCATATATTAAATACAGTAACAATAAGATACAAAATGTCATAAAATATTACACTGTGAAAACTGAAAACACACTTTCAGGAGGTTAAATTATTATTAGTTAGCTAAAGTCACAGATCTACAAGCTCAGTTTCGAGATTGTGGATCCGCTACTTTTGATGCTTTTGTGTGATGCTGTAGTATGATCAAGTAGAGCATTAATTTAAAAAGACAGCAACGACATGATAGATTATATGTAAAACACATGCTAGATAACATGTATGCAACTTACGGCGTTTCCAGCATGACTTTACACACACTCGCCATTGTGCTTAAGCAGTCCGTCGTGTTCTCAATAGGCAAGTTCTTGTTCTGAAAGCATACAAGCATTCTTTTAACAAAGAGTTTCAAAATAGCCAACACAATGCCAAATATTACTGTGTATATCTACGGTTGATTTTGACAGCAAGTAAGACCGCACACAATTCACCTCTGATACAAACTTTGTTGTGCCGTCACTCATCGCCTTCAGCATGGGCGTGGCATCGGCGTAGAACAGCGATATCCGATTGGCCAGCTCGTTGTTGACCTCGTTCTCACCTTCTGCCTGGAGGTGATCATAATAATGACAATACATCAAATTTTTTATAGTGCTTTTCTTGGTACTCAAAAACAAAAATAAATAAATGAATACAAATGTAATTCATTAAGAGAATAACTAGTTAAAAGGCTAAAAACTAGGCAGAGAAAACATAAAAGATTCAAGGCAAAGATGGCGATTAGAATTAGGTGGGGAATGAGAGTCTGAAAAGGTGGGTTTTGAGGTAGGTGTTGAACAGGGCAAGGGTGTGGGGCGGTTTTGTGAGCTGGGAGTGAGTTCCAAAGGGAGGGAGGCTGCAACTGAGAAAGCCCTGTCACCCCAGGTGCGTTTCTTTGTCTTGGGGATGTCCAGGAGGTTGGCATCACCAGACCCGAGGGAACGGGAGGGGACGTGGCACTGAAGGAGGTCAGAGAGGTAGCGGGGAGCCTGGTTGCTGAGGGCCATGTCGGAGGTGAGCAGCATTTTGAAATCTATACTGTGTTTAACTGGGAGCCAGGACTGGTGTGATATGGTCCCGCAGGCGGGCAGCAGAGTTTTGCACATACTGTAGTTTCTTGAGAACTTTGGAGGTGGCACCGTATAAGAGGCTATTGCAGTAGTCGAGTCTGGATGTGATAAAGATTGACGATTCAAAGCAAAAGCGTTCAGTGGGAGGATTATAAAGCCAGGGAGGAAGTTTGTCTCCTGAACGGCATGTTCTAAAAACTCATATGCATATTTGCATAATAGAAGGGAAGGGACACTTCTTGCCTCGAGTCTGCCTTTATTTTACGACGGGAATATCCGGCGAGCGATACCAATAATCTCCCACCAGCGTGTCAAGTCAAATCACACTTGAAGAGGAATGATCACACATGAACCGAGCGACCGTTCGCCACCGCTGAGAGGACACACGTGTTCCACAGAGATCTTCTCAATGATTCAATTGTCTGAGCTGTGACTTCCTTAAAGCACTCCGCTACGAGGAGGAAGGACAGCTGGCTGAGAATCCTTTAATGGTGACAGGTCTAGCTAGATGTCTGGCTCCATTTACCTAATGGCATATTCTGGTGCGGTGTCTGTGTCAAAAACAAGAGGAGTGCATCTTGAGCGCATCAGACATTCTGCAGTTCACCATTTTTACTAAAAAGGCGTATTGAAACATTTAATATTCTCCTACATTGAGTATCACATAAGATACTTATGTGATGTCTCCTCCAGTGACATCAAGAATATACTATATATCTGGTGAAATGCGCTGCATGGTTTATAGGACAATAACAATGGGGTCCTTGAACTTTTTTCAATATATTTCCAATGTGGATTGTTCAGCAATCCTCATTGGAGTGACTTGTAAATTAGGGGTGACACTAATGATTACATTGGTAAATGAGCAATCAGTTGATTATTATGACAATTCATCTGGTTATTGATTCTTGAATCTGGTGCCTGTTAACTCATTCACTGCCACAATTATTGCTGGCCGCGTTTGCCCACTGCCAGAGATTTTTCATCGAAAAAAAAAAGTACTCAGGAGCCGAGATACAGAATTTTTAAGTTTTAAGTTAACAAGGAAGTGGATGGGAGTCTAGATCTTTAAACAATCATATCTCCTTGGTCTTTGGGTCAAATTTGAAACAAAAAAAAAAAAAATGTTTTTGAAAAAATTAAAATTACGTTTTTTACGTCAGTGGCAGGATTGGTAAACGGGAAAAATTACGTTTTTTACGTCAGTGGCAGTGAATGAGTTAATGGAAGGTGCAGCTTTAAATGTTACAGCATGAACATGGTGCTGTGTTGTGTCCTTTTGTGGCGCCCGATAGCCGAGTATGCCTGACAGTGAGCCCCGGTTCAACTCCCAGTCTGGCCCGGACCATTTGCTGCACGTCACTCCAAAACACTCTCTGCTTCTTCCCATCTTTCTCTCTCCACTGTACAATCAATAAAACCAGAAAAAGCCAGAAAAAATAAATCCATATTTTTTGGCAAAGCGTGTTGGCAAACCTACAGCTTTTCACATCATTCCTCTGCAAAGGTTGTGTGTAAAACAGAATGATGACCTGGGGTGACATCAACCACTGGGGAGCTGCTTGCAGAGAGTGGGGAGTGTAGGGTTTTTTCCTTTTTACAGTTACTGTATCCCAGGGGTAGTACTCTGCTGCGGTCCCCAAGATTGACTCCACCTCCCCACCCCACTCCCACTCACCCCCCCAAGATCAGATGTCTTTCCAAAGACGGTTGATACAGAAAGATAGACCATCCCAACAAGAGCCACTAGAGGCAAAATGGTACACAAAGCCTACAAATGGTCTCCTAAGTGGGCAATGGCAGATCTCGCGAGCGTCCTACGTTTACTGGTGCTAGATCCCGCGAGAGTTTGTTGCTGGGACAGAGAAAGGTTGATAATAAAGTACATTTTCTCCCGATTTGTCGCATAAAGTTATTTTAGTATGAAAATATTGGGAAGATTGTGTGGCTTGTGACAATCGGGTCCAATATTTAGTTCAGTGACCATGGGACTAAAGAATCGTTCAGAAGCTGTGTTCACGTTCACTCCCCCATTGGAAATAATAAGACTCCAACCTGCTTCCGGTCTCCTAAAAAGGCGGCCGCCTACTTCACGCAGATACAGGTAGTAAACCGGATGGCATGTCTTTCTTTTTATTGTCTCGAGTCTTTCCCACAGAGCCTTACGTCTCTAGAGGAACCGACGGCCACACGCTACTGATCTGGGCTCACGTCCTGCTGCATGCCGCCATGCACGGCTGCGCTCCACTGAGCAGCGCAGACTCCCTGACACTCCCTGTGGGGGTACGGTGCACAGAGCCACAGACTTCCTGATGCACGTGTGTCTGCCAGACAAGCACCTCTCTCATGGGGCGTTGCTGGGACACTGTGAAAACTCCATCCATCATCCTTCTTGCCATGCACTGAGGTGCGGGGTGAGGTAATCGGAGGCCAACGCATGGCTTTAATCAACATCAGATTTGGACCGGGTTCGTAATGACGCATTCTGGCAGACGTCTTTGAGGAACGCAACAATAGTTCTTTGGCAAGTCTGCATTTTCCGCCCCATTAAAACAGGGGTCTTCCCCAAACAAGACTGGCAGCACTTGCAAAAGGACACCACGGAAAAAGGGGGGGGGGGAAATGTAAAATGTATGTACATGGGACGTGAAAAATGATTGAACACTGCACTTTCCAAATAAATAAAGAAATGTAAAAAAAAATTAAACAGGGGTCTTCAACGGATCCCTTAGCTGAGAGAGAGATGAAGCAGGAACCCCCCCCACTACATATTGTATAACATTGTGTTGCAGATTAAACTTTTTCATAGATTTCACAGCTTCATAGACTTGTTTGACAGCACTATCATAATTAAGGTTTTGTTTTTAATATGTTGGATTCATGTTAATGTGCATTTTCAGACATTTAACCACTTAAACCGTCAATACTTATATCTCCTATCACACTAAGATTTGGTACCCCCCTGTAGTGACTCTGAGGACCCCCTAGGGGTCCCGGACTCCCTGTTGAAGACCCCTGCATTAAAATCCCCCCCCACCCCGCCCTATCCTCCCAGAGCCTACACAGTGTGTAGTGTGTACTCACCGGTACGTTATTGATGCGCATGCGGCTCAGAGTTCTCCTGTAGTAGCTGAAGTCATTCTGAATGGCAGGATTTGTCATCTGCAAAGAAAAGCATATACATCTTAACAGAATGTCTCGGGGCATGAAAGACTGGCATGAGTGTGTGAACACACAACACAACATGTGTATGTGTGGGTGGTGTGGGAGATAGACAGACAAGAGACAGAAACACTGGAAAGAGCGAGTGTTTGTAGGTGGAACAGCCTGGAGCAAGACTTTAGAAAGTTCAGGATCAAATATACCTTCTCCCTCCCTGACGGGATGTTTTAGCAAACAGGGCAGAGCCATAGCTTGGGCTCCCTCTGTGGGTGGGAGCTGACATGAAATTAACACTGATGATACGATCTTTATTTTGACAAACAGGGTTTCGGAATCTACTGATATTTTAACCCCCTTTTTACATCCACCCTGAACCCTCATATAAAATCAGGTCTTTCCAGGAGATGGAAGCAGGTACACGTTTAACCGTGGGCACGGAAATAAATCACTATCTGTTAAAATTGATATTTCACATTCAAACATGTTTGAGGTAATTTTAACGTCTACTATGGCTTTTGTGAGCACCCCAGACAGTTTTTAAATTACTTGATTCAGTATTTAGATACTGTATGTGTTGTTCATTTGATCAGACACGCCCCTTTCCTATACAAACCCATTGTAACTTCAAACTCCATTTTAACCATGTTAGATTCATTGAAAACACCTGTCCTTGGTTCTGGTGACTGATATTATCCTTCTAATGCATGATGGGCAGTGTTTTTTCAATTACTTTTTTCATTTATTTTTTATAATTGTTTTGGGAAATTTAAAAAAAATAATTAAAAAATAAAATGAATGCGTTGCGAGGCGTTGTGAGCATGTAGATCTGCTATTCTTAAAGTCATTAAATTGTCCCTTTAGAAACGTGCAGATACCCTGTACACACTTATACTGTATTTTTTGTTTTTGTTTACTGTTGAGTTAGAAAACACTGTTTCACAATTAAGCAAATCATCTGGGGAACACCCCCCACCCCAAAAAAAATATTTGGGGAACCTCAACCTGGTTGTCCGGAGTCCGGACCCCCAGGTTGAGAACCACTGCAAAACAGAAACCTGCCCATCTTACCCACTAACCCACCCACTCCCACCCACCCACTCCCACTTTGCTTATCAACAACGGGGCTCCACCAATCAGTGCCGTTTGTCTGGCTAATTATCCACATTCTTACATGAGCTCATTAAAAGGCCGAGAGAGAGAGAGGCTGGCAGCCAGGCAGTGTAATCCTGCCACAATAGACTGGTACTCATTCTGTGTCCACTTAATGCCAACATGCGAAGACAGGCTGCCCTCGACGAGGGGAGGGGCTGCGAGCCCGCACTGATGCTTTTAACTGGGTCAGTAGACTGTGGAAGTGGCGGTTAAAGATTGATGAATAGGGCCTGGCTGGCATGTCACCTTGTGCCCCCCTACCTTCCTGCTTTTATCTTGCCAGCCTGGGTAGTACGGCGGGCATTAATTGGGGGACGCCGACGGAAAAAAACACCTCGGGGCATTAGGGTGCTCTCTTAAGAGGGTGTGTGTGTGTGTGTGTGTGTGTGTGTGTGTGTGTGTGTGTGTGTGTGTGTGTGTGTGTGTGTGTGTGTATGTCTACGAAACGGGGGGGGGGGGGCATTTTGCAGGGATTTAGGGGGGGAACCGGTTCAGCCCCGCTGTCTAACGAGATGAAAGCTCATACAATTGTGGACGTTGACATACAATGCACAGTCGACTGAAATAATCCACATACAGCATTAAGTCCCATGGCCTGTGCGAGATATCGTCTCTGTCGGCTGGAAACCTCAAATGTCCCAAAACTGTTACTTTTCTGGATTCAAATTTTTTTAAGTAGAAAAAGTAGCAGATCTACAAGCTCAAAACGAGATTGCAGATCTGCTACTTTTGATGCTTTTGTGTGACGCTGTTGAGTATGATCAAGTAGGGCGTTAAAGGCACAGTTCACCCAAAAAAAATACTTATTTTCTACCAATTACACACCCCATGAAGCCTTGAATTCATGACGATTTTCGTTTTTTTTGTCACATTCCTAAAACAATAATTTGATGACCGGCGAAGTCTCTGGTAGGAGACTCAATGGAGACTCCTACCGGTCATCCAATTATTGGCTTAGGACTGCGACAAAAACATCCATGGGGTAAGTAATCGATAGAAAAAAGTGTTATTTTGAGTGTGAACTGTCCCTTTAATTTACGAGAAAAAAAACACAAAAAGTTAGAATATGGAGATAAGAGGTTTCTGCCCAACAGCGACGATATGCAACATTTCACTGCACATACAGTACATGTACGAGCTGATGATTATTTATTTACCCTGCAAAAAAACACTTAACCTATTCTCCTGCGGTCTGCTGTATTAGTAAAACAAGGCTGCCACACAGAACAGGGTCTGGTAGCAAGGTACCAATTAAAAAACAATTATCTGCTCATTGGCTCAAGCTTAAAGAGTTAACGTCTAATTAAAGGGCATCAGCTGCTTGTTAGGCTAGTAAGAGCTTTGCTCGGATCACAAACAAAAAGGTACACGGTGTACTACTACCGACATGGAGTTATGATAGAAAAGAGAGGCAGAGTGTGTCAGAAAAATAGAGTAGGATTCTATTCACGCTTTGGCCATTTAGCTTAGCTCAGTAGTTCTCAAACTGTGGTAAAAAAAGAAGGAAAGAACAAGAAAATAAATTAAATGAAAAAGGACCATTACTGCATCAAAAGTAATCAACAAACTATTATCAAAACTGGACCAACTACTATCAAAACTGGACCAACTACTATCAAAACTGGTCAAACGTTGGCTAATAATATAAGAAAGAAAAAAAGCTGATCTACAAGCTCACAACGCCTCGCAACGCCTACCTACAGTATTATCCTAGATTACTGAGGCACTACACTGTCTCTATGCATTTGATGCATTACCTCGTGTTTACCTTGCTTACTGTAAATCGCTCTGGATTAAGAGCATCTGCTAAATGCCTAAATTGTAAATCATGCTTTATAGTGTCTTAATTTAATGCAATCAGACTTCTGATTATCACTGCTTAAAAGGGAATCAATGGGGATATAGAGAGATAAGTCTAATTAATTACTACCTTAATCAGATTATTATTGATTACTACCTTAATCAAGTATTAGTGCCTAGGCCACTGAAGAATTGCTGCTTAAGTGTTTTTTTTATTTCTTATTATTGTGCAATTTTCGGACTGCTGCTCTGCTCTTTTTAATCATTTCAGTTGGTGATATATTATGATTTGTTGTGCGCAGTGGAAGTACTTCACTGTGTAGTTTACTGTACATAATGACAATAAACTTCCTGTATCTATTATATTATTATATTATTTCACCATGCATTGTTGAAATACAATGCAAATGAATATACTGTATCATTCACTGAAATATATGATCACAACTCACTCATTTTTCAAGTCCTAATGTGCGATTTGTGAAACATGATGAAAGGAGCCCCCCCCCCCCCACACTAGCGCTGATTCCTAAACAACTAACACAATATGTAAAATGATTATGTTTTAGTAATACTAGTCCATACCCGGTGAAGTGCGCAGGCGAAATTAGTTGCAAACATGGGGTTATTGCGCGTCCCGTCGCGCGTCCCGTCTACTACTGTATGTGTAAATATGTAGATAACTTGTTTGTTTTCTTTGCTTGATCTCTTTTACCCCTCTTCCCTTTCTTTTTTTCTATGGGAATGACGTGATGGAACGATGCACGAAAACGAACTTCACCCACTTCTTTTACTTCTGAAAACCTGTTATGTGACAATAAAGCAGATTCTGATGTCATTGCCCAGCCACCACAAAAAAGGCTAACAATATCAAGGTTTTACAAGAAGGCACCCAAGCCAGAAACCGCATTATCTTACTTTTAGCTCGTCGAAGCGCAACGTGAAGTGCAGGATCTCTGCAAACTGCTTGGCCAGGGCCTGCTCCCTCTCCAGGTGCTGAGTGGGGTCGTTGTACTTCTCACTGGTTAGAGCTCCCAGGAGGCTGTGCAGTGCTGCCTCTGTAAAAGACACACACACACACACACACACACACACACACACACACACACACGTAAGAGCGGAGAAAGGCTAATAATGTAAAGCAGGACTCTTCAACAGGGGGTCCTCATAGTTACTACTGGGGGGCCGCCAAATCTTTGTGTGATAGGAACTTTTCTTTTCTTCACATTAACCACTTGAACCCTAGCATCCCTATTGTGGTTGGAACATTCACCGTAATTAGTCGATCTACAAGCTCACAACGCGTTGCAGCGCAACGCGTTGTGAGCTTGTAGATCGACTAATTACGGTTTGTAGATCGGCTATTTACGGCAAAGAGGTTTGGTGCATTGGGGGTAAAAGAGCAGACCAAGTACAGAGCCTATCATTTATTAAGTATTGAGGGTTTAAAAGGTAAAATAGCTGAAAATACACTGATGACAGTGCTGTCAAACAAGTCTGATGCTATCCATTACATCTAAGAAAAAGTTTAATCTGCGACACAATTTTATACATTTTGTAGTGGGGGGGTCCCTGCTCTCTCTCAGCTGAGGGGTCCTTGGCCTAAAAAACCTTGAAGACCCCCGATGTAGTGTTATCTCTTGAGTCATGTGTGTCAAGGTAGGGAGCCGGACCTGTGCCATCATGTCAAGAGGAAAAGATGCCTCTAAAAATGAAAAGCATCTCCTAGCATTTTTATCCAAGCTGGCATGTGCTTAAATAACTGCTGTCAGAGTCAAACCTAGTATTCAGCCTTCACGTATTTGCAAAGTCGCCTGGACTGATATAGGAAACAACTCTCATCCAAAAGGTTTTGAAAACGCTGTCACTCCGTGTCTGCGGTGCAGTCATTCAGAGTACAGGAGCCCATGCTGCTAAAGTATCAGTCCTGTACAGCTCAAATGTCAGTGTTGCCATGTCTACTTATTAGAAGCGACTTTGGGAATGTTTTTAGTAACCCGATTAGCGGGGGGCAGTGGACAGACAGCATGGTGGTAGTGGTGGGCGGTGGCAGATCTACAAGCTCTGCTATTTTTTCGAATATCCGATGCATATCAAAGTGCTCCTGTGGCCTATAATAATAGTCGGTTCTTTTGGGCTTGTTTTCATTGCTAGTTTCTTTCACAAACTCTGGCGACACAGCTCAAACGTGCGGAGTGCTGCACTTCCCACTTCCTCAAAATGTCACCCAGCTGAAGTAGTAGTAACCCGATTAGCGGGGGGGCAGTGGACAGACAACGTGGTGGTAGTGGTGGGCGGTGGCAGCAGCGTCTTAACTGCCAAGGGCCCAGTGCCAGTCTGGGGGGGGGGGGGGGGGTTTGAGAGAGGAGGAGGGGGTGGGAAGGGGAGCTGAGAGGGGCTTTCCTGCTCAGATGGAGAAGAGACATGAGAGTAATTATTGGCACGAGATAGGGGGGATAGGAGGGCAGTGGGGGTTTCATTCACCCCAGATTATGCTCATTGCTTTGACACTAAGTAAATACAAAGCCTACTGAGTGGCTTGACATGGTATACCTAGTATCATAATTAGCTAAGCGCGGAGGAGATCAGAGATATGGTGATATGGTGGGCTGCATTTCATTTCATACGGCTTTCTCTGAGCATTGTCAGTTAATAGCGGCTTCTCTGTAGGAAATCAAGAAAATGTCGTTAACCCCTTAAAACTGGGAAAGCATCTGTCATTTTAAGATTTTAGCGTTGGCTATTCATTAGATAGCAGATATACCAGCTCACAGCACGTCACTTTGTGCCGTCACTTTGTGCCGTCACTTCGTGCCGCGCATTTAAGAAAAATCTTGGAAAGTGTTGTCGACATTTTTAACACAAATCTTCTCTTTTATGGGGGTCCCTGGCACAAAACATTTTCAGATGGGGTGGGTCCGCGGCGAAATACATCGGGATCCGTGGCACGAAAAACGTTGAGTACTACCGATTTAGGAGGACTTTGTAGAATCTGCCTCAGGTCTTAATGGGTTAATGGCAAATAAAAGTTTTTTGCACACATGCCACACACCAGATCCAAAGTGAACTGTAAGCTGCATTAGATACTGTTGACCTCTAAATCCCAGAGGGGCGGGGTGGAATGTTTTGTTTCTATACACGCTGGCTAGTATTTAGTTTTTTGTCTCGACTTGGAAGGCAGATTTCAATAATGACATAACCATTTCCAGGGAAATGTTGAAAGTTAAATTCCAATATGTCAAACCAATTTCAAAGGATTCCTACCGCATTACAGGCGAGGGGGGTGAACAGGGCAATACAAACTGCTGGTCAAAATGGGACAAATGAAAATAAACGATGAAATTCAGAGGTTTTTGTTTGGTTGGAAGGCGGGCAGAGGGCTGGCAGTGTGGCCGGCACGGTAAATTGAGCACGTTTGCCATTCAGTAATGACCCCCATCTGCTTGGGCATCAGCGTTGGCAGTGAAGCGCCCGATTAAAAATGGGCTTGGTGATGGGGTCGGTCGAAGCACACCCACCCCCCCCCCCCCATCAAAACAGAAGTAAAGATAGAGCTGCTTTCGGGACCCTCGGAAACGAGCCACTCTCGTGTTGTTAGTGTGTCTGGGGGGGTCTGCAGGGGAACAGGAGGGCGAGGTGGGGGAGGGGAGGGGGTTGAGAAGGGGGGTGGGGCGGAGGAGGGGGATGTCTGATCTCATCAAGTCACGGCAGAGCTGGCTGTCGGAATGTGTGTGGGCACGTAGTGGGCTCCTCTCACAGGGAGGGGAGGTGAGGGGAGTGGTCGGAGCCGTGGCGGGAATCTACTCTCTAGGGCCAGGGGTCTTCTACAGGGGGTCCGGGACCCCCTAGGGGGGGCCTCCAAATCTTTGTGTCATAGGGACTTTATTTTTTTAATTTTCACATTAACCACTTGGAACCCTCACATCCCTATTCTGGGGGTAACATTAGCCGAAAATAGCAGACCTACAAGCTTGTAGATCGGCTATTTTCGGCGAAGAGGTTTCGTGTTCAGGGAAAATAGAGCGGACCAAGTACCGAGACAAAAGGTCAAGTTTACACAGTATTGAGGGTTTTAAGTCGTTAAATGTCTGAAAATACACATCAACATTAGGGCTGTCACGATTACAAATTTAAGTTGACGATTAATTGTCACACAAATAATTGCGATTAACGATTTAATTGTGTTTTTTTGGCATTGAACACTGGAACATAATACAATTAAAATTTTTGTTTGGTTTTTTATTTGCTTCATAATCACAAATTGCAAAATGTATGACAAATAACTTAAATATAGAAATAAATTACTGACACATTTAATAAAATTTTATTAAAATTAATTTATTTTTTAAATAGCAGAAATAGCTGATCTACAAGCATACAACACATCACGAATGTGACGTGTTGTATGCTTAAACCAGATTTGTGTTGCTATTTCTGCTATTTTGGGAAAATGTTTGAAAATGTATGAACATTTTTCAACATGGAAACGATTATGCAAAATAATTGCGATTATCTCAAATAATCGCGATTAGACGCTTATGTAATAATTGTGACATGCATAGTCAACATGAATCCAATATGTAGTGGGGGGGGTCCCTGCTATCTCTCTCCCCTTGGCCTGAAAAACATTGAAGGCCCCTGCTCTAGGACCTGCCAACAATGAAGCACAGACTGGACTGACACAGATTTACATTTCTCTCATTGAAGGGTAAAACAACACAGAACACCTTGCGTTCTTACAGTAGCGTCAACTAAAGATGTAAACAATGAGAAGCTCTGGAAGGATAATATGGGTGTATAATCTGGAGAATGGTTCGATAAGTCTCAGTGAATCGATAATAACATGAAAACTAATACCCACTGAGGGGTAAACGACCAGATGTTCCATTTCATTCCATATGCTCCATAATACTCCATAAAACTCCAATTACATGAGCTAGCCTCAGCGACATCTCTAATCTTTTATCTAGAGGAAGGTAGTCACGTGCTCTTGAGACAGCTCACTTCAGACAGCCTTCACAGTCTAGGGATGGGATGATAATCGCTGTTATCGTTTATCGTGACAAAAAAAAAACTCACAATAATAGTTATCTAGTTAGCTAGATTTTAATTAATCGTGAAATTGTCCTACACTAGGATGAATTCGCTTTTGTTGAGCTGCAAATTCAGTACCACTTAAAATCCTCTATGCTTGATAAAACGGACCTGTAAAGAGCGCACTTGGTACTCTTATTTCACTCTACACAATTCGAGTCTGCAAAAATAGCAGCTCACCACGGCTGTGAGCTTGTAGATCGGCTGTTTTTGGCAAACGTTCCCCCCAGAATAGGGATGCTGGGTGTTCAAGTGGTTAACAAAAGTGTTAAGTTTTAAGCATACAGTATTTTGATAATCCCGATAATATCATTAAATCGCAAAAAGATGTCACAATAATTGTGACATGTTATTTTCATATCGTCCCATCCCTACTTCAGGCCCTTGCTTATATTGTAGCTGTGCGGGGAGGGTCTTCTGACGCAAACATTGACGCCCCTGAATGAAGCCTCCGTTGAGGGCAGGGCAGCGAAGCGGAGCAGGCGGCTGAGGTTGGCGACGTGACCTACTTCATTACATAACAATCCGTAGTAGCTAGCTAGGCTGGCGCCCGGCGCCTCCTCCATTGACTACCTTCTAACTCCCGCCGCCAAAAGAGGGATTACAAGGTTAAGGTCGTCGGGGTCGGGGCGTGTCGAGGCCTCCTCCAGCCTCCTGGACTAACCACGGTCACCAGATTATAGGCAACCGCTAAGCTAACACCAAAACCTCGTCCCATCTCCATACTAATGAAGCCTGTTCCACACAGAGGTCAGCGTCGAGTGCAAGGCAAGCAGCAAGGCTGTCTGGGGAGGGTTAAATGTATGGTTGTATAAGGATAAGGGGGGGTGGGGCCAGTGTTGCCATGTCTGCTTATTATAAGCGACTTTGGGCTTGTTTTTCAGTTAAGTTGCTTGTAAATTATTGGTAGGGTTTTTGGGATTGTTTGTAAAATGTAGTTGCTTATTTGGGCTTGTTTCCTAATGTTGTTTAAATACAGAGGTTCTCAGACATTTTCATGTCAAGGACCCCAAAATTTATATGTATTTGTCCACAGACCACGGACCGCGGACCCCCCCCCCCCCCCCGCCCCCCCATCTAAAAATGTTTTGTGCCAGGGACCCCTGTACCAGATTTGTGTTGTTAAAATGTTTCAAATGTTTTCAAGATTTGTTTGAAAATAGCAGATCTACAAGCACACAAGATGCGTTGTGAGCTGGTAGATCTGCTATTTTCAAATATCCAATGCATATCGGTTTAAAGTGCCCATGTGGCCTATAATAGTCGCTTCTTTTGGGCTTGTTTTCATGGTTGCTCATTTCTCTCGCAAAATCTGGCAACACTGGATGTGGGGGGGGGGGGCATGTGTGTACACGTGTGCGTGTGTATGTGTGTGTATATGGGCATGTGTGTGCTAATTTTTGCAGTTCAGCAGCCAATGTTGCACATGTGCATTCTGATATAATTAAGGTCATGAAAGGAGGGGTTGTGTCTATATGAATCCTCTAGAGGGAAGGGGGCTCTGCTGCCATATGTATACATTAACCTTACATGTGTAGGACGATGGTTCGCAACCTTTGTGGATATACATTCATTGGCACAAAAAATGCAAAGGCACACACCATGTTGCCAACAGCTGAAAATAAGGTCGTCAGGTTTAGTGACGGTTCGGTGGTTCCGAGGTGCATAATATCACCTACATGCAGCCATCGCCGACTCTTAACCCATTAAGAACTGAGGCAGATTCTACAAAAGGTCTTCTAAATGCTAACCTTTTTCTGAAAAACGTATGTTGCTATATCAGTGGTTCTCAAACTTTTTCATGTCAAGGCGGGCCCACTAAAATTCTATTTTATTTGGCCTCCGACACCCCCCCCATCTCAAAATATGTTGTCCTCCACCTCAAGAAGCAAAGTTTTGGCCAAAAAAAAAAACACTTTAAAAAAAATTCTAAATAAATATTCATATATGTATGTAAATCTGCTATTTGTGAATATCCAACACTAAAATCTAAAATGACAGATGCTTTTCCGGTTAGAACGGGTTAATCCACTTTGCAAACCTTTGTTGCATATAAACAAACAAATCCCCCC
The DNA here is from genome assembly GCF_963280865.1 of Gymnoscopelus braueri. Taxonomy (NCBI): domain Eukaryota; kingdom Metazoa; phylum Chordata; class Actinopteri; order Myctophiformes; family Myctophidae; genus Gymnoscopelus; species Gymnoscopelus braueri. The sequence goes on along the minus strand of NC_137623.1, from coordinate 19,477,716 downwards.
ATACAGTACGTACAGTACAGTACTTCCCTTTCACAACCTATGTTATGCTGCTGGGTGGAGGACACGCATTACTGTAGAGCCAAAACCAGCATTGATTTCACAGAACTGCTGTGTACGCCAGTACCTCCGTTTGATCGCTTCCAAAAGGCAGGGTAAGCAGCAGTGTTGCCATGTCTGCTTATTATAAGCGACTGTGTTGTTGCGGTTTTGGGCTTGTTTTCTTAATTGTGGTTGCTTATTTGGGCTTGTTTCTTACCCCAACTTTCAACAGCTGTCACTGATTCCCCTAGGGAAACTGAATATCAGTCTTTGTGAGATGTGTATACACCTTTTACAAACACATTGGTGAAGATTTTTTTTTTTTACTTATAATTTTTATCCCGCGATTTCGTAACCCTTATTTTTTCACCCGGTGTCAATTTCTAAGTGATCCTGGGCGCTACACTCCCCTCACCAGCCTAGGGAGGTCAGGGCCGAGCTCATGCCTCCTTCAATGCATGAGAGCCACCTGACAGGGGGGAGTTTCCCTGGTTGGACGTAGCGTGTGGAAGGAACACGTTATTCCAACCAGTTCCCATCTCCTCCATCAGGCGCCCCGGCTGTCATGGGGGAGGCGGTATAGCGACCAGGATTACTACATGTTTTTGTAAGGGTATCAACTACCCTGAGAGACACGGGGAGAACATGTAAACTCCACACAGAGTAGGCCCTTTCGCCAACCCCACCTAGGGTATGGGCGCTGATGACACGGAGGAGAAGACACGCCCCCAAGCGCCCACAGAGTCCCCGGCGGGAATCGAACCCAGGACCTTCTAGCTGTGAGGCGACAGCGCTATCGACTGCGCCACCGTGCCCCCGTGGTGAAGAAATGTCTTGGTAAGGAATTTATTCCCAGTAATTTTTTTCTGATTATATTCCCTGACTAATCAAATTATTGGCTCAGAAATGCACAAAATCAAAAAAATCTCCATGAATTCAAGGCTTCATTCGGGTGTGTAATTGATAGAAAAAGCGTAATTTTTTGTGTGAACTACTCTTTAACCTTATGCGAGAAAAAATATATAAATTTTATTCTGCTTTAAGTAGCATGTGAGGGGTCAAACTAGGGGTTTTTCATGATTCTGAATCCATTGCAAATATTTGTTTTGCACCAAAACCACTCCTTGGCAGAACATTGTCCAAGCCCAGCTTTCCGGCTCCAGTTCTCTTTTCTCTTTTTTTTTTCTTTTTTCGAGATGGCCACCAAATCAATAAGTGATATATATATTTCTTTTTTTAGAAATGTTATGAGTTTTGGAGGGGTTTTTGAACAGTTCTACCATGGGGTGGACAAGAGGATAAATGGTGTAGGTATAATCCTAGGAAGAGTATATCAACAGGTTGAGTTGAAGAGAAGGTCAGACAGAGTGATGAGCATGAGCATATGTCTCCGGGTAGCTCAGTTGGTAGAGCTCCCGCCTTTAGACCATTAAAAAAGGTCATAGGTTCGATCCCGTGCACCGTCAACTCAGCGTATGAGTAGCACGGCTTGAGTCCTGTGTTAAGTACTGAGAGCTGATGTTAGGTGTGAAGATAGAGAAAAAGATGGTGGAAAATGAAGAATGAACAATGCTGTGTGGAGCTCAGGGAGGAGATAAGAAAGGCAGCCAGAGAGATGAAGAAAGTAGGCAGGAGTACAAGGAGATGAGAAGTAAGGTGAAGAGAGGCATGGAAAAGGCTAGGTAAAGAAGATAAGAGGTTGGACAAAATGATCTGCATTGATTATCCAGACGAAGATAATGGGATGGGAAGGATGTGCAACAGGTTAAGGTGATAAAAAATAGAGATGGAAATGTTCTAGCGAGCGGAGACAGCGTGTTGAGAACATTGAAAGAGTACTTTGCGGGAATGGATGGAGGAAAGTGTCAGGAGTTATTTGTGACAGAAGGGTACCAGTGAGAGGGAAGATGTATGTATAAGATGGTAGTGAGACCAGCCATGACGATGTTTAATACCTTGGCGGTTATTGTGTTAATATCCCCTGACTATATCTGCTAGCAGCTACCCGGTCATCAAATTATTGGCTTAGGAATGCGATGAAATATAAAAAATCTCCATGAATTCAAGGCTTCATGGGGTGTGTAATTGATAGATTTATTTTGGGTTAACTACTCCTTTAATGTTGTTTATAAACCAGTGGTTTTTAAACATTTTCATGGCAAGTACCCCCAGATTAACCCTAGAACACTAACCATGGGTGAATTTTACCAGAACAATTGTAATTATGTGATACTTCCTGTCCTTCCATATTATTGCCTCATATCATGCACGCGTGATTTGGGAGCCTACGGAGTGCTTGGCAGACCACACCCCTGGAGTGCCACTGGAATCCAAAGCGCGCCTCCGACCGTCTCCATTGGCTGGCTGTTTCCACAATGTATATATAGCTGATAGGGGTGTGGCGATATATCGCGATACGTTTTCGTGACGATATGTATAGTTTTGAAAAAAAATAAAATAATTTACAATAATAATAATCAGGCATGCATACAGCCCCGAGGTGAAAATGGTGACAACATGTTTTTTTTGGCGGGTCAGGTATCACACTATTGCCCTATTTGGATTCAAAACGGCTATTGTAGCTGAAAAGCTACAAGTTTGCATGTCTGAATAATGCAAAAACAGAATTATTTGTTTGCATTTGCTTTTTTTCTCCCCCCTATATATTTTCATAATAAAAAAGTGCGTATCGTATCGAAATCGTATCAAAGTTGTGAGCCCAATATCGTATCTTTTCGTGAAATTAGTGTATCGGCACACCCCTAATAGCTGATGAAGATGATGATGATGGTTAAGATACCGAAAGAGTTTATGAATACGCTAGTCCGTTTATATAGGTTAATAATTGCTTCTCTGCTGGCTATACCAAAAGAGTTTATAAATAGATGGAGACGACCGTCTTGTGCATCCGTTTGCCAACTGTTAAAATACTCTTTTTTTTAAATATGCTGTAGCAGTCATACAGAAAAGAAATGTCCAGAAAACAGGGGAAATTCCTGTCCCTGGAGGAAATAGAAGAGGGTCTATATTCCAGCAGTGATGAAGATGATGATAACGTGGAAGCAGAAGAGATGTATGACAGTGACAATGATACAGACTACCACCAGACAAATTGCCACCCCAGGACCTGTTCCCTCTGTGTCTACTGCCCTATTCTATGTCCATCCTACCCCCATGCCACACATCCTGCTGTCCCTGGTACACCATGTGCTGTTACTGCTACACCTCAGTGGCGTAACGGAGGGGTAGCAAGTGATGCGGTGCGGGGGGGCAGCAGGGGGGGCCCCACCTGCGCTGATACAAATATTTTTACAGCAAAAAAAAAGAAAAAAAGTTGATTTATATTGGTCAAATAGAACCGAATTAGACCCGAATTAAAGGGCTTGTTTTCACAATACTGTGTTACGGCCCTAGCCGTATGGTTATTTTGTGTGTGGTTATATTTCTGTGCTATGCGTGGCTTGTATTATATTGTTGTTTTTCTGTATTCCATATAAGGTCATGAATGGTGGTGGAAGCTGTGAGTCTGAGTCTGAGTGTGGTGCTGGTGTGAGTGAGTGGTTGATTGACTTCAAGCTGTCCAGATTGACAGGTCCAGCCTCTGGCCCTGTTCCCATTCGTCGTCCCTTTGTCTCCGCCCCAGCCAGGGTTGGCTGTTCTCTGGAGCTCACCTACAAAAGCTCATTCTGCCCTGACTGTCATGGGGACTTGTCGCTCTCATTAGAAAGAGCACGCAGAGATTCAATCCCTCTGTCTCCCCGAACCCATGTAGCCTGTTTCGTTTTGTTCCGTTTGTTCATTTGTCCTTCAGTTACTTTGTTTGTCCTTCAGTTACTTTGTTTGTCCTTCAGCTGCTTTGTTTGACCTTTAATTACTTTGTTTGAACTTCAGTTATCCTTATAGTTAAACCTGTTGCTTTTTTACCCTTATTATTATTATTGAGTTATTCTGTATATATTTGCCCATTTCATCAATTATTGTATTTATCTGTTCACTCGCCTTCTAGGGGTGTTTGGTCTTTTTATTTGGTTTAACCATTTCTTTGTTTGTTTCTGTTTATTCTTTAGTTAGGTAAGTAAGTTTAGCAATTGTATATTTTTCTTTGGTTAGGTTTAGGTTAGGGGGTAATTTTCTTTATTAGTTAGCCTTTTTACAAATGTAAACCGGCACCCTGAAGTTTTTGGCACTTATGAAAAAAAAGACAAAAAGAGTTTGAACTCTCTGCATAAAAAAAGGAAAATAAAATCAATCACCTCCGCTACCCTAGACAGGGGGTCGTAACATACTGGTTGCTTTTTTCTCTCTCAAAATCTGGCAACACTGGAAAGCGCCACAGTCAGCTGCAGTGGGGGGAAAATCTAAACTGCATAGAGTGTTAAGCCGCGGGGCATGATGATGAACCAGGGACTCTTCATTTTAAACATTTAAGACCCATACCTAATCTCTGGGAGAACTGGTAGAACTTCTTCAGCCTCCCCACCAGGGGGCCTACGGCGGCCCACGCCTGTTCCTGCAGCGCCTCGTCGTTTGGATTCTGGATCGCCTGGAAAAGTCCAGATACAATTCACAATTTAAGGCATTTGGCAGACGCTCATTATACAGAGCGGCTTACAATCAGCAAGGTAAACACAGACATCAAATATAGAGAGCATGGCTTAAAGCAAAATAAAATCTCACGACTGAAAATGTTTGTATGGCCATTGGCCAAGTCCTAATGTGCGATTTGTGAAACGGTGTGAAAGGAGCCCCCCACCCACACTGTTTCCTTGAGGCTTTAACCTTTGCTTTTATATGAAATATCCGAGACTATTAAGATTTTATGGAAGATGCTTCTGAACATTTTACCATTTCAAATGCTCTAATCTTAAATTAATAACCGAAATAGCCGATCTACTGAGAGTTTGTAGATCGGCTATTTTCCACAGAAGACATGCATGGCTTCTGTGGAATCCAAATGACAAATGAAATCGTCGTCGCGACTGAAGACTTTAATCCTTGAGAGAGACAGTGTAGTGCGCCTCAGTAAACTAGCCTGGTAAACCCTCCCTCCGGAAATCTCTATTCTATTTGATTCCAGGAGTGAGTCTGGGCTGATCGCCCATTCTGCAATATTGGCTGCAGGCTGAGTTGGGCGGAAGTAATACCGTTGACTGACAACCCCTTCAGCCAATGATATTTTTTCCCCTTCAGCCAATCAGCAGTTCACCAGTCTAATGTGACGTCAACGGGACTTTTGAGACAGCCAAGCCCAAAATGGGTTGCCTTATTCGGGTACATGGGTGTCACTGCCCACCCCTACCGGTTCTCTAAATTTTTATTTTTAAATAGGCTTTGTCATGATTAATTGACCACATATATGAAGTTAAACAACTAAATTCTATCCAAACGATATCTTATAAGTAAATTCCGTGCCTCAAAATAGAAGTTAGAGAGCTTTTTGAAGTCAAAAAATCGCGGAGATTATAGCGGACAGAAAAAGATGGCTGCCGTTCGTGTTTTGGGCTCACTCGAACTCGCCACCTGATTGGCCAACTGTCGCTGTCAATCACAGAACGATGTGCGACGACGCTGATAGGCTCGGTTAGCTGGTAATTCCACTAGAAACCCCCACAATGGGCTATCAGGCCAGACTCACTCCTGGAATCAAATAGAATAGAGATTTCCGGAGGGAGGGTTTACCAGGCTATCAGTAAACAAGGATCACAGGTAAACCAAGAACCTAGCATCAGTCAACATTATATAATATAAAAAAAATTACCTGTACATTGAAACTCTAGAAACTATAGGATACCTGGTAAACAATGAACCTAGCAACTGTCTAAATAACATAAAATTACATTTGAACCTTTAAGCGTAAGTCTGCAAGGTCATCAAGGCTAGGTCAAGTGCTACGGGCTGAATAAATAAGATTCAGAGGCCAATAATAATAATATGGTATACATATTTAAAAACTGAGGAGGGAAACGTTAGCTAGCTTAACTCATTCAGTGCCACTCGACGTCTAAGACGTCCATTGTATCATAAGCCCTGTGCCACTGGACGTCTAAGACGTCAAAAAATAATAATAATATATATATATATATATATATATATATATATATATATATTTACATCTCTAAAAAACTTTCAGAACCCAAGATATCATGATTTGAAAATGTTCTGCTGCATTCAATTCTTGTTTAACATTTTACTGAAAAAAGGCTGTATCTCAGCTCCTAAGCATTTTTTACAATGAATTTTGGCTCTGGAAAAGGCTGTATCTCAGCTCCTAAGCATTTTTTACAACGAATTTTGGCTCTTTGCTGCAAATTGAAAATTGCAGCAGCTAACATCGTACTTTCAATATTTGTATATACTGTGAAGCCACAACACTTCCTACAGTGAAAATGGAAACCAGGTTATATCTGTACACTGGCCAAAGACACCTACAGTATATTCACTAGCACAGTGGTCTTCAACAGGGGGTCCGGGACCCCCAAGGGGGTCCTCAGAGTTACACAAATCTTTGTGTGATAGGATAATTTCTTTACATTAACCACTTGAACCCTTGCATTCCTATTCTGAGGAGGACTTTAGCTAAGAAATAGCAGATCTACAAGCTCACAACGCCTCGCGCTGCTAGGCGTTGTGAGCTTGTGGATCGGCAATTTTCGGCAAAGAGGTTTAGTGTAGAGGGGAAAAAAGAGCAGACCAAGTACAGTGTGAAAGGTCAAGTTTACTAAGCATTGACGTTTATGATTAAATATCTGAAAATACACATTGACATGAATCGAACGAATATGAAATCTATGAAAAAGTTGTATCTGCAACACAATTTTATTCAATATGTAGTGCCTGTTTCATCACTCTCAGCTAAGGGGCTGGAACATTCTTGACTGTGACCCCTGCACTAGCACCTTGCGCTATTCGGAAAAAGCCTGACAAGACCCCTTGAGTTATGGCCGTTTACCTGCCAAAGTCGCAGCTAGTGTGAACTAACTTACCAGCTGCAGTTAGCGGATAGTTTTAAGAAGTGGTGTAAAGTAACTAAGTACATTTACTCAAGTACTGTAGTTAAGTACAATGTTGTGTACTTACCATTACAATTATTTGAAAACTTTAGTTACTAGTTACTTGGTAGATTTGTATTATTATTCCAAAACATACATTAACCACTCCAGCCCTATATATACATAGGCTACTTGAAAATATACAAGCTCACAACTCAATTGTGAGCTTGTACTGTAGATCGGCTACTTTCAAAAGAGTTTCATACATTTTGAAAACTTGTGAAATGGGACATTCTGCGTAAATGAGTACTTTTATTTTTGGTACTGCAAGTATATTTTGAAGCCATTACTTTTACTTTTACATTTTGAATACAGGACTTTTACACGTAACAGGTTATATTTCTACATCGTTGTATTGCTACTTTTACTCAAGTAAGAAATGTGAGTACTTCTTCCATCACTGGTTTTAAGTTTCCCCTTTCCTTGAACGTTACCTCTCGGATTTCCTTGCCGGCTCCTTTGTAGGCCTGCAGTTCGTCCAGGATCCCCTTGGCATCCTTCAGCACCACGTCCACCTGTTCCCACACCTCACGCTCTGCGTCCGTGGGCTGGGCATCTGGTAGTGGACACAAGGTCAGCGAGGTCAGTGGGGTCACATCCGCTGGGATGACACGTCTCATCCATATTCAGTTGCATGACGCAAAGCAGAGGACTATTCTTACTAAGGGGGTACCATCGACCATCTTGTGTTGATTGGCGTGTACGTGTAGAAAACTATTTTATTTAAAGGGATATTTCACTTTCAAACATGTTTGGGGTCATTTTAACGTCTACTCAGGCTTAAGACTTAAGTTGCTTGATTCAATTTGATATTAATTTTATCAGACATGCCCCTTTCCTATACAAACCCATTGTAACTTCAAACTCCATTTTAACCACGATAGATTCATTGCAAACATCCGTCCTTGGTTCTGGTGACTGATATTGTCCCGTATTTTACATTTTCAATTATTTTTTTCATTTATTTTTTATTTATTCGTTTGGGAAATGAAAAAAAAAATAAATGAAAAAAATGTAACAAAATGAATGAAAGTAGTAATTGAAAAAACACAAGGGGTTGTGTTTTCAATTAATCTAACGTGGTTAAAATAGAGTTTGAAGTTACAATGGGTTTGTATAGGAAGGGGGCGTGTCTGATAAAATGAATATCAAATATTTAAATACTGAATCAAGCGAATTAAAAACTGTCTGGGGTGCTCACAAAAGCCTGAGTAGGCGTAAAAATGACCCCAAACATGTTTTGCAAGTCAAAAATCCATTTAACTCCGAAATCCACTCTGAATATGAGCATCAGCACAATGCTTAATTATAAATGATGCCGTTACTACAGCATGGGTGGGGTCCAGCAGCCCCAGACTGCACCTCTTGGGTGCTCAAATATTTGAGGAGTGGGCTCTGGTGGTGCAACTCTTGTCATGATTGATATTCTGCACATGCATGCACAAGATCAATGGAAAGAACAGAGCAAAGGAGGGCTCTGCTGGTGAATGTGGTTCCTTGGCCTCGGGGAAGAACAGTTGTAAAAAGATGAGTTAGGGTGAGCAGACTTAAAGAGGGAGAGGGAGGCATAATATTATGGTAAGATATTCGTGTGATCGATATTAACGAGGGGGGGGAAAGGGGGGGGGGTATTTAAATGAACTCACTTTCAAAATCAAGGAAGAAATTGGGCTCCTGTTCCAGATCTGTGCAAGTCAAAACTTTCAGGAGGTTCCCCATGTTATAATACCTGGAGAGAGAGACAGACAGAGAAGACATGGATTAGAGCAAAATAAAATCTCACGACGAATATTGTATGGCCAAGTCCTAATGTGCGATTAGGAAACCCCCCCTCCACACACACACCAGCACAACACAATATGTAAAATTATGATGTTTCAGTAATATTGTTCCTGCTGTTCTACATACTGCCAACCAGGTTAAAAATCACAGGTAGAGGCTTTAACCTTTGCATTGATGAAATATCCCAGACCATTAGGATTTCATGGAAGATGCTTCTAAACATATTGCTAGTTTGACCACTTCAAATGCTCCAATCTTCTAAATCTAAAGCACTATCTACAACACATTGAGAGCTTGTAGATCAGTTACATGCTTCCATAGAAGACATGCTGGCTTCTATGGAATCCAAATGACTGAACTCAGTCGTGGCGCCTGAGAACTTTAATCCATAAGTTCATTGGAGGACAAACACTCCCGACACGGAGTACAGAGAACATAATCAAGACTATACTTAGAATCCCAGTCCTGTCCTGCATCATTGCTCGGCTGCCAGTAAGGACCCCAGTGTGGTGGCCTGGTGGCACATGTGTGCCTGATGCCCACTGTGTCTCCAGTGGGCACCAGCCTGAGTTTCCTGTGCCACGCTGTGCTGTTTGCCAGCCAGATGTCAATCCAAAAACAAACTCACCCGCTGCTATAAATACATACTGATTTACACCCCTCACTGGAATCTCATAAAATCAGTTTCTACAGTGTGGCTCTGCATGAAGCTAGTAGTCTAGAAGAGTGTGCGTGTCCGCCTGTCCGGAGATGATCTTGCAAATAACTCAAATTTTATAATGGATGTAAGTCAATGGGGCTGAAACCTTGCCCAAATCGGAGTCCTTTTACTGTACATCACTGCAGTGTCGACAATTTTCCAAAGCATTGCAGAGTTTACATGATGCTTTATTGATCGGACCAAATATTACCTTAAAGCACTCAAATACCCTAGTTTAGTAGCTTGGGCCCCATTCTCTCTTACGCTCTTTATTCATTTTAGCTGCTTCAATTTGGAAACTGGCATAGTTAATAACATTGTGATTTCAATTGATTTTTGATTAATTGTTCAGCCCCCAAAAAAAGAAAAAATATCAAGTGGATCTCAGGATCCACATGGGAACAGCGTGGTTCCAATGTGGATCTTGGATGACGTCAGTCGCCCGTGACCTGATATAAGGGTCCCCAAACCTTTCAGGCTGCGAACCCCCCAAAATAATCATATTTGAACTGGGGACCCCACCTGCATCCGGCTTTGTCGAGTTTCTACACTAGCACAATTGGCCTGTGTTCGGGGGCGGGAAGACGGGCGGGGAGTGGTGGTCGGGAGGAGTGGGACGGAGGCTCTACGTCCTCCCGGTGGGGGCTCCTCACTGGCAGGTGATGCAACACAGAAATGTGCGGGGAGGAATCAAATGGCAAAATTGGGGAGCAAAAAAAAAACAGTGACCATGACGTGAATCAAATTGAAATGCAATCGCAATATTGGACTGAACATTTTAGTTGCAATTAGATTTTGTTCCGAAATCATCTTGAAAGAAAGGGTTGGTGTGCCCCGGTTGTACACATTTTCTTTCTAATCAGCATCGGGCTGTTAAACGTAGCTATATAGTATGCAAACCAATCACTTTTACAAGCTTCCGTAGGGAAATCAGCTGACAATTAATCCATGTTCAACCAATTAGATGGGCCAGTTACTCCCTGCAAAACAGCAGGTCACATCCAATTAATCCTGCATAAAAGAAGTTCCTGGAGACTAGTAGAGTAAGATGGACTGCTTTAGGGAATTATATTCATATTACATAATGTGTGTATTTGCATCAGACATGGGAAGGAAAAATAAATAACTCAGAAACACAAATCTCTCAGGATCAACATATTCGGCGAGTACAATAAATGTGTACACACATGCACGTTGTGCACACACACAGTCAGCATCAAGGTTTTTTAAAATCAATTTCCTTTCTACTATTCTATGCATCTTTTTGTCATTACTTTGAGTCTGCATGTTGTCAGCTGTCTGTGCTGTGTTCTTGTTTGCTTTGTTGTACGTATCTTTTGAGGCAAGATGTTTTTCATAACCCCCTTGAGACTTTCTTTTCTTTTTAATCTCACCAGCAAAGTCGTTTTCTTCTTATCATTTGTACCACTGTATTTATGTTTTAATCTGTGTGCAAATAAACAAGTCTGTCTTATAAGATATAAATAACATAGTAAGATAAGGAGATTTGGTGTAGCAACAAGATCTCACGTTCGATGCAGGGGGGGCCCAGCATCTTGCTGTGTAGACAGCAGACTATTCAGTATCTAAATTAAATAGGCTACATGCCTCAGGTTAAGGAACAGTTAATTCTAGGAAGCCGAGATAAGCCACCTCGCCTCAGAAACCACTGTGAGAACTACACCTGTTCCACTTACACAACACCTTGTTGGTACTGTCACTGTGTGAAGCCCCAGGGACCCACGATGCCACGGAAACACTCACCAGTTAGCAAACCACCACCCCCAGTACAGAGGGTGGGGGGGGGGGTGCGTGGGTGCGTGTGTGTGTGTGTGTGTGTGTGTGTTTGGAAAAGGACCCATTCCTTTTAAATGTGCATACCGGTACATCTTTTTTTTTATACCATGCACCTTTCCTCTGCTCTGAAGCAACTCAGCAACACTGTACAGCTCAACTTTTCCCTCCCTTATTTCTTGCTGGTAATAATCTGATCGACATGACACACACTAGCACGAACAGTCAAACGCCCAAACAGAGTCAATACTCTTTGGGTCTAATTACAACCTAAAGAACTCTCCTGGGCTCAGAGTGGTGGTAGGCAACTATGAAGTCACAGCCAGGGAGGCAGTCACATATTTAGGTTGCATTTTAGCCAACAAATTATCGGGAGAGAACATGGCATTGAAGGTCGTGGCAAAAGTAACATTTCTTGCTAGAGTCTCGACTCAGGTACTGTAGATCAAAGAGCCCTGAAAATACTAGCATCAGCACTAGTACAATGTCATTTTGACCTGCACTTCCTGGTATTCTAGTACCCCTAATATCCTCAAAACAAGGCCTCTCAAAACCAAATGATTAGATTAATCCTTAAACTACATCTCAGAACTCATCTTCTCCCTTACCATTTTCTTTGCCTAGAGTATCTCACATGAAAATGTGTATGGTTCACAGGATTGCAAACAGTGGAATCATGTGGAATGGGCTTCCTAAAAGTCTTAAATCCATGGTCTCAATTAAAGGACAATTTTAAATCTTCACGTAAAAGATGATAGCAGGAGCTATTCATAACAATGCCCTAATTGCAACATCATCTAGATATATCACGTTTATATATATTATTGTTGTGTATTAAACCATCTTTGAAAGGACCACAATGTAAATAAGCCTTCAAGCTTTTTTTGTGTTTATCCTTTTGACTAATGACTAACATGTTTGTTTTACTTTTACATGCGAATATGTCAATAAAGAAGTCAATCAATCAATCCTTAGCTTGGAATTTATGCAACAGCAAGTGACTGTCTATCTGCAGAACACTTTGCTTCAGTGCCCCTCAGACTCCTAGAGAGCATTAAGAGCAGGCACTCCTGCTGCAAGAGGCCGAGTTCACCATGAGAGGCCAGAGAGAGAGAGAGAGAGATATATGGAAGAGTGGAGAGAGAACAGTGACAGAATCCGTCAGTGGGGACAGGTTAATGACAGAGTGCAGACAGTGCAGGAAGTATCTTGAAAAGAGGGGAGGGCTGGGACCGGCGGACGGTGCGACACATGAGTGAGAGAGGTGGTGGCATTGGTAAACGTTGGCAGGCAGATGTCTCCCCGGGAGCATGACAGGTGTGGAGTCAGAGAGTGGCTTGGTGAGGGAGGGGTTGGTGGCAGCGATGTACCCCTGACACGGGTACAGACAGACTCCGGAGTGGCAAGGAGAGGTGCTGCGATGGAGCAAAAATGTGCACGTCAATTCAGAAGCTTGATATTGTTTCATCTAGAAGGGTGACACCCAGCAGTGGTCCTGTGTAGCTCCCCAACATGGCCAGGGTTCTGTGTTTTCCTTGGAAAAATAGATGTGCTAGTGATACCATAAAGCAAAGGGTTCCCAAACCTTTCCGTGCCAAGGGCCTCAAAGTAGCCATAGCCTCTAGTTGAGACCTTGAGATCTACAATTTCATGCGATGAGGCGCATTGCGAGCTTGTAGATCTGCTATTTTCAAAAATCTTCCCAAAGTCCCACTATAATGACATGACCCAAAATACTAGGCACGCCAGGTTTAAAGGGGAATTTTAGTTTTTTTGTGAAAACAAAAATTTTGACATTTTCCCCACTTTGAAAACCTGTGCCATAAGGCACTCTGGTTAACTCAGAGAGATACAGTGCTGTGTGTGGTATACTCCATGTCACTGAAAAGCAGCCCCGCCGCCATACATCCATTGGCACAACAACTGCATTTACCACCTGGGCAGCCCCCGCCTGCCTCGCCCCAGCCTCGTCTTATTACATCTTCACTAATGCGACCTGAACGTTGGGCAGTGCCCACCGACGCTGGCACCTCACAGGCTGTCAAAGCATGGCACCTGGGTCCGGCTCAGAGGACGGGGACGGGCGCCAGAGCGACGGGAGCTGTCAGTAACCTCACCCCTTCTCTTCCCCCGGTGGTCCTCTACTGCAGTGGTTCTCAACCTGCGGGTCGGGACCCCCAGGGGGGTCCCAAAAAGATTTTGTGTGGGTCCCCAGATGACTAGCTTAATGTGCAACAATGTGTATACAGGGTGTAATACAAGGTATCTGCACATTTCTAAAGTGACAATTTACAGACATTTTTAGTACATCCAAGAATATTACTGCAGCAAAAGTAATGAAAAAAAAAGGTGAAACGTTGGCCAAATAGTCAAATATTACTAAAGAAAGAGGCAAGAATTGTGAAAATAGCCGATCTACAAGCTGCGAGAAGTTGCTATTTTCGCTATTTATCTGTGGAACAGAGTCAAACTAAATGTAATTCCTCAACTCCTACAATTCCAAGTGCTTGTAAGGGTTGGGGGGTCCCCAGTTCAAATATGATAAAAAAGAAATTGGGGGAGGGGGGGGGGGGGGGGGGGTTACAACCTGAAAAGGTTGAGAACCACTGCTCTACTCTGTCTGCTTGTTGTTTTTTCTTCTCTCTTTTTTTTGCAGTGGCTTTAAGTAGAAACTGTCGTCAGCCCAGAGGTCCCAGCGCTGTTGCCTTGTAGTGTCTGGAAACGAGGTCATTTTAAGGACGTTGGGATGTGTGAGGCAGGCTGCTCATAGTGCGATGCAGTATCCTCCAGCCTTGCCAGGGAAAGAAAAAGGGATGGGCACGGCAGCGTAAAAAAAAAACATGTTTCAAAAATAGTTCGATTACACCCCGAGGGCCTTTTATTTTAATTGAAAATGTGGACCCATTAAAGACCTGAGGTCGATTCTACTAGTGCCTATCAGTAGTTCATCACTTTAAACATTTTTCAACATTTTTCAAAAATAGCAGATGTACAAGCTCGCAGCGCGGCACAAAGTGACGCGCTGTGAGCTTGTAGATCTGCTATTTTTAAATAGCCAAAGCAAAAAAAAATCTAAAATGGCTTTCCCGCTTTTAATTAGGTTAATGGGTTAAGTGAAAGCAACTTTTAACCCATATGAAGTACGGCATGATAATACGCATGTTTATTGCTTTGTTTATTGCTTTGTTTATTGAAGGTCATTTATTTCCTGAAGTGTGGAATAAAAGTGGGTTGTGTAAAAGAAGAGAGAGGCTGTCTGTGTCTGAAAACAAAAACAGAGGAACAAACCCAAGCACATCTCCCTCTGTGTCTGTCTCTCTCTGCAGTGCCCAATGGTGCTGGCTGGGTGGGGTGCCAGGGCTAGCATGGGCACCGTGGAGGGGGGTGCGGGCAGCAACACGCATGCATGTTGTTGTTTTGGATGATCCCCCCCACTGAGCAATCGCGTGCTCGCAGTGAGGAGAGGGAGGGGCTGCTTCTAAAAGGGGCTGGGGGGCAGAACTCGACAACTAGGGAACCCGCGCAGCTCTCCCATTGGCTAATCTGCTTTAACCAACCGCACGCTGTATCCATGGAGTCGGAAAAGATTTTTTGGAGCCATTGAAAACAATTCCGACAGCCAATCAGGGCCCGGCATCGGGGAAGAAGAGGAGAGTACAGTAGTAGTAGGGACTTGAAAGCACATGAATATATTAATACTGATGAGGTAATGCGCCAAAACCGGCGGATTAGGAGGAGGAGAGCAAAGGCAATCGGATACCATGAGGGAATATTTAATTCCACCACTGAAGTACTACTACTATTCACTGATCACTGGAGCCAGTTTCCATATAAGTAAACTAATCTGGCTGTATCAATCAGATTTTTTTATGAAATGAATCAAAAGAAGATCAAACGTAAACCCTGCCTAAAATGTCAACAAAACTAAGTATGTTTCAAATTAATTAAATAAATGTTAGAATATGCTTATGATGAATTTTGGGTCGTCAGCTCCATTTTTGCAACTGGACGAATGCATTAATTTAGCATGCATAAACACACACACATATGTAAATAAATTATTTTAAAAAAAATAGCATAATAATTCAATTTAAAATAAATGCTGACAGATAACAACACTGACATACTCCACAGCCCAGACGTCTAGAGCATTGGTTCTCAAAGTGGGGTCCGTGCACCCCCAGGGGTCCTTGTAGGGGTTCCAGGGGGTCCCCAGCAAAAGTAGTTAAAGGGGTAGTTCACCCCCCAAATAACTTTTTTTCTATTGATTACTCACCCCATGGAGCCTTGAATTCATGGATATTTTTTTGTTTTTGTCGCATTCCTTCCTTTATTATTTGATTATAATACATTTAGCCCCATTGATTCCGGTAGGAGACACAAATGCATTTGTGTCTCCTACCGGAATCAATGGGGACACATTTATTATAATCAAATTATTGGCTTAGGAATGTGACAAAAACAAAAAAATATCTATGAATTCAAGGCTCCAGATGGTCAGTAATCAATAGAAAAAAAGTTATTTTGGGGGTGAACTACCCCTTTAACATAGCAACACAATCATTTTAACCACTTTATATACCATTTACAGTATATGTTGGCTATTCAAAAATAGCAGACCTACAAGCTCGCAGTGCGGCACGAATCTTGAAAGCGTTTGACATTTTTAAAATTATGTTCAAATCGTCTCTACTGGGGGGTCCCTGGCAAAAATATTTTCAGAAGGGGGTCCACAGCCAAATACATATCAATTTGGGGGTCCTTGACATGAAAAAGTTGGGTGAACCAGATGTACAGCTGAGAGACAGTGAGGACGAGAGCCACGCCCGCCCATGCAGTGGCATGACCCCTGGATGGCACTGCCCTCTGGTGTCACACACGGAACACTCCCCAACCCCCCCCCCCCCCCCGTGGGGCACCTTTAGAAGCTTCACTGACTTTAAATGATACAAAACCAATAAATGTAATAACAAATGTAATAAAAAAGAAAACAGAGTGCATGGCAGAATCTGAGCATTGCGGCATCATTCTATAAAAACAGCTTGGGGTGATGTCTGGCTAATGGAGACAGAGCGAGAGAGAGAGAGAGAGACAGTGTGAGAGAGAGAGAGGAAGGATAATGCTGACATTCCACTACTGAGCTGCAGCGTGAGGTTCCACGTGTCCTTGCAGTCTTACTACGAAGAGGGAAAACAAGGCCCCTCCCTTCCTCCCCTCTCCTCCTGGCAGACGAGACGCCGACCCGGCATGCGTTGTCACGTGGGCACTGCCGTGGAGAGAGGCTGAGGCTGGCGCGTTTTGCCTGAGGGCGTGGAGGAGAGGGGGAGGGGGGGGAGGGGGGGGGTGGGGCACAGAAATGTCCGCGGATGTGTGTGTGTGTCTGAGATTTCTTTTTGCAGGATCTCTGGACTCGGGAAAAAAAGCGCCGGGCGCCAGGCTCACACCGAGCAATATTTTATATTTAATACATATTAATAAAGTGAATTCCTGAAAGCAGTGCTGCGTAAGTGAGTGTGTACGTGCGCACTGTGCTTGCGTGCGCCGTGGCGCTGAGATGGCAGATAGATAGATAGTGAAGCAGGCGTCAGACTGCGGCAGGCACAGCTTCAGCCTGCTTTAAACTTGACCTAGATTCCCCGGGTGACATGCCACATCGCATTAGCCCCACTCGGCCAGCTCCCCGGACCCCACTGGAGCCCGCTGACACTGGCCCGAGTCGACAGGCAGACATTTTTGGGGGGGGGGGGGGGGGGTGTTCCCCAAATGGCATGCACTGCCCCCCAAATGGCATGCACTGCCCCCCCCCCCTTCCAACCTCTCCACCTTACCCATTTCCTAGCTTTCAATCCCAGCCCAGCTGATTGAATTGGCTTGGGGTGTAGGTAGGGTGGGGGTTGGGGTGGCTGACTGACTGACGAGAGTGGGAGGGCTGTGTGTGTGTGTGTGTGCGTTTGTTTGTTTGTTTGTTTTGTTGGTGAGGTGAACTTGATTACCCGCTGTAGCCACGCCTCTGTGGAGCAGCGCCACGTAGTAAACATCCCCAACTAATGCCTCCCTCACCCAGATTCCTGCAAATCAAAACAAACCCCTCTCTCCACTGCCTGCACAGGGAAGAAGGAGTGAGAGAATCATAACAACTGACAGTAATGCTAAAGCTGTGAGACTATCAGCTGTCTTGCTCTAGTCGTGTCACTGCAGGGGTTACCACAACATCTGTAAATACTGGCAGGATGTCATGCCACTATTTAAAAATGTTGACTTCTCTCCGACTTGTACACTGCGAGAGAGACGTCAACACCAAAATCGTTTCAGTCACGAGGAATCAAAATGATGGAGATGAAACCAAACATTTTCAGTCCACTTAGGAGAAAAGCGTACAGCTAGATAAGAGACTGAGCCTCATCCTCGGTTAAGCTCCCCTCCCTACCGGCCTCCAGGCTGTACCTGATGAAAGCCAGAAACCATGGCAACAGGCACATACACAAGAGTCGGGTAAAACGCAGGCTCCATTGAAACATCAGCGCTGCGAGGGAGAGACACTCTCCACTTTCCATCCGTCGCATCAATGACAGCCCATCATCAGAACCCGCCGACCGACGGATACTGATGGCTCGGATATCGAATTCGGCATCACTGAACTAGGTCAATAACATGCTGCCATTAGGCTACTGGCCATTTTAGATCAACAACACCCAGGACCATTTAATCAAATCAAGCCAAGGGGCTACTCAGCATGTGAATGAGACAATGTAAATATATACTATAATGTATATTTATATGTATAAGCAGAGGCAAATTGGGATCTACATTTT